>NC_070613.1:40668846-40972115 GCF_027172205.1 Podarcis raffonei | reverse complement strand
GGGGCAGTGAGGACCCACATCTAAGTTGTGCACTCCAGCACAGCTTTGCTTGTATGAACTACTATTTCAGTTTTGCGTCAAATGTCATCCCCACTGTTTTTGACAAGGATCAGGTCACCTTGGGCGCTTCAGTTGCAACCGAGAGTTTCTGAGGCTGTGTACATACTATACATTGAAAGCACATGGCTCCCCCCAAAAAGAATGCTGGGAATTGTAGTTTACCCCTCATGAAGCTGCAATTCCCAGCACCCTCAGCAAACTGCAGTTCCCAGAATTATTATTTTTTTGGGGGGAGTCATGTTTGTTAAAGTTCATTCAAAAGTATGGCACATATGCTGCCTGAGTGGAACAGATCCTACCTCAAAGCAGCACAGGGGTTGATTTCTGGAAAGCTCAGAAATCAAGACGAGAAGAATTTTTTTAAAAGAATGGAAAATGTTTATTATGTATTTGCAAAAGTATTGCAAACGAGTTAATACGTTGGCAGGATTTTAAAAACACTTGTAATTTCAGAAATAGTACAGGAAATCTGAAGTAAAAATAAAATTTGGAGTAGAAGTGATATGCAGCTGAAAAGAAAATTTAAGGAACGGGGGGTGGAGTTACTGGGTTTGGAGAATCCCGTTTTATGGATTTCATATTGTTTTTGTGTATATTTTTCTTTCTTTGTGGTTGTTATTGTATTAGTGTGTTAGTGTGTGTTAGTGTTAGTGTGTGTGTGTTTTGCTATTTTAGTTGAAAATGTAATAAAAATATTTAAAAAAAAAAGCAGCAGGGGGTTGTTGTATCTGATGCTGTTTAAATATTGCCAGGAGTTTTGAAGTGGATCTAATGCTTGCTGAAAGAAATGGGGCTTGCACCTGGGGCATTCCTGAAAGCCGCTGTTTTCATTGCAAGAGTGCTTGCCATGAAAAAGCAATAGCAAAATAAAATAAATTCTGCTATGCTTCTCCAGAGCCGGCTTTTGCCTGGTTCTGAATACAATGATCTCTTGCGAATCGGCTCCGCTTAATTCTAAAGGTGGCATCTCTGGCTGACCCAAAAATAATCAGCCAGATCTAATTCAAGTGCATGGGGCTTATCTGATGAGACAATGTAGTGCTTATATAAAGAAAATGGCCACAAGAGGTCATAGCTATGATCTGGGTCTCTCGCAAGATAGGATACAAATAGGGAATGCACTCTGGGACTGGCAAAAGCAGTCGGGTATTCTTTTTTTTTTTTTGCATTAAAGTGCTTGTGGAAAAGTACTTGTGAGAAGTGATTGTTGCCTGAAAAATAATGTGCTGTGAAGTGTATCTATTTCCTGCTAAAGTCGCTGCTGAATTAGAAAAAGTTTCCCTAGAAAAACAGAATAGCTGCTTGGCAGAAGGCTGTAAAAGAGTGTGGTTTTAAAAGAGAGAGAGAGGGAGGGAGAGAGACAAGAGGTCACTGTTGAAGATATTATATGGACTAGACCAGGGGTCACCAACCTAAGAGAGAGCCAGTGTGGTGTAGTGGTTAAGAGCGGTAGACTCGTAATCTGGGGAACCGGGTTCGCGTCTCCGCTCTTCCACATGCAGCTTCTGGGTGACCTTGGGCCAGTCACACTTCTCTGAAGTCTCTCAGCCCCACTCACCTCACAGAGTGTTTGTTGTGGGGGAGGAAGGGAAAGGAGAATGTTAGCCGCTTTGAGACTCCTTAAAGGGAGTGAAAAGCGGGATATCACATCCAAACTCCTCTTCTTCCAAGGCCCATGGGCCAGAAGCAGTTCATGCAGGTCATTTGACCAGCCCCCGAACTGAGTTGCGTGCTGCGCTAAACTGGCGCAGCACAGCAGGGGGGCTCGCTTCCGCGGTGCCGGAAATCGCATCTGTGCAGACGCAGGCGCCGAAAATCGTAGGGGGGCGTGTGATCCAGCCCATGGAGGGGTCTCTGCGGGACCGATCCAACCCAGGCAAGATAAACCTTGCCGACCCCTGGACTAGACACTTGCTACTTCGCAATTGATGGCACATAGGATGCCTTGGTTATTTATTATCATTTAATATCAGAAAACTGAAATCAGAGCTGGTTTGGTATAATGGGTCCAGTGCTGGAAAGATGCAGGTTCAAATCCCCATGCAGTCATGAATTGCATTGGGTGATCTTGGTCCAGTTTCTCAGTTTCTCTCTCTGCTGCAAATAAAACGTTTTAAGTGTGTTGTAAAGTGCGTTATACAAATGTGACACTAGATGGCGATGGTGAGCTATGGCAAATTCAATATATTTTTCGAAACGTTTTTTAGAAAAGCATTTCACAACATTTTTTGATATGTGTCTAGATTCCACCCAGCTCTACAGCACAGGTTTGTTGTTAGGTTAAAATGTGGGTCGGGGGCTGTGTTTTCTGGCCTGAGCTGCATTGATGTAAGGTTGGGAAATTCGGTAACAAATAAAAACCTGGTGCTAAGTTTACTTTGGCCACCTCATGAGAAGAGAAGACTCCCTGGAAAAGACCCTGATGTTGGGAAAGATGGAGGGCACAAGGAGAAGGGGACGACAGAGGACAAGATGGTTGGATAGTGTTCTCAAAGCTACCAGCATGAGTTTGACCAAACTGCGGGAGGCAGTGGAAGACAGGAGTGCCTGGCGTGCTCTGGTCCATGGGGTCACGAAGAGTCGGACACGACTAAACGACTAAACAACAAGAAGTTTCAAATAATTACTCAGTAGAAAGATTGCTTGAATCTTGTATTATACCACGTTTAATAAACGAAAGAAAGAAAGAAGGCGAAAAGGACAAAAAAGTAAATGCCAGCTTTTGTCAACAATACAATAGACTCCAATACATCCGTCTCAGTTTAAACATTTAAGCCAGTAAGTACCATCTAAATGTCCTGATATGATATGTGGGGTAAGACAACAAAAGTAGATTTTTTATAAAAGAATGGAAATGGTCTATTGAATATTTACAGATAAACAGATAAAAACACTGGTAGGATTACTGAAATAATCTGCAGTTTCTTAAGAGTATATATTTAAAGTAGATAATTAAATGAGCAAATTAAATGAATTTGGATATGCAGAAGATATTAAAAAATAAATTTAAGGAACTGCAGAAAGATGGGAAAGGAAGTCAAGCTTTGAAATGTTAAAATGATTGTAAAACTAATGAAATGTATAAACCTGTATATATATATATATATATATATATATATATATATATATATATATGACAACAAAGGTTGATATTAAAGTTTGCAATGTCGTAAATTGCCCTGAGATCTAGGGCAAGAAAGATCTGGAAGAAGAACCTGGATAAAATTGCAGTAAACTGTAAGGGAGATTCAGAGGTCTAAATAGGGAAATAATGGATGTGGAGTCCCCAGTCTACATGTGCATCTGCAGGTTTGATTCCCGTGTGGGAGAGCTGCATATTCTTGCATCTCAGGGGGTTGGACCAGATGATCCTCAGCGTCCCTTCCAACTCTACAATTCTGTGCTTCTGTTACACCAGCAACTGTGAATGATTTATCCAATACAAAATTAACTCAGAAAATAACATCAGGCCCATCAGACACCACCACTGGACGTACATGCGGAACTATAATGGAATATAGCACAAGTTTAGCCCTCCTTTCCATATACTTGGTGTATGGAAACCAATAGCATGGAAGGTAGCACCAGACTAGAATTCCATTCGTGGCTTTTACCTTGTGTGAAAACCTAGTATACCTGAAGGAGCATCTCCACCCCCATCATGCAGTCCGAACACTGAGGTCCAGCTCCATGGGCCTTCTGGTGCTTCCCTCCCTGTGAGAAGTGAGGTTACAGGGAACCAGGCAGAGGGCCTTCTCAGTAGTGGTGCCAGCCCTGTGGAATACCCTCCCATCAGATATCCAGGAAATAAACAACTATCTGACTTTTAGAAAACATCTGAAGGCAGCCCTGTTTAAGGAAGTTTTTAATGTTTTATTGCACTTTTAATTCTGTTGGGAGCTGTCCAGAGTGGCTGGGGAAACTCAGCCAGATGGGCGGGGTATGTATGTACGGTATGTATGTATGTATGTATGTATGTATGAATGAATAAAACAATTATATAATGTGGAACTTAACTGTTAGGGGAAAGTTATGGAAATGGAATAAGCTGCCCTGTCAATGCAGCCTGTTTCCTGGCCAATAGCTCCCACTCAGGGCCAACGATAGGGCCGGCCCAAGACATTATGGTGCCTGAGGCAAGTTGCAAAATGACATCTCTCCCGCCAGGGAAGAGGAGGTGAGTGAAGCTACATTGGGAACAAGGCAGGAGCAAAGCTCTGCATCGAGGGGGAATCAAATCAACCTTACCTGACAGCTGAAGGGGGAATCAAAGGCCACTACGGGAAGAAAGCGACTTGCTCTGAATCACAGCGGGCAAGTGCAGAGGCCAGGAGACTCCTTGCCATTTCCTCTCTGGAGTGGGGAGGAGACCGCCGGCGCCTCCTATTCGCAGAGTGGACGCTGCAGAGGCAGCATGGGGTGGGGGACTGTGCCAAGGAGGTAGCCACTGCCACTGTGGCATCAGGAGAGGTCTTCCTTGGAGGCAGACCTGCTGCTCTTGTGGATCCTGCTGCCTGAGGCAGGCAACTCTTGAGCAACCACCAGTCATTAACATTATTTTTCCTGGAAAAATACAGGGCCAGGATGCTTGACACAGCTTGGCCAGCTTTTGAAGCACCCCACTCCACAAACAACCATTGTTCAGCTCCCAATACCCTTAACAAACCACAGTTTGCAAGAATCTTTGGAAGGAGGGAACATGCTTCCTTACAGAACCTAAAATGCTGCCGAGCTGCTGAAAGCCAGTGTTGGAAATATAGGGTGGTCCAATGGATTGATTTAGTGTAGGGCAGTATTTTGTCCCTTTGGACAGGTTTACAGTGGTACCTCGGGTTACATACGCTTCAGGTTACAGATGCTTCAGGTTACAGACGGCTAACCCAGAAATAGTACCTCAGGTTAAGAACTTTGCTTCAGGATAAGAACAAAAATCGTGTGGCGACGGTGCAGCGGCAGCAGGAGGCCCCATTACCTAAAGTTGTACCTCAAGTTACGAACAGTTTCAGGTTAAGAATGGACCTCCAGAACAAATTAAGTTCTTAACCCGAGGTACCACTGTATATTGAGACAGACTAAGGGTCCCGTAATCAGGTATTGTCTATGCTGACTAGGAACAATGAACTTGTTGAGGGACTGTTCCCCGTAGCAGCCATTTTTTCAGGCTGCCTATCAGATGGAAATACATGAAGCAAGGCTTATCCGAGAAAAGATTGGCCCCTCTCCTCTCCCCAAACTGTTTCCATCCAAGGTGATCTCTGTAACTTTAAAGATCTGGTGGCTAGCTTTGAGGTTTTCCCCCTCCCTCACAAAATTTTGCTTTCATGTTATCTGTCTTTTAGATTGTAAGCCTGAGACCGACTGGGTGCTTTAGTGATCCGTGAAGCAGCTCTAGGAGTCTTTTCTATAATGCATTTTAAAAATGCTTCAAAACAAACCACTCTCCAGGGTGTCCTGGGAAGAGAACTTTGCCAGCCTTGCCACCTGATTTTTCCCCCAGATAGAAATACTGTAGTGGTTAAGAGCGGTAGACTCGTAATCTGGTGAACCGGGTTTGATTCCCCGCTCCTCCACATGCAGCTGCTGGGTGACCTTGGGCTAGTCACACTTCTCTGAAGTCTCTCAGCCCCACTCACCTCACAGAGTGTTTGTTGTGGGGGAGGAAGGGAAAGGAGAATGTTAGCCGCTTTGAGACTCCTTTGGGTAGTGATAAAGCGGGATATCAAATCCAAACTCCTCCTCTTCTTCTTACCAACGTCTGGACTCAGGGCCTTATGTAAACTCACCCTTCCTACCATCTATGAAATCATCAGTTCCTGTGTGAGAAGTCCAGCTTCACAGTGAAGCAAGTTATTATAATCAAATCTATAATATATGTGTTCTCCCATGCAAGAACTTTGTTCCGATCTGGTGGCCATTCATTCTCTATTCAAATATACACAAGCAAGCTTCTTTGATACAGTGGTACCTCAGGTTACATACGCTTCAGGTTACATACGCTTCAGGTTACAGACTCCACTAACCCAGAAATAATGCTTCAGGTTAAGAACTTTGCTTCAGGATGAGAACAGAAATCGTGCTCCGGCGGCACGGCGGCAGCAGGAGACCCCATTAGCTAAAGTGGTGCTTCAGGTTAAGAACAGTTTCAGGTTAAGAACGGACCTCCGGACCGAATTAAGTACTTAATCCGAGGTATTCTGATACCAAAGGTCGGTGATCAGTTTTTAGAGCTGATGCATTTGCCAGAAGAGCTAGCCTCTTTCAACGTTTTCCCTCCCTGACTCGAACAAAAATTAAATCTTGCAGCAGAAATATCTCATCTCCTTAGAGAGCTCAGCGTAAATACAAATAACATTAGGTTTCTGTGACTTCCCAATCCCCTTGGGTCTTTGAACGGTACCTGCGCTGTGGAAATGTTATGCAGCTTGCAGCGTTCAGCTGCTGAAGCAATTGGACAGAAAAAGGGAGAGCTAAATTCTGCTCGCAGTTTCCTTGTGCAAATCCAGAGTAATATGGCTGTAACCAATGGAATTATTCCAGATATGAAGCAGCATGACTGAGAGCCAAATTCAGCCCAAGATACCTAGCTAACCAAGCGTATCTTAGCTGTTGCAGGTAACGTGGATCAAGCTGAATCGCTGGAGTCAGCTGCGCCTGCAGCTATCCAGATCAATTTAAGGTAGATTACAGCACCAACTCTCAAAAAAAGAAAAGAGCTTTAGAGTATTGACCCAAAGATCTTCCAGTAGTTTCCCACCCTTCCTCCTCTCCTGCCAAAAAACAGAGGGAGGGGAGAGAAATAAAATCAAGGCTTGGTAAACAGTAGGGAATCTATGGAAGTGTATACTAGGAAGCTTATCCCAAAAGCTGCCCAGGATATTGGTTCTGGTTTTAGCTTTGTGCTGAATGATAGAATACCTGGGATTTTACCAGTTCCCTGTGTAAAAGAAAAGATGAAGGGTTGGGACAGGGTTAAATGATGCTTCCCACCCCAAAAATAGTTCTGAGTCAATTTGGGCCTCCTGAAGCTCTTTTTAATTTTAAAAAAAACTGTTACGAGTTTCTGATTTCAGATCTCCTGTTTGCCAAATGTGCCTTCCTCTTAGCTAGTTTCTCCTGAGTCCAAGCATCTTCGAAGGCCATGACATCTTTGGTAAAGGCTCCAATTGAAGCAATTGCAGGCCAGTTTTCCCCAGTTATCAGTGCTTATATTACATTTTTTTAGTTTTGCCTTGAGAGCCTCTTTAAACCTCTTTTGTTGTCCACAGATATTTCGCTTTCCATTCTTAATTTGGGAATAGAGTACAGTGGTACCTCAGTTTTTGAACGTAATCCATTCCAGAAGACCGCTCGACTTCCAAAACATTTGAAAACTGAAGCATACATTTCCAGAAGCATTTACTTACGAAAAACTCAACACAGAAGTGACGTGGCACGTTTGACTTCCGAAAAGCGTTCGGAAACCGAAGCAGTGACTTCCAGGTTTTCAGCATTAAAAAACTGAAAAGTTCGACTTCCAGGATGTTCAAAAACTGAGGTACCACTGTAGTTGCTTTGGAAGATGATAATCCTTAGATATAATTAGGAGACAGTTTGCTAAGATCCTTGCAATTATTTTGCTGGCCACAGCTAATAAAGAAATGCCTCAATAATTTCAGCATTTTTCATACAACAGAACATCAGAGTCTTACAGAACGAGTTTCCAGAGGGGTAGCTGTGTTAGCCTGTTGCAGTAAAATTAGCAATCTTGTGGCACCTTAAAAACTAACATGTTTATTGTGGCATAAACTTTTGTGGATCAGATTTCACATAATCAGATGCATGAAGTGTTGGCTGAGTTTGCAGGTATATATAAACATGATTTTTGGGTGGTGGGGATTAGACACAGCGAGGTCAGAGAAAAATGCAGAAAGTACACATAATTATGTAGTGAACAGTGGCAATTCACGAAACAGAACCAAAACACCCAGTGCATTTCCCAAATCCTTGATTAAAAAAGAAAAGGGAAAAAAATGCATGTTGTGCAAATCAGTCCACCCATGTCTAGCTTCCTAAAATATACCTGTTGCTATTTATTCTTTGGTTTACTTGCATCTGTGCTGCAGTTTCCTTTATTTTCCTCATTGTGATAAAAGTACAGTGGTACCTCGGGTTACAAACGCTTCGGGTTACAAACGCTTCAGGTTACAGACTCCGCTAATGCAGAAGTAGCACCTCGGGTTAAGAACTTTACCTCAGGATGAGAACAGAAATCGCGCGGTGGCAGCGGGAGGCCCCATTAGCTAAAGTGGTACCTCAGGTTAAGAACAGTTTCAGGTTAAGAACGGACCTCCGGAATGAATTAAGTTCTTAACCAGAGGTACCACTGTAATTTGTCACAGATCAGCCTGTATCTTCCAAACTGTATTTGCCATAAACAGAGGTCAGCATCAAGATCTACCCCTCAAATACCCCAAAGGTCGAACACAGCCAAATTCAATGTCCTCAAAAACATTTTGGTACCTGAGTTGAACCACAAAATGGTGCCCCCTCCCTGCCAGGGAAGATGGGGTGAGCGAAGATCTACATAAGAAACAAGGGGCTGATAAAGATCTCGTTTGGGATCTGCTGTCCCTGTTGAATCAGCAGCCCAAGGCAGTCGGTTCATTTTGCCTCACAGGTGGACCAGCCCTGCCTCAACGCATTCAGCAGCCTATTTGTTTATTTGCAACACTTATTCCCCTGATCTTCCTCTGAGAAGCTCACAGGGACTCACTGAGGCTTCCCCAGGTGATTCGAACCAAGCAACTTACAGACACTCCTCCCTGGTGACAATTCAGACTCTAGATTTTCAGAAGCAATTTGTGCCTTTAGACGTCTGACCGATGTCTTTATCTAGTGTGCACTTTCTGAAAAACAAAAACACTGTAATGAAAATGCTCCAAAACTGAGAGTAGGGGGAACAAAAACAGGGATGAACAAAAACATCACAAAAGCATGTCACACCTTCAAGTTTTCCAGAGCTGCAGTCCAGACTGGACCTTTTGCACATAGAATTGGAAGGGACCCCAAGCAAGAAGAATTACCGACGAAAGAAGAATGGAGGATGAAGTTGATGGATTATACAGAATTAGATAAATTAACAGGAAGGATTTGAAACCTGCAGGATCAGAGATTCTTAGAAGACTGGAGTAAATATATGAAATATTTGAAAAGTAATTGTGATGAACAGATTATGCTAGTAGGACTGCGAGAAGTTTTGTAAGGTGGATTATTTGAAATATTGCAAGAAAGACAATGAAGAGAATTATTAGTTAAGGATAATTAAATGTAATATAGAAACTAAGAAATGCAGAATAAGTGATAAGTACAGAAAATCATCAGAGGTGTTGATGGAAGTCCAAAAATATTGTATAAGATGAGAAGTTATGTTGTATGACTGTTGGAACTGATATGTTAAAAAATTAATAAAAATGTATTTTTTTAAAAAAATGGAAGGGACCCCAAGGGTCATCTAGTCCAATCCTCTACAATGCAGGAATCTCAGCTAAAGCATCCATGGCAGATGGCCATGCTGTTAGGCCACAGAATACTGGCCAAGATGGGCCTTTGGCCTGATCAAGCAGGGCTCTTCTTATGCCCCTATATGCTTTGCAGAAAGCTCCAATTCCCTCTAATGGTATAATCACAAAGCTTGTGCCTTAGATATTATACCAGAACAAAGAACAGACGCCCCACACATCCCCTTTAAAAGAAGGTAGGTGGGTCCAAGCTGGTGTGTGCAATGGATCACAAATGGAAGGAGCTACTCAAGACCACCAGATAACATTTTGAGTGCAATCATTTGATAGAAAGAAAGGATACAATTTTATGTACCCTCTTTCTTTCTTGTTGTCAAGTTACATTTTAGGACAAGGCAACTCACAACAGAAATATCTTTAAAACCAACAACCCCCTCAATAATAATAATTTCCCATAGCACTGCAAATACCCCAAATGGTATCCAATGCTAATCCTACTCTGAGTAGCCCCATTGGCATTAATAGACATGATTGACTTAGGTTCATTAACTTTAATGGGTGAACTCTGAATAGGGCTTAATTAAGTACCCCCTCCAATTTGTTTGATAGCATTAACTTACATTTTTACCCTCATTTACCCAGAATGGAAGATTAAGAATGAGATGGCTGGGGGTTTTTTTCTTGAGAAACTGAGAGCTAAAATGACTGGGATCACTGTAAATGGAAACTATCTGAGAGGCCAAATAAGAAGTTACTGGCAAGAGCTAACGCGCCAAAGGAGCTCCTCCTTTTTTTTGCAAACACAAAATCCCCATTAATGTAATTCTATTATTTCAGTCCCAAGGCGTCACGTTTAAATTACAGAACTGCCTCATTATACAAAGGCTCAAGGGGAGATCCAAAACACTCTGATTGAAGTTCAGAAAATATGAATGACATTTACATAGGGCTACACAAGGCCGCTTGGTGGAAACAGTGTCTGCAATTCTGTGTGCTGTTCGGCTAGCCGAAATCCTGTTAAAGACAACGGCATTTAAAAACCCGCGTGCGGAACTGCAGCCCTCGTTAATTTGGGCAATCAGGAGATTTTAATGACTCAGGTGTTTAATAGCTGACAACAAACCGTCTCGTTTTGTAATGACCTGTCTCATCCTCCTCTCTGTGTCGAGATAAGCTTGTGGATGAAATGATCAGTTTTTGCCGTGAGTGGAAAAGAAAATGGCTTGCTTTCTCCGATTCTAGGATTAAAGATTTCCAATGGAATAACGTGCACTCCAGTCATGCTTAGCTCTGGCAAGACCAATATATATATATATATATATAAATCTCGAGTTTATTGTCAGGAGATCTCCTGCTGGAAATATTTTGTCTGAAGCGAGAGCTGGCCGTGACTGACCTTTCACAGTGGGCACAATATGATGGCGAACATTGCTGAACTGTCAGAGCTTCTGTAACAAGACCAAATCCCTTCTGATAGGAAGACTCGAGAGCAATGAGCTTCCCATGACCTACTCATAATACCCCTTTGACCCTGCCGGTAGGTTACAAATCTAATACAGGGTTTGAAAAACCACATTTGGGCCACATGCTGTTTTGGCTTCCCAGCAATACCTTTTGTCTTCTCCAGCGAAAAGTTGCCTCAGAAATCCGAAGCTAAAAAGTTCCACGGAGTTTTGCCTCCTTCCTCTTCGTCGCAACGAGGAAATGTGACTGGAAATGGAAGTTAACATGAGCTGTCCAAAGGGCCTCGTCATTATTTAGATTGGCAAATCGCTTGTGACAGATGCATAAATAATGCTGTCCTCTCTAGCTTCCCAGCCTGCTGTTAAATGCACAGCAATATTGAGAGTCAAGCTGAATTTACATACGCAATGTTACACTGTGGCTGAGGTTCCTGTTTCTACATGGTTGGCTGTTTCGCAGTTTTGTTTAAAAAGGGTTGTATACCTAATGGTGCCAAGTCACCCTGGTCGAGCCAAGCAGGACTGGTCCCAGATCTCGTGGATGTCAGCAAAATAACCGGTTGGGAAGTGAAGCTACCAGGGCAGAGCATTAGGGCAGAGGTTTAATTTTTAATTTTTAGCCCAGTCAGTGTGCCAGTGCGATCGTGTCAGCGCAGCCCCCCCAAACAGGTGAAGAAATGGGAATGGTGTTAAAGGAATGGAGGAGCCTACGCTAACTCTTATAATAATAATAATATAATAATAATTTATGATTTATACCCCGCCCATCTGGCTGGGCTTCCCCAGCCACTCTGGGCGGCTTCCAAAAAAATATTAAAATACATCAAACATTAAAAGCTTCCCTAAACAGGGCTGCCTTCAGATGTCTTCTAAAAGTCTGGTAGTTGTTGTTCTCTTTGACATCTGGTGGGAGGGCGTTCCACAGGGAGGGTGCCACTACCCTACCCAGGAATAGGACGGCTCCTCATGCCGGTTGTGTGTTCAAATTACCAGGGGTTAGCAGGCGCAATGCTGTTTTTCTAGAAAAAGAGGTGCCAGAACTCACCATGAACGCCTCCCTTGTTCACTTGGAATGGCAATGGCACCCACTTGAGAGGTGCTGGGACTGAGTTCTGGCTGGAAAAAAAGCCCCGTAGTGGGGAAATCCTTAATTTGTGGGTCAGCAGCCCTAGTGTTTTTAAGAAGGTTGTGATTTGGCTAAGTTTTGTGGGGAGTCAGGGAATAAGAGTTGTGGATTTCACCTTTCTCCCTGGTAACACAAGGACTGATGCTGAGCCTAGTCAAATATGTGGTAATTAAAACACCCTGACTATATCTTTGGGCAGCTCCTTCTGGCCACATCAAACAATATACGAGCTTTCTGTATAGGTTAAACAATCCTTAGGGCCTTAGCAGCAGCAAAGATGGCACCATGAAGGCTTTCCTGCCGGCTCATTGTCAGAGCAATGGTACTTTAAAGTTCTTTAAATAGGTTCTTTAAAGGTTTGCAATCTGGAAAAAAGAAGGCTGTACCTATTGTGATTCTGTCTCCCTCTCTTACTTTTTAGAGTTAGTAAATGATGTTATTACACAGAGCAACCTGAACTGATGTAGGACTTGGTGACAACTGGAAGATGATTTGGTTCTGCTGTGGTGCACAGAAAGGCTTTCTCGACTCAGCCAAAATGTAGCAGCTTTAGCTTGGCAGAGCAAAGGGTTTAATTGTTTGTTTGGATAATGTTGGGAATATTCTGTTAAAAAAGAAACCAATAAAAATTACACACACATACAAAGATGTAGCAGCTTTGAGTAATTGAACATGAGGCCTGTTGTTTTTTTTGATAGATTCCCCTGCTTTTTAGTTGCTCTGGATTGTTTATTTGTAATTATTTTCTTTACGGTAACATTTTTTGGGGGGGATGAAATTATTTGGTTGTGTTATGCATCTGGGAGTTTCTGGGATGGGATGGGAAGGGGAAGGGAGGCATCCTGCTTCCTTGTGCTATGGCCGTGAAACAACTGGTGCTGGGATGCAAATGGGTCATGGGAGGAGAAGATGGGTTTAGCAGTTAAGGACCACCTCCCTCGCCCAGAGACACTTCAGTAACCATGCCAACAGCCTGCTGAGACTGAAGATACTGCTACCTGGATGCCCGGTTAGTCTTGAAAACAACACCAGCCACCCAAAACCTGACTTTGGATTAAGCATCTAACTTGTATGTATTATTGAGATCTAGCAAGGGGTGTGTGTGTGTGTGTGTGTGTGTGTGTGTGTGTGAGAGAGAGAGAGAGAGAGAGAGAGAGAGAGAGAGAGAGAAAGAGAGAGAGATATTATGCTTAACCAGATTCTCAATATAGCATCATATTAACCTGGTGTGGTGGAATTATTGTGTTCTTTCACTACCATCCAGGTGTTTTTTCTGGCCAGCTTCCAGTTCCAAGTCTATGTATCTGTTGTTACATGTGATATAGCAGGTGTGGGCTCTAACGTATTTAAAAACACACACACATGCATGCACACACACATACACACATATATTTAGCCCACACTGTAACTTATGACTGTGTGGTTAAGAAAGGGAAGTGGAACACAGGAAGTGGGATTCTCTATGCATGAAAATAAGCATAGCAATGCCCAGCATGGTAATTTTAATTCACAAAGAGACTCAGAAAAGGGTGGTGTTTCTGACAGAGAGGAAACTCACAACAATTACTTCAGCCACTGTAAAATAGGAACTAGGTTGGATTGGGGTTGACTGGAGTCCAGCTTGGCATGCAAGACAGAGCTGTTCCGCCTGGCCTTTGGTTTGGACTCAGTCTGACCCTTATGTTTCCCTCCCCTTAAGGTTTTGATCTATGGGCTACTTTTAAAATGAGGCTGCGTTTTAAATTGCATTTTAACCTGTATTTTAAATCCCCCCCCCTCATTTTCCTATCCCCCCCCATTTTTTCCTATTATGTTTTTACTGTAATTTTACTGGTGTTAGCCGCCCTGAGCCTGGCTCTGGCCAGGGCAGAGTATAAATAAAAATTATATTATTATTATTATTATTATTATTATTATCCACTAGTCCCATTGATGCAGACTCACCTTTCTTGCTTCAGCAAGGTTGTTGCATCGTGTGCCTTGGAGCATCATATGAACAGGTGGTTTTTGTTCTATAACTGTTCCAAAACCTGCCAAAGCATTTCTGAATTTATTGCTTTGATCCAATGCATTCTTCTGTGGTCATGATTTTCACCAAGTCCCCCTTTCGCCTGCATTCCCTGCAGTTCCCCTTCCTCCTATCTGCTCCAGATGGTGGGGAACCCTTTGGAGCTAAGTGGGAGGTGGCAATCAGGGGGTGGGGGGCTGCAGGAGAAGGTGGGGATTTGTGAAAACCACCACCCCTTTTTTGATTTACAGACCCTTCAATCAACAGAGGACTACCACTGGACCCAACTCTCTGTATATTGCAGTGATTAATTATTGGTATTTATGCCCTGCTGTCAGAGAAGTCCTGGGACTTCAGGAGGCTGATGCAACCAGAATGTGGCTGAAAACATGCAAACCTTAACAGCAAAGGACAGTGCAATAAGTATTGGCATGATCAAGGTTAAAGCACCGATGTCAGAAAATGAATAAAAGATTTCTTACAACTGAATTTCCATTGGTAGACAGGATAGTAGGCAGTCAAACTCTGTTCTCTTTCTCTCTCTCTCTCTCTCATCTGCAGGCTGAAGAATTTTATGGCTTAAGGCCCTTCCTTTAATTGTCTCTCATTAACAACCCAGCTGGAATTAGCCAATTTTCCCTCTTTGGCTCACAAACTCAGGCCTAGATCAGAAGCCAATTGATGGTTGGGAGGCTAATAAAGAGATTTTCATGCTGTTTTTGACATCTATGCTCCTGCCAGAATCTAACTGTCCACAGAACCACAATTGGTTCCAGTGATGAACAGCTATCCCGGTACTCAGTTCATATATATACTATGGATACAAATTATTGGACGGTGGGAGAAAGTTGCTGATAGTAGTAATATATTTCTAATAATTACAACAGGGAAATAAGTTTTCTTTCTGTTACCAGTTCAGTCTTCTCATTCTTTACTCCGCTTCAGTCATGGAAAACTCAAGCCAGAATATTTTACTTTTCTTGTTTGTTCTTATGATACTAGCTATAACTAATTAAAGTTTTCTAAGTGGCTTTTTTATACTTGTTAAATGTTTAGCTTTGACACTGACATAGTAATTATACAGTTTACAGTCACATTGAACTCATTGAGTCAAGAAATGCTTGTGGATTCTTCATAACAATAGCCAACAGGCTTACATGGGCTACAGGTCCAATTAAAACCTAATTACAATCCATTTTAAGCTGAAATCAACAAATTACAACAATTAATTGTAGTAATCAACTAGCAGTTTTTGCCTTGTTCTGTTCTCATTCTGACCTTAGGAGCTGAATTGTGTATTGCAAAAGCAGCAGCAAATTTTTCATCTTTCCAGAGTATTGCTAACATATACAAAATGAAACCTTTGAAAGTGGCGGAGAAGTAAGAACATTGATACTGCAGTCAGATATTTCGTTTATGCTCACACAAAGCTTCGTTAATTGTGTAAGAAGGCAAATCGACTGATATTATGCTTCTAGATTGGGACTTTCATCAAAGCCAAGCAAAACACTGCAATACCAACAGACTGCAGCCCTAACTATAGCAACTGGAATTAAATTCAGCCTCAAGCTATGTATATACACATATTTCAGTTGTATTGTAAATGTATCTGCAATCAAGGTAAACTAAAAGAGTTCTAATATAATTTGAACTGCCAGCTGTTAAGGCACATTGATACTGGGATAAATTCTGCAACTAATCTTTTTGGATGTCTAATAATAATAATAATAATAATAATAATAATAATTTATTATTTATACCCCGCCCATCTGGTTTCCCCAGCCACTCTGGGAAACTTCCAATAAAATATTAAAAATACAATAAAACATCAAACATTAAAAACTTCCCTAAACAGGGCTGCCTTCAGATGTCTTCTAAAAGTCAGATAGTTTATTTGCTTGACATCTGATGGGACGGTGTTCCACAGGGTGGGCGTCACTACCGAGAAGGCCCTCTGCAAACGTCTTATTCAAGCAAATTGTCCCCTGCAAATGTCTTATTCTAGCAATATTTTCACAAATATCTAGGCATTCATGATGGTCACATAGAGAAGTTACTGGAAAATGCAACTTTAAATAGTACTAAAGGAAACAGTTCTTTAATATATATATATTCAAGAACTTTCAAAAGCTGTTCTTATGTAGATAGTAGATACACATTTCCTACAAGACAAAACCATATTTGTTGCCATCATCTCGTCCTTCAAATGAAGAAAGATTTCCCCTTTAACTTAGTAAAAACAGTGTATTTATATCTCATTAAAAAAAACCCCAATTTAGGCCCAAACGAGACAGCATGATAGAACTAATGGCACTAAAAAATACAATACACACCTAGTTTCACATCATTTTCCATAACAATTATACTTTCATCATATTGTGACGCCACAGTCTTCTAAGGTACACAACATTCTTGTTACTCTACAATACATCATTGGTTGCAGATGGCGAAGAATGGGGAAACATGGAATGTCATGATGTGATGATTGTACTTAAATTCTGCTAAATATTATGGAAGGAGAGGGCAGAATTAGGCATATGGCGGCTGATTTCAGCAACATCTGTGCATTTACCATCATCTCTAGCTTGGCCCTCTCTGAATGGTTTGAGAGACTAGAAAATGAGAAGCATCTTACTGCAAGCCTTAGCAAACAATTAGGAAAAGATAGAGTCAACACTGTTTCCAAATCCAGGCCCAAACAAATTGCATGTAGAAGTGCTAATTATAGTGGGCAGATGAGAAACCTCGTTGCAAAACTGCCATTGTTATTTGTTGCTGGCTGCAAACTTTCAGCAGTTAGTTAAACATGTTTCCAAATCATAAATCAATCACTCTTGGCCACAACCGAGAAAAATAAAATACAGGTTTAAAGAGAAAGAAAGGGGAAACTTCATTTGTCCTTGGACACTACAGAACCGGTAAGGAGCCAAACAACACATTAATATGGCCCAATTTGTACATTATATTGTACATTACAGTATGTAGTTTTAGAGCGTTTGGTACTCCCAATCTTCAGCCCCAAAGTCTCCCAGAGTAGCTTATATACAATCAATTAAAACAAAATAGCAGGTTTACAGTCTGAAAAACACAACGCACAAGGTAAAAGGGATAGGGAGAAAAATGTGGGAATGTTCAGGGATACAGGAGAGGATATATTGTTTGATTATAGCCTTTCCTACTAGTGTTAATAAGTTCACAATTTAGCAGAGTAACAGTCCCCTTTTTAAACTTACAGCGGATGCGTTTGCTCAGGCTCACTAAAGCCTCTATAATAACTGTTCTGGTATTTTCCCCTTATTCCCTCAAAAAAGCTAACACATGACACAGTCTTCTATAAAAGTATAAAAAGAGTTTACTCACATTCTGTTCACATTTGGATCCCAGAAGGCAGGCTTAGTTTAGAAAAGTTACTTACACGTGGAAACTATCTCATATGGAGACAGTCCTTTGTCCTCTCTTGACTGGAAGCCAAGAGAGCATCTTTGGCTAAGCAGATGTTGCTTCTTCGATGCATGTAGTCAGAGAGAAAGATGGCTGCCCTGCCCTGTGCTTTTGTCATTACCTGCACAGGTGAGGCCACGCCCACCTCTAGTCACATGCAGAGGAAGTCTGTCCCAGCCCAGAAGGAAACAGGAAGTTTACTTGCGGGCTGGACAAACATTCCTCCCCATGTGTAAACATGTTCACTCTAGGAATGTTGTACTTGACTGCTCTTGTGTTTCACATCCCACAAAAAAGAACTCAGGCATCAATTCTTAAACAGTTGCTCTTTCAGTGATCAGCTGGCACAGTTCAAGGTAAGGAGGTAATTGATGGCGCTGGTTTGTGAGTGGTGTGAATTAGTTGCTGCTGTGTTTTGAACACAGCAAGTCAAAGTCTTCTTGGCTCATGGTTTGCAGGCGGGGTCTACTAGGAGTCTTGGTATGGGCAGGGCCGGATTTAGGTTTGATGAGGCCCTACGCTACTGAAGGTAATAAGGCCCTTTATATGCCCAGCTGTCCTTTGTTAACAATAAATTGTCGCTGTTTTTTGTGTTGAATATATGCTATATTTTAGGGAGCAGGCTAGCAGGTGGGGCCCATTACTTACACCATAGGAGCCTACACAACACAAAACAAAACACTATTGCTGTATGTAGGTGTGCTGGTCCCGGGGGCTAACCAAGAGGCGAGGTCCGAGTCCATTCCGAGGTCGATGGTGTGGTATGGAGGCTGTCCATCAAAGCTGTAGCTGGGTCCAAGGCAGGGAGTCGGGTGGGATCAGGAACTCTGGCAGAAGAGCAGGACAGGGTGCAGGCAGGAACAGGCTAGCAACAACATTGCTCCCGCAACCTGGGACTGGGGCTGACTGGCTTTTATCTGCCCCGAGGCATAGGGTGGCCCCGGCCCACAGGTGACTCACCTCTCCTGGCCTGGAGGCGAGCACTCCTCCTGCGGGAACTTAGTTCCCTCCACCTCTCTGCCCTGAGTCTCTGCAGCTCAGGAGAGGCTGGAGGATTACTGGACCCAGAGGCAACCTCCTCTTCCCCTGGCAGGGCTGAGAGTGGAGCACCTGCAGGCAATGGGTCCTCCATCACCTCAGGGGCAGAGCAGACTCAGCTGGTGCCTGCACCTGAGGATCCAGCACAGGTGAGGACCCTTCAGGCTCAGGCCCCAGCCCCGGTTCAGCTGGTTGTGCAGGCTGCGATTCCTCAGGTTCAGCCTCTGAGTCCAAATCTCAGGCCATCACAGTAGGTTTGTGTTTTTTTAAATCTTATATTTTGGAAATGTACATCCAGTCCCGCCCCCCTGTTTAGCTTATAAGTAAAACTGGCACTGGGTATGGGTGTCCTGTTAATCCACACTCTGGCCTCTTTGTCTGTGGCAGGGCAGCAGCAGGAGCAGGTGAGGAATCACAGAATTGTAGAGTTGGAAGGGACCCCGAGGGTCATCTAATCCAACCCCCTACAATGCAGGTATCTTTTGCCCAATGTGGGGCCCAAACTCATGGCTTTTGGATTAAGAGTCTCATGCTCTACTGATTGAGCTAGCACTGTGGGTACTTTTGAGCAGCATGAAACTGTTCACCCACATTAAGCCATAGTTTGTTTTGAGCTAGGGTTTAATGTAATATGCGTACCGGGCCATTATTCACATTCACACAGCAACATGACTGAACATGTAACTTCTATTTTTAAGTGAAAAGCAGTTATGCGGCTCCAATCCAATACGTACTCCATATTTGCTCCCAAACATGCCTCTTGCCATTACGGTTTGCAGGAAACTGGCTCCCTGGCCGACATAGCGAGCGTGTTCTAAACTGAGGTCCTTCAAGTTATTTCTTCAAAGTAAAAATGGCCACTTTTATGCACACTTCTAAAAGGGTGAAACAGTAACATGTAGCTTGGCTCTGGAATGCATATGAATGACACCTTCATATACGTGACATTTGCTATAAAAACCACCCCTGCTTAAAAATGCCGTTTGGCATTCAAGAGATTTTGTTCCTCTCTCAATTAAAAGCATTCATTTTCACACAGGTCTCATTCATATTTTTCTGGCTCTTAAAATTTAAGATGCAAGACCTGTGTTAACGACATTGTATGCTTGATTAGGGACACAGGTGGCGCTGTGGGTTAAACCACAAAGCCTAGGACTTGCCGATCAGAAGGTTGGCGGTTTGAATCCCTGTGACGGGGTGAGCTCCCGTTGCTCGGTCCCTGCTCCTGCCAACCTAGCAGTTCGAAAGCACGTCAGAGTGCAAGTAGATAAATAGGTACCGCTCTGGCGGGAAGGTAAATGGCATTTCCGTATGCTGCTCTGGTTCACCAGAAGCAGCTTAGTCATGCTGGCCACATGACCCGGAAGCTGTACGCCGGCTCCCTTGGCCAGTAAAGTGAGATGAGCGCCGCAACCCCAGAGTTGGTCACAACTGGACCTAATGGTCAGGGGTCCCTTTACCTTTACCCTTTATGCTTGATTTAAATGACTCTCTTCTCCTTTGTATCCCACATAAGCAACATTCACACAGGCACACAAAACTGCAAGGGAAGCTCAAAGGAGTGTTTAGGATCATGTGTGAAAAGGCCACTAAAGACATCAGGCTGCAAAGTGTGGCATTTGTACTCTCAGGCCCCAGTGCTTACCAAATTCTCTCTTTTCACACAACGGTACCTACACCGTATCCTCATTAATCTGGAAGAGCTAATTCTATTTATTTTGTAATGCTCAATGCAATTTGCCAGCAATTCTTTCTCCTTTGTAAATTGAGGGAAATGCATTTTCAGAAAAGGGTCCAACCTTACGCTGAAAAAGAAGCGGTGCTTTAAACAGGCAGCAAACCAAAAACCATGGATTGAATGATGTGTGAAAACACTGGCCTTTTCTTTAGCTCTAGAAACCGAAGGCGCACACTTGTTTACAGGCTAGCATTCCTCCGAGTCACCTCAGAGAGATTGTAAGTGGTTGGCAGCAACATCAAAGGCAAGGATTTTGGCATGAAGTGTTTCGGTACAGGACGTCCTTAGCTGTCTTTTAACTAAGATTACTAGACCCTTTCAGCAGAGTTTAAATGTGTGGTTTAGTTTACTGTTTATATGTAGTGGAATAATGTTTGAGAATTACTTCTAAGCATGTCTTATTTCCTTCGCTTAATATTGTTCCCTCAGTGACTCTGCTCTAGGGCATAAAGGTTCCATATATTAATACATAGCTAAACATGTCAGCTCTACAAAGTTGATTACTATGAATTCACAAGCCGATTTGAAAAGCGCCCATTAATTTCCTCAAGAGATATACTCCCCCCCCTTCTGTTGATTTATTGCTTCAAGATGTTTCCTGCTTTTTATTGTATGGCTAAGTCAGGGTTCACTGGATCAAAATGGAATTTATATGAGAACATTTGTCACGTTGAATCAGCCGAAAGCTTTCTATAGGGCTAATTCCTATATGCGGTGATCGTGTGTGTGAAACCCTTTTCCCATAGCAGCCGTCTGTCTGGGGCAGTTTACCACCAGGACGTGAGGGTGGTAGCTATCTGAGAAAGTCGATTTGGGCCTCTGCTTGAATCATAGAGTTGCGATGGACCACAAGCATCATCTAGTCCAACCCCCAGCAATCTCATGTTCTACCATATGAAAGGTGGCAATCACATATCATTGGCACTTGAAATGTTTAAAGCTAAACCCCTAACAGAGTTATTATATGGGGCTCAGATCTGGACAGGCACTCGTCTTGGAACTACAGAAGCTGTTCAATCAAAGTTCCTAAGGCAATTTTTTTCCTGCTCCACCCCGTATTCCAAATGTTTCATTGCACTTGGAGGCTATTCTCCCCTCTGTTGAATTACAGATTTTGTGTAGGACACGTAATTATTGGCTTCGCCTAAATTCAAACCCCACTCGTCTACTACCCTTAGTATCGCAAGATTGTCATGAGACAGCGCTTGGACTAAAATTGTCAACCCAAAGCTTTACTTTTCTGTTTTATCACTGCAACGGTTATTAACACTGGGCTTCAGCAAATAAGTTAATTAGGCAGCACCTATAGGATATTGAGCAACAGAATAATTTGGCCACGATAAGGAAATTTTGTCCATGGTATGACCTAGTCATTTTGACACTTTGGCACACCCTATTTGCAAAATTTAACAATTCCAAAATACAAACGCGCTTTCACTTTTGCAAGATTGTATATACTGCCTTCAGCTATGCTTGAGGGTAGATTTCAAAAAATTTCGCTGGGAAAACGGTTATGTCCATGTGGAGACGACAGTATTGAGTCAGTGGCTCATGTGCTTCTGGTTTGCACTCTTTCTAAAGATTTGAGGAGTGAGGTTATTACCCCTCTACTATTGTTCATGCCAGGTCACTCAACATTGCTACTGTGTCCTTTCTTCTAGCATATGGGTAGGCAAACTAAGGCCAGGGGGAAGGATCTGGCCCAATCGCCTACTAAATCCAGCCTGTGGACGGTCTGGGAATCAGCGTGTTTTTACATGAGTAGAATGTGTCCTTTTATTTAAAATACATCTATGGGTTATTTGTGGGGCATAGGAATTCGTTCATCCCCCCCAAAAAATAGTCTGGTCCCCCCACAAGGTCTGAGGGATAGTGGACCAGCCCCCTGCTGAAAAAGTTTGCTGACCCCTGTCTAGCACATCAAGATGATCAGGTGGCAGCAAAAACTGCAAGGTTTTTAGTGGGAGCAATAAGATCTTATTATTTGATTATTGATGGAAACCTCCAAAATGTATTTTGTACAGTTAAGTTTTTACCTCTATCTTCAGTACATTTATTTTGCTATTGCTATGGCTAGTGGCTGATGCAAATATTCTTCTGATCTGATCTTAAGATTCTCATGCTCTGCCATCTGAGAAAGCCAGGCGTTTCAAGATGTCAGAATGATGGCATAATCATATAAATGTTGTGAAATATACTGAGAAACAAGATCTAATTTGCCATAGACTTACAGTGTGAAGAGGATTGAGAAGTGGTTTATTCTGAGGTTTAAATGAAATAATTGACTGACTTCCTAAAGTCTCATACAAAACATATGGACAAACTTTATCATGTTAACCTGATTATGTTTGCCAAAGGCTAGCGACAAGTCTGCAGCAAATGTGACTTGAGGCATTGCAAGAGTGGAGGAGTAGAAAGAAACTGTGAGGCAATGCATTGCTTCCAATAATTGCTTCCCTTAGCATCCTGCCTCCTGGTGCTTGTTTGAACATTTTGCCTTGACACCATTTTTAAATGCAGACATAATCCTTATTGATTGTAATTTACCTTCATCTGAAGTACCAAACAGCAGAGCTGGTGAGCAAATGCAAGATTCTTGCCTGTGAACATGTTGTTTGTCTTCATTATAATTAGGAAAAGACTGGGGTTTTTTTTGAAAAGCAAGCATAGCTAATGGGAATGAATACAGATGGATCGTTTAGCCATCTTTTCCAGTGTTTTTTTCAGAGAGCACATTTAAGCCAAATGGCCGTGAAATGACAAACAGACTGACACTAGTCCCCAAATATTTTCAATCATCTTTCTTGTAGAAGGATTCCTGTGGTCTTAGTTAGGAGATCTCACTTAAATTTTCTAGAGCTACTTATCAAACTGAATCAAGAAGTTCCCCCCTTTGAATTTACATTAACCAATGTAATTTACCAAGAGACATATAAAATGCAATCAATATTAAAACAAGATTAAAACATGATTTACATTTTAAGGAAGTAACAAGATAATACTGCACGTATATACTTAAAATTCCTGCAAAAACTGTATGACTTAACAATATTTTATACAAAATTCCTTCTCTCATTCTTCCTCGTCCTGAATAAGACTAGTGTTAGTATGATACAAGATTCTGATATATTAGGCTCTTATTCTTGTCTCACTGAGCTTACTTTCACAGAGGTAGGTAAGGACTGCCTTAACATATGTATCAAGATTTTCTGTACATCTACAGGATTGGTTTTTATTGTTTTAGAGTTTATAGGAATGATTGTTTTATAGTTTGCAGAAATGGTTTTTGAATTTGTATTTTTTGGTACTTCATTTCACTTTTGTCTTGTATATTTATTTTAGATTAAGTAAAATTATAACATTGTGAAATTGTAAGAGGCAACAAGCTCGCATCTGAAAAACAAAGACAATTTAAATATCAATACTGGAGCTTATACTTTCCAAATCACAACACCCACTTAGCCGAGTATTTTCTTCCATACTGACATGTCTAAAATTAGCTTGAAGGTCAATTCTGAGTAGAAATAGCCTTGCCACAAGTACCCTTGCTGGAAGTGTTTAGTGCAGTAGACTTGTTTTTTGAACAGCACAACAAGGATTTAGTAAGGACGAGTGTTGCTTTTAAAGTTTAAAACACAATCCATGGGGCAACGGGCGAGATGACGTAGACAATGCACACTCAGTACAGGTTTAGCATGCAGGGTGCAGCAGTAAAAACTTCCTGCATCCAAGGATGGATAAGACCAAACGTACAAAACTGCATATGTGGGTTGAACATAAATAGTGCTGTGCCCTGTGCTTTCATGGACAAAGATTTCACAGCTATGTCTGAACTTAGGTTTCTTTCCTTTTATCCAGCTTGTAGGCAGCATGTCATTGACAACAGACAATATTTTGTTTGGTTCCATTCCTTCTAGGGCTCTGGCATTAGAAGTGCAACCAGTTTCCACTAAAGGGCTGAGCTGTCCCTCCACAGTTCCTGCAGATGCTTGGCAGCGATCTTTTTTCATCTTCCTCCAAGTCTCCCTTGTTGCACATTTGTGACCTCTCCTTTTTAAATTTGCTTCTTCAGACTTTTTTTTCTGTTACTGTTCTTCATGGCATCATCTATACTAAACGTTGGGATCACAGGACACCTGTCCTCACAAACATTTCTGCTGCAAAATAGGTTGAAGTTGAGAAATTTGCATTTTTTGAACCAATAAAATATTTAAGCATGGTAACACTGTGCGTTCAGGGACCTATAAGGATTGCAATATGATTTCAGTGCTGAGGATGCAAGTCAGATATGCATTACAATATATCTCCAGCCGATGTGGACAGACTCCTCCAAGCTGGAAAGCCCACCACCTGTCCTCTTGACCCGTGCCCGTCATGGCTGATTAGAGCGTGTCCAGATGAGGTGCGGGCCCCCCTGGGGGATATCATCAATTTGTCCCTTGGCACCGGGATATTCCCAGGGGAACTGAAGGAGGCAGTGGTGCGTCCGCTCTTAAAGAAAACATCATTAGATCCCTTAGATCTGTCCAATTACCGCCCGGTTTCGAATCTCCCATTCCTGGGTAAGGTGATTGAGAGAGCGGTTGCTGAACAGCTTGGTAGGTTTCTGGATGAAACATCGGCTCTCGATCCATTCCAGTCCGGCTTCCGCGCTGGTCATGGGACCGAGACGGCTCTGGTCGCCCTAACAGATGATCTCCGTAGGCAGCTGGATCGAGGCGGGTCAGGGCTGCTGATTCTTCTAGACCTGTCAGCAGCCTTCGACATGGTCGATCACGAACTCCTAGACCACCGCCTTGCCGACGTGGGGATCCAGGGCACAGTCCTCCAATGGCTGCGCTCGTTTCTCTCTGGTCGGGGACAGAGGGTGGCGCTTGGGGGGGAATTGTCATCGCGCCACTCCTTGGTGTGTGGAGTGCCTCAGGGTGCGATTCTCTCCCCGATGCTTTTTAACATCTTTATGCGCCCCCTCGCCCAGCTTGTTCAGAGTTTTGGGCTGGGTTGCCATCAGTATGCCGATGACACCCAACTCTACCTGTTGATGGATGGCCATCCTGACTCGGCCCCAGACACACTGACCAGATGCCTGGAGGCTGTGGCTGGATGGTTACGTGGGAGCCGGTTGAAGTTAAATCCTTTGAAGACAGAGGTCCTCTGGCTGGGACGGGACGATATGGGATTGAGGGGGCAACTCCCATCTCTTGCGGGGGTGCAGTTAGTGCCAGCACTGTCCGTTAAGAGTTTGGGTGTAATCTTCGATACCTCCCTCTCTATGGAGGCGCAGATTACAGCTATAACAAAGGCGGCATTTTTTCATCTCCGCCAAGCTAAGCAGTTGGCCCCTTATCTCTCTCGCCCTGACCTAGCCACTGTGATCCACGCGACGGTCACCTCCAGACTGGATTATTGTAACTCGCTCTACGTGGGGCTGCCCTTGAGACTGACCCAGAAACTCCAGCGGGTGCAGAATGCCGCGGCGAGACTCCTTATGGGGTCTTCGCTGCGAGACCACATTCATCCGGTGCTATATCAGCTGCACTGGCTCCCGGTGGAGTACAGGATCAGGTTTAAGGTGCTGGTTTTAACCTTTAAAGCCCTATACGGCCTAGGACCCTCGTACCTACGGGACCGCCTCTCCTGGTATGCCCCACAAAGAAACCTACGGTCTGCAAATAAAAACATCCTGAAGGTCCCAGGCCTCAGAGAGGTTAGGCTGGCCTCAACTAGAGCCAGGGCCTTCTCGGCTGCGGCTCCAATCTGGTGGAACGCTCTGTCAGAAGAGACTAGGGCCCTGCGGGACTTGACATCTTTCCGCAGGGCCTGCAAGACAGAGTTGTTCCACCAGGCCTTTGGTCAGGGCGCAGCCTGACTCCCTCCTCTGGCAACCTGCACAGAGTTTTGCTTAATGGTTGCCATTAACTTGATTTTAATTAATTCTTATAATGAAATATTTTTAGAATGTTGGTTTATTTGATTGTTTGATTATTTGATTGTTGTTAGCCGCCCTGAGCCTGGCTTCGGCTGGGGAGGGCGGGATATAAATAAAATTTATTATTATTATTATTACAAGTCACTTGCTTCTTACACTGGGTTTACGTTGTGGGAAATATGCAGAAATGCCCATACAGTCGTACCTTGGAAGTCAAACGGAATCCGTTCTGGAAGTCTGTTTGACTTCCAAGGTATGGCTTCCGATTGACTGCAGAAGCGTCCTGCAGTCAACTGGAAGCTGCGCTGGGTGTTCAGCTTCTGAAAATCATTCAAAAACCAGAACAATCACTTCTGGTTTTCGGGAGCCAAAACGTTCCGAGTTTACAGGCGTTTGGCTTCTGAGGTTCCACTGTACTCAAACCAGCACCTTAGAACCAGCCCGCTATGAGCAATCTTACCTTCTGGAGCACTGCACTAAACAAGTCTTCCCCAAAAAGTTATTTCTACTCTGGGAAAACCTTGTGCAAAATGAGCTTTTAAACTGGCTTGCCGTAACTGCGTAAAGTTGAAAGCGCATGTTAAATGTGGATCATTTGCAAGTGACCTGATATATATATATATATATATATATATACATACCTTAGATGAGCCTAGAGACAAGGTGAAACAGTGCCAAGTTAAAGAGCTGTGTTTTAGGAGAGCTGCTGATTCTATATAACTGATAAGCATAAAATGACACAACAAATTACGGTATGCTCTTCGACGTGAGCATATTTTGTTTGATATAAGGTGAATGATATAACCTATATAGTGTTAAGATATTGCTACCTACAAAAAACAATTGATCCTTTTTTTAAAGATCCAATGTAAGCTGCCATGTGTTGTAAACCTTGATAATGTTGTGACACATACTGTATGACAAGAGATTTGCTTTGTTGTGAAAAGTGGAACAGTATGAACAAATTTTATTACAACATAATTTACGCATCCCACTGCAGATCGAGAGATGTTTGCAAGTGCTAATCAAGTAGACGCCATCCCAGATAAAATCAGGGAGTATGTCAGCAGCAATTGTTTTTTACATAGCTATTGGAATTGCTTCTTGTGAACTGGTTATTGTAGGGCAGTGGAGACACCTCGGATTTTAACCCTGCCAATGTCATCCTGGAGACGATGATCTTTAACAAAGGACATTAAAATTGGATGTGTTAACAGTATCGTTGTGCTTCCCTTTTCCCATGGCAATTGATCCACAGATAGCATACTGGAGCTGGCCCTTAGGGGGAAAAGAACAACTCGGAACTAAAAGCAACTGTAGATTCTTTAGTTTTATGCAAGTTCAGAAACATGCGGAGCTGACCTGGGTCCACTGCACAAGGAGCATTACAAGAAGTGCATGTTATCAGCCACAGTGTTTTGTTTTTTTATTGAGTGCTTTAATAATACAAGTGTACATCAACTGATCCACAGTCAAAAGTGGCAGGTCCCTAAGAAATTTACAAGCACTTTTCTTTTAAGTAAATCAAAATACGTATCATCTGGTTCAACCCAGCAGCCTAGTGTTTGGGAAAAGAGCAGGCTGGTGTTAAAACACAGTCTTAGTAATGCACAGTGATTCTTAAGTTTTATGCTTTTTTTTTTAATACAAAACCGGTTCCCAGTAACATGCACCCACCATTAAAGACTTCCGTACAAAAAAATAACCCTAAACACTACATTTAAGTAGAAACAATATATAGTTCTGAGTTTTGTTTGCTTGTTTTTCCCCCAAAGACACAACAAAGAAAAAAAAATACATTAATACAAAGCTTTGTGACAAAGCTCTATACTATTACAGCTCCAACATTCCTTGCACTGTAACCCCAAATTCCCAATCTACTGTATATTTTAAAGATACAGTTTTCAAGTTGAACAGAAAAAAATAAAATAAAAGAATAAAAATAAAGGGGGAAAGGGGACAAGGGCAATCAACTTTGTCACAAAATGCTTCCAAACGTAATAAAAATAAGAAGGGGAGGGCTATTGATGCACTTGGTGAATGTGCTTGCACAGGTCCAGCATGTTCCACAGCAGATTCCTATGTAGCGTATCTCTTGGTCCACTGTCTGGCCATTCTGTCATGCTCTGCTCTGTTTGTCATATACTGAGTAGCAATACTTCCAACCAGGGGGTCAGCTGAAAAGGGAGAAAACCAGTCAACCAATTGCCATGCTCTAAGCGAACTGTTCATTCTGGCCACAATGCAAAAGCAACAGCACCCATGATGCCAGATCTGAATGTTAGAATAAAGGAATAACACTGACTGAGAAGGACTGCGCCCTATCATCTGTGCCACAGACAGAAACCAAAGTGACCCCCCTGATTCTGAAGGGTGTTCCAATCACAATACTCCATGTTGCATGTAGTTTGCAACAAAGCTCTCTGGAGCAGGAACTATCATCTTCTACGTTACTTTGCAAAGTGCTATGCAAACTTATGGTACACAGTCTACAATAAACAATATATATCCGATATGACCCAACCCTAGTTGCGTTTCTGATGGGCAGATAAATGAGACAGCCTTCATTTGGATGCAGGAGTGACTCGTGGTTTCATGGAGACCTCAGTGCCTCGCTTCTTTACTAGCAAATGGCGAGATGCAGTTTGGTGGGTTTAGGAGCAAAACTTCCACTCTACCTGTCCTAATGCAAATCCAGTGTTTCCCCCCACCCCAAGGCTCCCTTACGCTTTTTGCCATTTTCGACAATGCAAAATTTGAAGGTGGAAATACCAGCAAGCTTCATGCATGCACCATTCACTCCCATGCAAAACTGTAAATGGGACCGGAGACAAGGTATCTCATTCTCATGGCATCACTTTTTTCAAATTAACAACAACAACAACATTAATAACAATAATTGATGATAATAATAATAATAATAATAATAATAATAATAATAATGCAGATGCTATCATTTTATAATTTCTTATTCCTCTATCACAATTATTGTTTTGCTGTTTTGTTTTACTTATTTCCTTGTTTTTATCCTGTATTTTATTCTGTGAACGCCCTGATATCTTATGATGAAGGGCTGTATATAAAGCTAATAAAATAAATGAATAAACCAACACACAGCAATAAATCCACCGAGTTGCTAGCAAGAATCAGAAAGCAGTTAACTACAATTTGCTCCCTGATGGTGCTGACACAGTTTACAAGTCAAATCTCACGTCGCTTGTTTAAAAGGGACAAGCACGTGCCTGCCTTGAGTGTTCAGAAATAAAAGGCTGGCGATGTAAAGCCAGAGAGGGGAGATCTTCTCCTCTACATCTTTTGCAGATTACCGCAAGAACGTCAGAAGTTTCAGGAGCAAATACCTCTTTTTCATTTCCTCGGCACGGCTTGCTTGAGAAGAACAGCGGTGCTTGCCAATGAAGCTGCAGCTGTGCGTCAAACTCAGTTTAATCACTGCGTATGGCTGGAGGTTAATTAGCTGCCATTCTTATTACTATTTGTTGTTCTAATGAAGATTTGCATAAATCCAAACCTACTGGGTAACTGATACATATCGTCCCCCCCCCTTCGCGAGGGAAAACCTGCATGTTTTGTATTTATATTTTTGTGGAAGCACTCGCTGCTGCCTTTCCATTTGACCTGATCTGCTTCTGCCCATTAGATGAGTAGTGAACAAAGAGCACAAGGTTGCTTATCATTGCAGGGCCCCCGCCAGGTTTCTGCCTTTAAAGTGGGCTGGGGCAGGCTAAGATGAAGGGAAGACAGAGGGCACTGAAAATTGCTTCCAGCTGACAGAGAACAGAGAACACTCTGTGTGTGTGTGTGTTTCTCTGAGATGTGCCTGGGGTATTCTCAAAGCAATTCCCCCACTGAAAGAAAAAAGGTAGTCAATTTGCTTCTCCATGTTCAAAATCAGATTACAAAGCATGACTAATCTGACAATTTGTTAAAATTGCACCAGACCTATACTGGGTCTAAAAGAAATGGGCCTAAAGCCAGAAAACAGCACTGCCAGAAAAAAAGATTTTTTTAAAAAATAAATAAATTCCATCATGCCAATGTGAGTTCTCCCTTAAAAGTCCCTGTATGAATCTGTTTTGGTTTTAAAGAGGAAACACCATCCCATGAATGCACAATTGTTATAAACAAAGAAATGATCCAGGCAAGAAAGGAAAAATTCAAAGAAAGCATTTCGTATGAACTTGGCATTAAGTAGTTGGATAAACCCAGCTCACACCAGCCGTAGAGTATTAATTCCATCACTTCCTATGAGCAGTTTAAATATTAATTAAGGATTGAGAGATGCGGGTGGCGCTGTGGGTTAAACCACAGAGCCTAGGACTTGCCGATCAGAAGGTCGGCGGTTCAAATCCCTGCAACGGGGTGAGCTCCTGTTGTTCGGTCCCTGCTCCTGCCAACCTAGCAGTTCGAAAGCACGTCAAAGTGCAAGTAGATAAATAGGTACCACTCCGGCGGGAAAGTAAACGGTGTTTCCGTGTGCTGCTCTGGTTCGCCAGAAGCGGCTTAGTCATGCTGGCCACATGTCTGCGGACAAACGCCGGCTCCCTCGGCCTATAGAGCGAGATGAGCGCACAACCCCAGAGTCGGTCACGACTGGACCTAATGTTCAGGGGTCCCTTTCCCTTTCCCTTAAGGATTGAGAAACTGGGTTAGTCCACATTACATGGAGGCTGCATTTTTAACATTTTAACATTTTAATATTTTAATGTTGTTTTTTAATTTTGTTTTTAAGTTGTATTCATTCACCTTGTTTTATTATTGCTTGTTAGCCACCCTTGGCTGGGGAGGGCGGGGTATAAATAAAAATTATTATTATTATTATTATTCTGGAACCCCTGGCTTGGATGCTCACTCCTCCCTGCATGAGCTCTGTTTAGTTAGTAACTTTCTCATTTGCAGCAAACCACAACTTGACCTTGTATCCCAAAACAATAAACTATGGTTTGTGCTCACCCTGCTAAACCAGGATTGTAAACCAGGGTTGATTCTGGTGTGCTGCAGATCATCAATGCATCATTAAACTATGTTTTGCTGCAAATCAGAAATTAACTATTTAAGTAGAATGCACAAAGAGAGGAAGAAATTAAGGAGAGTGTGCGACGCCTGAGCTTGTTCCCTAGTGCCAAACCATGTTTGAGCCATGGTATTAAATTAAGAGAAAAACTCCAGGGTGGCTGAATCAGCAGAAAATCTTTTAGTGCAAAAAGCAATTCAATTGATTTGTCGGTGATTTCCCCCCAACACTAGATAGAAAAATCAATAGCTGCTATCTTTACCATCAAGACGTATGAAGTACTTATTATTGCAAATAAAAATATGTTACTGACTTAAATAGATTTTAGTATTGATAGCAAAACAGACAAACTATTCCATCTATTAATATTTTTGACAGCTGACACTGAATTAATAGGGATGCCACTCCCAGCGCCCCTGCACTTTAACAGAAGCTTGGTGTAACAATTAAGCAGGAAAAGTTTTCCCCAGCATGCTCAATTTCTGCATGCCAGATTTTTGTTAAAAACACAGTAGCAACACAGGTACTTTTGGTTAACCATTTGCTAATCTAAATCACTGTAGTAGCTTTTCATGGATAACTGAAGATGTAAATCTGTTATATCACCATCCAGCTATATACAATACAGTGCAGAAGTCTTACCAGGGTTGCAGTCTGTAAGAAGTGAGCAGATGGAAAGAAGGACTTTAGATATGGTTAATGCTGGACTCCAGTTGTCTTTTAAAATATCCAAGCAAATCACTCCTTGACTGTTAATATTACAATGATAAATTCTTGTCCGGAATGTGACCTGGGGAAAACCAAGAACAATTGAGTAGATATCAAATATATCCTGCTATTTATAATAAATCAAATATATACTGCTATTCGTAATAAATACAACTTGCTTCAAACTGTTTTTTATTTTGTGTTTAAATGTTGTAACCCAGCCTGGGATCTTAGGGTGAAAGGCAGGGACTAAACAAACCAACAATTATCCACACTAATAAAGATTTCCACTCCATTCCATCATATAAACAAAAAGCTATCTTATTTGTTCAAGTTCTGGCCCTTACGTAGTCAAAACAGCACCATTCTCATACAAGAGGGAGGTATCAGCAGGCTTAGGGGGACTGTAATGTTTGTAGTAAAGGTAAAGGGACCCCAGTAAAGGTAAAGGGACCCCTGACCATTAGGTCCAGTCGCGGACGACTCTGGGGTTTCGGTGCTCTTCTCACTTTATTGGCTGAGGGAGCCGGCGTACAGTTTCTGGGTCATGTGGCCAGCATGACTAAGCCACTTCTGGCGAATCAGAGCAGCGCACGGAAACGCCGTTTACCTTCCCGCTGGAGCAGTACCTATTTATCTACTTGCACTTTGACGTGCTTTCGAACTGCTAGGTTGGCAGGAATGTTTGTAGAAGTAGAAGCAATTTTTAGAAGAACCACCCCCCTCTCTCTTTCTCTCTCCCTCCCCCCCCATGTTTGTTGGGGGAGGAGTCAAAGCAGTCCAATGTGTCCTGAGTGTGCTTAGCATGGACTGCTGACTGACTGTTGACAGGAAAAAGCATAAAAACAGGTGGGTGGAATGGAAGAGAGCATGGCTCTCTGCACTGTGGCTGGTCCCACATGGTATCACAGAGACCTGATTGGCTTGAACAAGTTGGGCCATTTTGTATCACTGGACCCAAGCATTGGAATTCTCTTTCAGCAGAGATATATGCTGACTTTCAGGTGTCTCCTGAAGACCTTTTGATGCTAACGGGTCTATGCAGCTTTATTGATTGAATAAATCAATATTTAAACTTTATTGATTAGCCATTCATCTTAATGATTATTTTGTATTGTTTTTATGGTGCTTCCATAGAATCACAGAATTGTAGGGACCCCGAGGGTCATCTAGTCCAACCCCCTGCAATGCAGGAATCCTGCCCACAGCTATCCCTGGGTGGGCTCAAACCACCAGCCTTCTGGTTAACAGCCATTGTGCCAATTGCATACATTACTGTACACCACCATGATGTTTCATGGGAGCTGGTTGACTATAAACATTTTATAAAGAGGGAAATATAAATATTATAATCCCATATAATATGTTTTTTATTTGTGTATTGCTGCTTGCTTTCTATGTCAGTATATATTTGTCTGGGTCTCGTGGTGTAGGCATGTGAGTGGGTCGTTGGTTGAGGATATGAGACTGAATTATGGGGGTAGTTGCAGAGCGGATTGGAGGTTGTGTTAGAAGAGTGATGTTTGAGTATCTTATGTAAGAGCATGCTTGAGAGGAACTGAGTGGAATGCACTTTTAGATGTAGTTACATTAAGTTGCGTTTATGGTTGTATAGGGGGCTGGGAATTTAATTGGACTGCCTTGCTTAACTTTATGATGGATTGCACATATGGTGGGTTGGAAAGAGTGGTTTTATTTTTCATTCAATTGGTTGCTAATTACGTTGTTTCAAAATGTGGCATCTTTATTTTATTTTTTTATAGATGACTTTCATTCGTGATGTTTCATTTGTGATGTTTCAGAAGATATTTCGATGAGTTGTTAATTACGTTGTCCTGAAATGTGAAATGTTTATTGTATTTTTATAGTGGATGTTGTTTTAGGGGATGCCCTACTTACCTGTTAATTGTGGTGCTCTATAATGCACATTTTAAAAAATTATTTTTTAGTATTTGATGTTTATTATGTCTTAACATATGCAGGAAATTGCTTTTATTCTGTCTGAATAAATATTTACATAATTTAATATAAATAATACAATGCAATATGAATAGTGCAAAATTGAATGTAGATTAAATTAAAACAGGTCGGTGGGGGGGGAGGGAGAGATAGTTTTAACTATCCTCAAAGGCATAGTTTTGTATATCCTAGATGCTGAGTGACCTTTAGGTTCTTGCATGACATGGTATAGGACAGACTTACACTTTTCCACAAATCCTCAACTCCAGACAGTCTCTCTATAGAATCAAGAGATGACATTGTCAACTCAGACTTTGTGAACTCTAGTTGCATGAAACACCATGAGGTCTTCAAATAGGATTTGACATTGCTTTTAAAACAACAAAGAAGTAAAGTCTAATACATAACAACTCTAACATCGCAAATACTTTTGAAAGCCATTGTTTTATTTCCCGCCACCCCAATTTTGGAAAAATGCCAGAATCTAACCAAATTTTAAAACATTTCCCATCTTTGATCACTTGCACAAACCCACAGTTTTTGACTTTATTTCTTGGGGAACTTCCTTAAACTATATACACAGTACGGTGAAATATGTCTATTTGTAAGTAATTTCACTGTGTTCATTGGGTCTTGCTCCCAGGGATGCATAGGACTGCAGCCTTAATATTTTAAAAATAGTTATAATGAAGGAAAGAAAGGCAAACAACAACAACAACAACAACAACAATTTATTATTTATACCCCGCCCATCTGGCTGGGCTTCCCCAGCCACTCTGGGCGGCTTCCAAAAAAAATATTAAAATACTAAAAAGGTAAAGGTAAAGGTACCCCTGCCCATACGGGCCAGTCTTGACAGACTCTAGGGTTGTGCGCTCATCTCACTCTATAGGCCAGGAGCCAGCGCTGTCCGCAGACACTTCCAGGTCACGTGGCAAGCGTGACGAAGCTGCTCTGGAGAGCCAGCGCAGCACACGGAAACGCCGTTTACCTTCCCGCTAGTAAGCGGTCCCTATTTATCTACTTGCACCCGGGGGTGCTTTCGAACTGCTAGGTTGGCAGGCGCTGGGACCGAGCAACGGGAGCTACCCCGTCACAGGGATTCGAACCGCCGACCATGCGATCGGCAAGTCCTAGGCGCTGAGGTTTTACCCACAGCGCCACCAATGCTGTACTACATCAAACATTAAAAGCTTCCCTAAACAGGGCTGCCTTCAGATGTCTTCTAAAAGTCTGGTAGTTGTTGTTCTCTTTGACATCTGCTGGGAGGGCATTCCACAGGGAGGGCGCCACTGCCAGGCCCTCTGCCTGGTTCCCTGTAACTTGGCTTCTCGCAGTGAGGGAACCGCCAGAAGGCCCTCGGTGCTGGACCTCAGTGTCCGGGTAGAACGATGGGGGTGGAGACGCTCCTTCAGATATACTGGACCGATATAACCATGAGCAATAGCCAAGGTTTGTTCTTGAAATATTTGTCAATTCTGTCTAATGAGATTGGATTCTGGGTCTTTGACATCACCTGACAGACATCAGACCATAATGGTCATTTTTTCTTCGTATAATTTTAAAAGCAGCCATGGTTTTGTTCATTTCCTTTTGTACATAATACAATTCTACACGTGTATCAAGACTGGTTCTGAAACTACTGACTTTTCAGTATAAATTATTAATTTTACTCATCCCTTACCTTGGGTGGTTTAAAGGGATAGTCTGGTGAAAAGGTAATATCAAGGAAAAAAACTCCTCCCTCATACACAGAACCTGGAGGCCCAAGTATAGTTGATCTCCATTCATAAATGTTGTCTCCCTTAGGTCCAGCACTGTAAAATAAAGTAAAGCATATTTAATAACTGAAAAATAAAACTTGTGCAGCACATCAGTTATATTTTTCATAAGTATTGTTTTCAAAGTGGATTAGAACTGAAAATAAATCACATTTTTGGACCTGTTTATAATTAACTGTGTATATGAGGTCATTTTCTGTACCCTAAAGTAGGTTTCCCCACCCCCAGAAACAGTTGTTAGACATTCTGTATTACTTTACATTGTCATTCACGTTATCAATTTCTGTTTTCTTTTTTAAAAAACTAAAAAGACCAGTTAAGACATTCTCTATTAATGTACCTTGTCATGCACCTTATCACTAGGTGGCATTGTAATAACATTATTTTGAAGGATATGCTACCATAAAACTTTGGCACCTTGACAAACAACATTGTTTCTGGACACCTAAGCCATTCCAGTAACAGATGACTTCTTTATTCCTTAATTACGACACTATGTATTGAAAGTAAAAACAAACACAAAGAAAAATGATTTTTCTCTGTCTCTCTCTCATACATATTATCAACTAAGATGTTCCTAATGTACACAGCACATAAGCACAGGTGGCATGACAAGCAACATTTTAAAATAGATATCTAAATCATTCTAGCAACAGAAGGCTACTGCAGCCCACAATTATTACATAATGCACTGAGAAGTGGAAACTAAGCTCAAGAAAGAGTGCTCAGACCAGTTAAATTATGAAAGATGTTGTCTGTAATAAACACAGCTGCATAAACCAAATCCATACACACCTTACAAACTCTTTTAAGAATTCTGATTATCACAACTTACATCTAAAACTCATGTTCTTGTAATAAAAGGTAAAGGAAACACAGAAGTAAGTTTAGAAAACAGCAAATTCTCTCTCTCACACACACAATTATGTGGTAATTTCAGTCTAGGTATCAAGACTCTCCCTTCCCCAAGTTTACACTTTGAGGGCAAAAATTTAAGAAACAGCATAACTTGTTGCTAATCCCCCCCCCCACAAGTATGCACATTATACGCGTTACATACAGCCAAAATATGAAAAGCACAGCCCTATGAATTGCAATACATTGCTTTTTTTTCTTTTGGAAAAACCATATTTATTTTTATTTTATAATTATCAATAATGAGATTTTATCTGTAATAATGAAAAACATTCAAAATACAGGAGGTGCAGCAAGAAAACTGCTGGCACATTTGCAATGCAAAGCAGGTATGGTTTCAAATTGGATGGGGAAGCCCATGTTGAGATTCCAGCATTGCAGGGGGTTGGACTAGATGACCCTCAGGGTCCCTTTCTACTCATTTAAACCAATGACCCATGCTGGTTGTGGCTGATGGGAGTTGGAGACTGATGGGAACCTGGAGTATCACAAGTTAAATTACACTGTGTTTCTGATGGATGCTTTCACTTCTGATACTATTCACAATAAACAATTATAGTTGTAACTATATTTAACTATAATAATTCCTATAAAATATATGGTGACATTTGCAAGGACAGTGTTCTTATGAAAAACTTACATCTGTCTACTTTAGGATTCATGCAAACTTGGGTCTCCAGTTGTTTTTGGACTACAACTCCCATCATCCCTAACTAGCAGGATCAGTGGTTAGGGATGATGGGAATTGTAGTCCAAAAACAGCTGGAGACCCAAGTATGGGAAACCCTGGTCTACTTCCAAGCTTTTCAGACCAAGAACCTGCACTCAATCCCAAACTGCAATGTACATTAATACCTCCGCGAACATCCGCCTTGTCTAGCGTCCATTCCAGTGAATGTCTGCAGCAAAACTGGTAGTACCGGAACGGGTTACTTCTGAGTTTGCTGCTCGTGCATGCGCAGAAGCACTAGATCGCGCTTTGCACATGCACAGAAGCGCAAACCACTCCACGCGCATGCACAGACACGGTTCTTTGCCCAGTGTCCTTTTTGGCTAGAGGACGGGGCTCCGGAATGGATCCTGGCTGCAAAATGAGGTCCGACTGTATTCATTTTTTAAAAACCCTAGATACAAAGGAAGCGGGTGTCCTATATTTTTAATATTTCAAACTGAAGAGAAATTTTGTAAAGTGTGCTTTTCATGCAGGGTGAAAATACCCATAGAAAAATATTCTCTCTCTCCCCTTTGGGAGGGAGGGACATAAATTTAATGATATCCCACACAACTTCAGAGGAAGAAAAGAGTGAGGGTGTCATTGGTGCAACACACGTCAAATCTGGGCAAGTCCCAAGTATCCAGTTGAAGAAACAATGGTTTAAACGAGGGATGCTAACTCTTTTCAGCCTAAGGGCCACATTGACCCTCAGCCAACCCTACGGAGGTCACATGATGAAGCAGGTTTGGCCAAAGTGCAAAGGTATGCACATCATTTATTATTATTAATAGTGTATCCTTAAATTCATTAGGTTATCAGTTCATTAATTCATTAAGGAAAACCGTCTCCACACACTTCCTCCATTGCAAGCCAGAGGATCTTTTCCATTTACTACTTATTAATGAAGTATGTGGGACGCGGGTGGCGCTGTGATCTAAACCACTGAAACTAGGGCTTGCCGATCAAAAGGTCGGCGATTTGAATCCCCGCGATGGGGTGAGCTCCTGTTGTTCGATCCCTGCTCCTGCAAGTAGATAAATAGGTACTGCTCCGGCGGGAAGGTAAACGGTGTTTCCGTGCGCTGCTCTGGTTTCGTCAGAAGTGGCTTAGTCATGCTGGCCACATGACCCAGAAAAACTATCTGTGGACAAACGCCGGGTCCCTCGGCCTGTAAAGCGAGATGAGTGCCGCAACCCCAGAGTCGTTCGTGACTGGATTTGACTGTCAGGGGTCCTTTAATGAATTATGAATAATTTCTGCACCCAACTCCCTCACTTTCCCTCCAATAATTTATGCTGGCTTCAGCATAGGGGATACTTACTGGTAGTTCTCTCTTTTTTGAAGTTGCCCCCCTCTTTTTAAAAATCGCTGGCTTGCTCTGCCCCACCCCATAACCGTCCCTGATGCCTGTGAAGAAATACAATCTCCCACTGCTCTCAATAAGTGCTTCGTGTAGCTTTGGCTGCTCTCAAGAATGATTGCAAGAGATTTTATCTCTTTGGCAGGCGTCAGCCTGCAGAACCTGATGGACGCAGACGTTCTTAAGGGCTGCGGAAGTGCTCTTAGCAAGGAAGTAGAAGGCAGCTCTTAATACGGAAGTGGTAGCTGCTGCTTTGAAAGGGGTTGCAAAGGATTTTAGGGTATTTATCCACCCTCCCAACTGAACATGCCGACAAAAGTTTTGGGGGATTACTAAACATTTTCTGGGCAACTGGGTATGGTTTTCCCAGGAGAACAATTGTGGCTTACATATTCAAAAGGTTATTTTCCAGTTCTGACTAATCAGAACCACTGCTTATGTGGTCAGGAAATCCAACGTTTCAAACACATAACTTTTTGAACAATCTTGGGACAGTACTGTCACTGCGGTGTTGGGCTATAATTTGGCCCCATAACTGAGCTCCTGATGAAGAACAGGCAAAAGGCAGCCTCATTATCTAGTGTCCCCCGTCCCCCCGCTTCAGTCTTAATGCAGTAACGGCTGAAAGTCTCCCAGAGAACCTGGTTACAAAGCGGCCAAAAAATACTGCATTTAAAAAAACAAAAAAAACACAGAACAAAGTTGACGGTTATTATTTTAAGTAAACAAAAAACAAGCCCTAATAACCTCCTAACAGAATGTGCTGATTTCAATTCCTCTTCTAAACAACCTATAGTCCTAATTACTAAAATTATCAGTAATTTTGCTATTGATTTTTGTGGTCCCCGCTTGTACAGCTACCACCACTCTTTACTCTCTGCTGATATCCAAGGTACAAAGTTTTTGCTAATGAACATTGTAAAACTGTATTCTTTTTCTGGAAGGGGAGGGGAATATGCTTTTTAAAAAAACAAACAGGAATCAGGAATCAGTAAGTGTAATCTACCTTGATACCATATTTTTATTTAGTATGTAATTAGTAGCAGGATCTTCTGCTGCAATGTCTACTACACTAACATTAACGGAGAATTGTCCCCCCTCTTTTAATTACTATAATTCAAGATTGATGAATAAAATATTTATGTCTAAATCATTATTTCACTTTGTTCCTAAGTAAAACCTTCTTCTATTTGAAAGATTTACAATATGCCTCTAGCTTTGTTGTCCACCACGATAAATGAATAATATCAGATATTATTGTCAGTCAAGACTAATGGTGGTTCTGTTGTGAACTGCTGCTCACTATTATTCAGCAGAAAGAAATAAGATTCGATTTAGCCACAATATGGCAATATATTTTCAGGGCATTTCTTATGAAATAGTACCAGCTACAACTGAAATAATACTATTGCAATAATGTACTCAATAAGCAGAGTGTAAAAAATAACTATATCCAGAACAGATGAAGGCTTTTGGCTATGTTCCATGCCTTGCAATATAACCAAGGCATGCAATTATCACATGGCATCATGTCGTGTTCAATGCTCAACTATTCATTTTGTGTGCTGAAAGTTAATAAAACCCTCTTAACTGTTATTCCTTAGGCTCCCTTCAATAAAATATCCAAGTGCATGATTTTTTGCCTATAACTGAATGATGACTACTGTTTAAAGCAGTGTATCAGTTCATTAGTCATGGTATCTGCATTAATTTTCTGTAATAGCTGATAACGTTTCACAGATTTCTAAATGGCATACTTTCCTTATGAAGTGGGATGCTGATCTTATTGTATTATGAAATCTTTTAGGGATTAGAAAACATACGTAGTTTTTATTTTAAAGGGAAAACTGGTCTGTTTAAACAATTGAAACAGACACAGCATTGCCATTCATTCGCATCTGACAATGTCTATATCAGGAAACTAGCTGCCAAATGGAATTTAATTTACCCAGTTCTCAGTTTGCATTAACCTTTGAGTAATAAAGCACAGCTGAGACTGCTATAAGAATAAACTAGAGAATGAATAATGAAAGGGACTTCTGCCGTCCATAGAAATACCAATCACAACTTGACCGGGAAGGTTTAATTGTTACTGAACAAAAAGGTGGCTAACTACTCTTTATCAACCTAAAAAAAATGGATGTGCCACAGCCATAGCACACTTTCTAAGCATGCCTAAGAAGAAAGACCCTGTAAACAAGAAATAATGGAACATAGGAAGCTGCTTTATAGGCCAGACTATCAGGCAGGGAATATTTTCCAGCACTACCTGGAGATACTGGGAACTGAACCTGGGACCTTTTTCATGCAAAGGTAATGTTCTACCATTGAACTACGGCCCCCTCCCTCCAATTCATATATAAAATGTAAGAAATGAAATGCACAGTCATTCAACATCAGATGGTCAAGCTAGTATTTTTCCAGATTTTCCATGATATAATTACCAGGAAAACTACCTAGTGGTATTGTAGAGAGAAACTTATTTTTTTTTTATAAATGCTTTTTATTTCCAAAAAAACAAAATAAAACAATCTTTACAATCATTCTTAGTGTCATCTTATTTACATTGAGTAGAATTACGCCTCGACTTCCTTCCTTCCCAGTTGCGGTTTTCTTAATATACATCTTCTCTTACAGTTTCTTCTACTTTTCTATACACGTCACAAGAGTTATGTTAACCCAGCTGTAGTTCTTAAACTTCTACAGTTGATTCCTATATGTGTTACAAATTTACCCCATTCTTCTACAAACTTTGCCCCTTTTTGGTGTCGAATTTTATATGTCATTTTCACTAATTCCGTATATTCAAAAAGTTTAGCCTGCCATTCCATAACTGTTGGGATCTCCGATGACTTCCATTTTTGGGCTACAAGAACCCTAGCTACTACCATAGCGTATTAGAATAATTTATGATCCTCCTTTTTTATTTCGTCCCTAGTAAGAATGCCTCTGGTTTTTTCGGGAAAGTGTACCTAAAAAGTTTCTTAAGTTCATTATATATTAGATTCCAAAATTTTTTCATTTCATCACATACCCACCACATATGGTAGAGATCCCCGTCCTTACGTTTACATTTCCAACAGGCTTTGTTACCCATTTTGTACATTTTCGCCAATTTGACCGGGGTAATATACCACCGGTACATCATTTTTTCCAGGTTTTCCCTTAAAGTGGAACATGCTGTAAATTTCATCCCTTTATTCCATAAATTTACCCATTTATCATATTCTATGTTGTAACCAAAATCAATTGCCCACTTTACCATCACTTCTTTTATTAACTCGTCCTTGGTATCCCATTCTAGCAGAAAATTATACATCTTGGATAAAAGTTTTGTTCTTCCTTCCAAATTTTTTATTTGATATTTACATTTTTTCTCACTAAATCCTAATTTTTTATCCTCATTCCATAAACCATTTACCTGATGGTATTGTAGCCACCCTATCAACCCATCTTTTAATTCCTTGTATCTTTTGATTTTCCATCCACTCTCCGTTTTTACTAATATATCTTCATATGTTATTCTCTTTCCTTCCATGTTCAGTTTTGTTGTTGTTAATATATCTATTGGTGATAGCCACCATGGTGTGTTTCTGTCTAGTAAATTTTTATTTTCCCCCAAACTTCATACAAGGCCCCTCTGAAAATATGATTCATGAAACCTTTATGGACTTTTGCCTTGTTATGCCTCTATGTAGAGAGAAACTTAAAATGAAGTCACACAAACGAGAACAAAGGAATTAGATAGGATAAGTCACATTTTTCAGACTCTGTCTTGTTGAAAACCCCACTTATCTAATTTTAAGGAAGCAGCAACATTTATTTATTTGTTATTTTTTTAAAACAGCAACATTCTCCACCATACATGTTTTGGGCAACTAAAGGTGAGGCCTGGAGTCGGCAATCCGAAGCAATGTTAGAAACTCAGATATGTAATGGCACCTTAAATCTAGGTTATGGTCGCCACAGCGGAATGTCTATTCACCAGGGGGGTTAGATGATCTCAATGTCCCTTTCAACGCTACAATTCTATGATCTCAACTACATTGCTGGCTGCAGCTTGCTCTTGCGACAATTCATTTGTCCCAGTATGCAAGAAGGAGAAACACACACAGTGGAAATGGAAATGGTATTAACTATGGACTAAGGCAGAGGCTTTTAAACTGTGGTTGCCAACCTGGTGCCCAGAAATCTCCACATAGTCACACCTGGACTACATAGTCACACCGTGCCAATAGCAAAACGCACCTGGCAAATTTCAAACACTGTTCCAAAGATACCAAATATAACATTCTGATTCAGGGATTGGGACCCTGTGGCCCTTTAGACTACAGCTCCCAGAGTCCTTGAGCACTGCCGACATTGGCTTGGTCTTGATGGGATTTATCCATAGGTTCCCTAGTTGTGTTCTATTTCTGTCTTTTTTCAATCCATGTTATCACTGAAAGAAGCCATGTAACTGGCATAAAACATGCCTTTAAATATGCTTTCTGTTTTTCTTGCTTCTCAACTTTCCTCCTCAAAGCCTCAATGTTAAATGCAATTAAATGCTTCTACTATTTGCCAGTTCTGTCTGCTTCTCACAGCACACTTATTGTCAGGCCCAGCAGGGAGCTGCTATTAATTGGCAGATGCTGAAACAAAGGCATGGTCCAAGTAGGCAGAACTGTAGCACAAGATCTGTTGCTATTGCCTTGGGCTACACTCTTCCTCTGGCTTTGATTTGCTTGCTCCAGCCTGACCTTGCAAATCAGCATTCAAGGGCCCAGGGGCAGGGCATACTTCCAAACAGGTAAGGTTGAGGTTGGAGTAAGGCAGGGGCATAGTCAAGGACAGCTGGGTCAAATTCAGGTAAAGCCAGTAAAGCAGGCCAGGTTGGACTAGACTACTCAAAGACTGCTCAGCCTGAAAAACCAAGCATGGGACAACAGTTATTGGTTCCTTGGGTCACCCATTCCAGAGGGGTTTCAGAGCAGCAGTAGCATCTCTAGGCATTATATGAGTGTGGCTAAATTGCAGAAGACTTCAGCCCAATTATTCCATCTGCACGACAGCTGCCCTGGTGGCAGAGTCCCATGTTCTAAACCCTCAGCGCCTTACACAGATATTGTGGAAAACCAGTTGCAGCTGCAGCCATGGTTGGTAAGACAACTTTGGATGAAGGAAATGCTTAGTTCCGCACTGCATTTCATTCCTTAATGCTCTGGTAAAGTATATTAAGATGGAGATTTTTAAAAAAGTGCCGATGCCTGGAAAACTGCTAAAGAGGCCAGGATTGAGAAGAGGAAACCTGGAAGTGTGTGTGTGTTTGTAGTGAAAAGATTATGGATTCCCACTTTATACTGGCAACCATGAACTGAAGAGCAACCCCCTCTCAAATTCTAAGTATATGGCGGAGGTTTCAGTGGTTGAGTGGTGAGAGAAAAACTCTGAACATGATCCAAGACTTTCTTTTCTTCCCATATTTGAAGACTCAGCCCCGGTACTGAACATATTGGGCTCCCACTGTCTTCCAAAGCAACTACTCTATTTCGAACTTAAAAATGGAAAGCGTAATGCTGGTGGTCAACAAAAGAGGTTTAAAGACTGTCTCAAGGCAAATCTAAAAAAATGTAGAAAAAAAGGAAGAAACGTGCTAAGAGGAAGGCACGCTTGGCAAATCCACACCGTGATCAACTCCCACCCGGGAACCAATGTCCCCACTGTGGAGGGATGTGTGGCTCCAGAACTGGCCTCCACAGTCACTTACGGACTCTTTGGAAAATTGTGTTTATGGAAGACAATCTTACTTGGCTATGAGTGATCGCCAAAGAAGGAAGAAGAAGAAGAAGACGACAACGACTATTGTGGAAACAACTCCATCAGTAGCTCACTATCCCAATTCAATGTTCCATCTTTGAAAGGTAAAACCCTAACTGAGGTGGGCCCAGGGTATCTTAGGGAAAAGGTACGCTGTTATTAATGTCCCCATAATTTCAACATCAGCTAAGGAGTTCCTTTGCATTTGGAGACCCCCATATGCTCACAAGAAGCAGGGTTTTCCTGAATGATTGACTCTGGGACACTTGTCTGAAAAGAGACCTGTTCTCAGTCACTGTAAACAATACTGAGCTACAGGGACCTACCTCTGTTTAAGACATCTTCCTCTGTTCTTGTGTAAAAGATTTTCAGTGTTTCAATAATTAATCACTGAATTCATTAAATGCATTTAATAATTTAGCAATACAAATCAATACTAGTACATTTGCACATGTTTCAAACAGCCCAGTCCTATGAGTATTTATCTGCACCACAGAATTCAATGGGTAAACATGCTTAAGATTGCACTGAAGCTTTCTGCATATTTTTAAGTTAATACAGAAGAATTCAAAATAAATAAGCTCCATTCAAAAAGCAGATAGCAGTGATTAGCACCACACTTTTTCTTTTGCAATTAATAATGCTTCATTTTCTTCTTTACTGCTTTTTCACAATTATTAAGCCATTTATACACTCACAACCCCCAAGGGAGTGACAAGACACCAGGCTTCTCCAGAGAAAATTCCCATATGTGCAAGTCCTCTGCAGGAGAATAATTCTATCTGCTTTAACACAGGAGAATTTAATTGCTCTCTTCTCTGTGTGGACATCTGCCGAATATGCTGAAGCTCCAGCATTTTATATTTCATGTGATTTATACAGCCATTCAATGCTGATTGTGCTGGCGAATAATCCACAGACCTCAGTGAAAGCAAAGAATCATCTCAGCATTTGAAATGATATTATCTTTCAATAGACTGATTCAGATGGACACCAATTTTGAGAAAGGGCAAGCTAATCCTTCTAAGACTGAACTGTCCCAGCTCTTATGTGTGCTGTTGCTGTCAACCTCAGTTAAATTAATCAATTTCAGTAGCAAGACAAAGCTCCCTGCTGTAGATCCAGCTGGAAATGGCTGAACCATAAAGATAAGTCGGTTCATGTAAGCACTGATTAAAGAGTTTAGATGTATCCTTCTAATATTTAGATTGCTCCTTACAAGCTGCAACACAGAATGGAGAGTGTATATATAGCATGAACAGGCAAGATTTTGTAACAGCAATGACTTGTCAGAAATTGCTATCTACAGTTACACGTCTCATAAAATAGATGATATAATTTATTATATATTATATCATATTCACTGGGGATGTTGAAACAGCAACAAACTGTGGTGTGCCAGTTCCACACATTAATAAAGGTTGCAGTATACTGCCGTCTTGCAGGGTAACCCTGCTAAAAAATACCATGTGGCTATTTTAATAGCAAAATACACATAAACAAATACAGGATTCAGAATGCTGCCAAAGAAGCTGACAGGCTAGTTTTGAGAAAGCAGAAGCTTGTAGTTTCCCTATCATCTGTCTGCCTCCAACCATCCTTTCACCCCCCCCCACTAATTCCAACACTATCTGAGAACAAATAAAAAGAGGTACTAATGAATAGAGGTGTTTACAATAGTAAATTGGGCATAATGGTACCAAGACCAGGGGTAATGAGAGTTCTTCTGGGACACGGTAACAAAAGGGGGGGGGGGAAACACCCAATGCCAATTGCAGTCAAGCATTCAAGTCAACTCTACTTAGCAGAGAAGCTTCTGCTGAAAGAGCTACACCTTTGCTCTTTGCAGTATCGGTAAATATTGAAAAAAGCACAATGCGCATTACTAGCAAATGGAAGGTCACCTACAGTTTCAGAATTGCAGTCAATGCTACGTTCTGTTTCTTCCCTACATTCCTAAATATCCGTACACTATGAGGCAAATTCTCAGTTTTTCTGGCAATCTCATTGACTGATAAAGTGTGTATTTAACTGAGGAGTGGCCCTCATTCCCTCAAAAAGACTGAGAAATAGGCCAAAACAGGGGGTGCGCATACTAATAATAACAACCCACTAACACATCCTGACAGGGACGCGGGTGGCGCTGTGGGTTAAAGCCTCAGAGCCTAGGACTTGCCGATCGAAAGATCGGCGGTTCGAATCCTCGTGACGGGGTGCGCTCCCATCGTTCGGTCCCAGCGCCTGCCAACCTAGCAGTTCGAAAGCACCTTTGGGTGCAAGTAGATAAATAGGGACCGCTTACCAGCGGGAAGGTAAACAGCGTTCCGTGTGCTGCGCTGGCTCGCCAGATGCAGCTTGTCACGCTGGCCACGTGACCCGGAAGTGTCTGCGGACAGCGCTGGCTCCCGGCCTCTAGAGTGAGATGAGCGCACAACCCTAGAGTCTGGCAAGACTGGCCCGTACGGGCAGGGGTACCTTTACCTTTTTTAACACATCCTGAGCAAGGAAACAAACATTGTGCACCAAGAAAAGATTGGGTCCATGGCCAATATAAATACCTTATGTGGTGTATACAGGTCCAGACTGCAGGTGGGATGGGTACGCACCAAAGTTAATAGAATAAATCTTTGTAAACCATTGAAAATAAATTCAATTTTATCTTAAATGTAGCTACCTAGGTTAAATATTTTCGGTTTCGTCAATGGGCTGGTTTCTACATCAGGTGAAACCAACGCATGTATTAATGCGGCCATGTAAGCTCCCAGGGAAGAAATTACAGCCACTTCATTCCTCTCTGGTTGTTTTGCTCCTGCGCTGTGCTGAGTTAAACCATGAGTTGGCTGGCTTTATCAACTAACCCCAGACTTGAGATTTTGCTGTCTGTCTCCAGTTCTCTCCATGAACTGTAAACCAAGAACATTTTTTTCAAAGCTATGGCTTGACTTAGTATGATTTCCAAACCAATGCATTTTAAGCTAGTAGCTTCTTGAAGGAAACCCCAGCTGGAAAGTTATGTATCCAAGACATCGCTCAATAAATATGTGTGAAAATGTAATCATTAAGATTAGAGAGCTATGCAACTGATTGCAAAAGTCTCCACAGAACTGCATTTTACAATTTCCCTTAACTGATATGTATTTCCCATAGAAATGACAATGGCAATGCTACAGATGTTTATTTTAACCAGAGCTGTAATTTGTAGAAAAAATTACCACCTTTTCAAATCAGTCAGTTGGCAGTTTCTTCCATAGGGATTATCATGGAATTAATCCAACTATCAGGTAAATTTAAATATAATATATTCACTGTTGATATCCAAATAAAAAAGGAAAGCATATGTCAAGGGTATCATCTGCATACTGGTGGACACCTAGCCCAAACCCCCTGATCTCTCCCAGTGGCTTCATATAGATGTTAAAAAGCATGGGGGAGAGGACAGAGCCTTGAGGTACCCCCCAAGTGAAAGCCCAGATGTCTGAACACTCATCCCCCAACACCACTTTCTGAACACGGCCTAGGAGGATGAAGAACCATTGTATAACAGTGCCCCAGCTCCCAACTCCTCTAGATGGTCCAGAAGGATGCCATGGTTGATGGCATCAAAGGCCACTGTGAGATCCAGCAGGACCAGGAATTTGAAACAGCTTTCACCTCTGTCGCTAGCCTGTCAGAGATCATCAACCAGCACAACCAAGGCAGTTTCAGTCCCATGACGAGGCCTGAATCCTGATTAGAAGGAATCCAAATGGCCCACATCCTCCAGGCATGTCTAGAGATGCTCAGCAACCACCTGCTCAAGTTGCCCAAGAATGGAAGATTTGAGACTGGGCGATAGTTGGTCATGATGGTTGGGTCCAAAGATAGTTTTTTAAGAAGCGGTTTTTAAGAAGCTTCTTTAAGCGGGTCTGGGAAGACTCCCTCACAGAGGGAAGCATTCACCACCCCATGGAGTTGATCATCCAGCCCTGCCCGGCTCACTTTTATAAGTCAGGATGGGCAAAGATCAAGAAGACAGGTGGTCAGTTTCACTTGTCCAAGCAGCCTGTCCACACCTTCAGAGGTAACAGATTGGAATTGATCCCACATAATTTGACTAGACAGGATTCCAGCACTCCGCTGCCCCAGCCCTGCTCCCACAGTGGAGTATACATTTTTCCAAATCTGAGCAACTTTGCAAAAAACTTCACAAGATCATTGCAAGAGATCTTGGGGTTCTCACCTGGCCCCGATGACAACAGTGGTTCAGCTAGATTGTGAACCACCTGAGTCTCCTGCTGCTATTTTCTGCAGATGCAACAGAGGCGGAAAAGGAGGTCCTCTTTGCCGTTGCTATCACCACTTGGTAGGCTCGACGTTGAGCTCTATCCAGTGTTTGGCTCAATTCAGAATGAGTTTTCCACCACCAGCGCTCTAGCTGTCTCAGTGATTGTTTCATTGCCCTCAGCTCTGGGGAAAACCATGGGGCTGACCGGGCTCCATGCGATCAGAGAGGGCGCATCGGAACCAGACAGTTGATAGCCCTGATTAACTCCGCATTCCAACGTGTCACCAGGGAGGCCATCAACATGAGATAAAATGTCCCGTACCACTCTCTAAAAAGCATTTGGATTCATTAAGTGGCAGGGGCGGACCATTCGGATCGGTCCCACCTGCCTGCGGAGTGCGGGGGGGGGGGGGTTAGAAAAACTCATGGAGGTAAAGGCAATCAATGGATACTGTCCACTAGTTGGAGGCAGTGTGTTTCTGAGTATCAGTTGCTGGAAACCACAGGAGGGAATTACTGTGCCGAGTTTCTATTTGCAGACTTCCCATAGGGGTTTCCCATAGGAGATCCAGCAGTTTCTTCTTATGCTCTTATACTTAATGTCTGTTCTGTATGGAGTTACAAACCTACTGCTCAGAGAATAAATGTATGGAAAAATCTGCAACCCTGACTTAGTGGCCAGGATGGAAACATGAGACTTGATCCAGTATTTCTGTGCCACACCTAAAGCAAGTAAAAAAGAAGCAGTTTTTATAAATAAAACGGTGACAATATATCACTATTGCTATTGCATTAGGAAAGTAGGTCAATACCAAACACACAAGGTTTCTTTTCCCCTTCCCTCTTGAGAGTCATCTGAAATTAAATAAAATTAGAGATCAGCTCCAAACAAAAGTTCTGAACCAGTACAAGGCTTGATGTTTTGTCTACATATTGTCATCTGCTTTGGTACATGATCAAGCATTATCAAAGTGAAGCTTTTTAGCAATTAAGTTTTGTAAATATTATTTCATGGATTTCATTATTCCAAGACAGTGCAATATTTCTGCCAAGAAAGTAGTTTATTATTATATCAACTTGATAGAATTCTGTTTAATTGTTTTGACCATGAGTTTTGTTTTTAAAGTTCAGCAGTTCTTTCTAGAACATCAGTTTGGATAGTTGGAAATGAGCCAGAGGCTGATGGGGGGACGTGGGTGGCGCTGTGGTCTAAACTACTGAGCCTAGGGCCTGCCGCAACAGGGTGGGCTCTTGTTGTTCGGTCCCAGCTCCTGCCCACCTAGCAGTACAAAAGCATGTCAAAGTGCAAGTAGATAAATAGGTTTCCATGCGCTGCTCTGGTTTTGCCAGAAGTGGCTTAGTCATATTGGCCACATGACCCGGAAGCTGTCTGCAGACAAACGCCGGTTCCCTTGGCCTATAGAGCGAGATGAGCACGCAACCCCAGAGTCGTCCACGACTGGACCTAACGGTCAGGTGTACCTTTACCTTTACAAAATAAGCACTTCCTTGAAATCTAAGCTGCCACTTTTTTCAGTGGTTTAGACTTCAATTTGCTATCTAGTTGCCTGGTGGTATACCCCAATGAACTCAATGGAAATTACTTTTGAGTACCAGATTTCACTGTAGAATACTATGCATATATTTAAGGTGTAAAGTGCTGTGTGATTTGTGTAGAATGCAGTATATAATCTAAATTAAGAAATTAAGAAAATATAATCTATTTTGAGAAGCATAACAAGATGTGTAAAGGATCCTACAACTCATTAAGTAAGCCACTTTTGAAATTAATTTTAATAATAAAATCATACTCATATAAATGTAGAGTTGGAAGGGTCCAGGAGGGTCATCTAGTCCAACCGCCTGCAATGCAGGAATCTTTTCCCCATCGTGGGGTTTGAACCCACAACCCTGAGATTAAGAGTCTCATGCTCTTCCAACTGAGGTACCCATTAATGCCCACAATTAAGATTTGAAGCACTATTAAAGCTTAACTTTAATTTTGTGAGTAAATGAAACATTCCACATTTAACACAAACTGGGAAGAAAATCTTTTCACACTTTCAAATATAGCTCTCTCTTTGTGTGTGAGGGTGAACATTTCTGTTATTACCAGTAGAATAATGCATAATATAAAAGATTATACCCTGGGGCATACTGTACCACTAGTAGATAAAAATGGCTGAACTCAGCTTTAGGGGAAAGAAGAGAGTGATAGATGAATCCCATTTTCTTTAAGGATAGAAAAGACCCGGAGGATTTAAATTATAGAGGTCTACTATTCTGTTAAACACAGGCTTGAATGTCTTGCCAAAAATTGCTGCCCTGCACTCTGAATCTTTACTAGAAAAATCTATTTATTCCAATCAAACAGCTCTTATTTATTTAAAAAAAGTACATGACAGCTTCTTCACTGTGTCTTCTTGGAATGGCTGAATCTTCTACTTCAGTATCTCATGATGCAGCAAATACTGAGACTCAGAGGTGGTATTGATCTTAGACAATGAACTAGGACATGTACGAACCAAGAAGAAATTGCTTCTCTATTCCCCGTCCCAGTAAGGAAACAAATGTTAATGACCCGTTGCCTTATCAATGGCTAAAGGTACCACGACTTCATGCAGCCAGAAAAATATACTGTAAACTTCCAGCTTGGGGTGGTAGTGGTACTGCAATACTGTAACATGTAATAGGAATGTTGTGCAAAACCTGTGTAACTTCACCATGAAACCTTTCCTTTTTATGATGGTTTATAAGTTTATGGTGCTACACTGTCAGCTGAGCCCGAAAGTAGCATTTGCAAGCTGTATGTGGAACTGTAATGTCTATTGGAACTTTGTTTTTATATATTTTACAACTTGCATGCTTCTGTGCACAACTGAAACTTCACAACCTTGCTGCTGTGTAGGTAAGGATGCATACTTGGGTGAGGAATGTAGAGTAGGAGGGGAGAAATAAGCGCTTCCACAATATCACATGGGTTCTGATAAACTATCCTGTGTATCTTCTCACTATATTTATATTTGCATTATTGAAGGCTTATCTCATCCTACAATCATAAAACCACTGATTAGATTGTGAACTATCAAAAGAGCTACTTCCTATTTCCCTGGGACAACATAAAATCCCATTTATGAGCTTCACTGAAGTTTTTCTGATACAATGTCCAAGTAAGGCTGCTTAGGATCACAGTCTGCATCTGCTTTTTAATGTTTTTATTTGTGTGTTTTTACCCTACACTGTTCTTGCTTTGTATTCTAACTACACTCAGTCGTACTGGAACTTTTATCTCAGCACAACATGATATCCTTCTGTTTAATAGAGAGATTGAAATGGCAATCAATCGCACTGAATGTTTTTCTAATCTTGCTTATCGCTTTTAGCCTTTCACAATCTTTGTGTCTATTCTTACTGCTAAACCACATCACATTGATAAATCTCATGTAAGCCTTTAGAAAATATTTTCCTCCCTGCCTAATAAACCATTAAGATAGCATCTCCTGTTCATTAGGGAGGCAAGCATTCAGGGCTTCATATTGATGGATCTGCTTAACATTTAGTTATAGAAAATATCTGTGTCTCTTTCTTACTGGTGGCAATAACGGGTAGCCAGTCTGGAGATTCAGCTTTGGTACTAACTGTACCACCTAGGACCACACGGGAGAGGTTGCATGCTAAGCCATATTAATTTCTATGAATATGAGCTGCATTAATGCCTATGGTGGCATTATCACGCTTTGTCCTCCTTACCTTTTATTCTAAATGAAAAGCATGTTCCAGGAAAACAAAGCAGATAGAATAGGTAATCTTTCTGAAACCAAACGAGAATGGCTTCAGGATGGATAACCTATTAAGAGTTCTTTGAGTGTGTCAACAAGCATATAGATAGAGGTGACACTTGACACTGTCAAAAGCTTTTTCACAGTAAGTACGCAGACAACCTCACCAAAGACTCCTGAGTAAGCTCAGCACTCATGGATATAGCTATAGATTCTGTGTGGACTATGTGGGGTGGGGGGGAATAAATCTAGATTCTGTGTGGACTATATAGAAAACAAATATTTAGTCAACATTGATTCTAGAATAAAATATTGTGTGTACAGAGCCTGAGCCTCTTTTGTGAAAATGTCTCTCCAACAAATAAATGCAAAGATGGATGTGAAGGTACATACATGCCATAAATGTAAAACACATTTCTTCCCCAAAATAATGGGGACTGTAATTCCCACTCTCAAAGCTCAACAGAGGCAGAAAGGGTTGTTGCGCAAGAGCAGGAATGAAATATACAAGCCTCTGACTCATTTCCAACTTTCCAAACTATCACATCTTCTGCACTCTATAAAATAAAATGCCAAAAAAGAGAGAAACTACTTCCATATTATAGTGAATCAACCCCTCTCCCGTTTATGTTTGCATATTTCAGACAAGATTCTGGAGCTTTACAATGTTTTTGATCTCTTTAGAAGTAATCTTTTTTTAAAATTTATGTTACTTGCCAAGTCCCCATTCTAATAGGGAGAGCAGCTGCTTCCTCACAATGATGTGCATATTTCTTGCTTTTAGAAGAAAATTTTGTTTATTAATAGTAATCTATTTTTCATAGCATAACGACTTGTTAGATAATAGAATAAAAACACAGCTTTCATTTCATGTGTGCGCTGCATTCTTAAGAGAGAGATGCAGTTGAGAGAGAATATTCATGCCGAGGGCAGAACTGGAAAGTGCTTGATTTATCAGCTACAAAGAAGAAAAGAAAGGCAGAACCACCAGATCCAAGTTATTTGGTTGCCACCCATGAAAGAGGCCTATACCTTTAAATGCCTGGCTCCAAATTGCTCTTAAGGTATGCATGCTGCACCACCTTCCTCCCATGGACACCTGGAAACTGAGTACAGGGAAGGCAGACTAACCAGATGCTTCGCTAAAGTTCACCTTGGGCCAGACATCAGTCTAATTGAACTCACTTGATTCTTATGAGAATACAATACAGATAAGCCCATATAAAGATAGGGACATAAGCGTCAAATGTGACAAAATTGCATTTCTCTCTGCCCACCCTGACCCCAAAACCAGGCTGTGAAAATGTTGTGGATGGCTGGGTCTGATCCATGAATCAAATATGGCTAACTTATGGCATAGCTACCTTCATAGTTGGAAATGTAAGTACAAATATCAGGGTTTTGACGTACACACCATCACTGAAAAGCACAGTAGGGTATGTAAGCACCGTATGAAGTACGAATGATAAATGAACAGTATCAGCAGTGGAAATAAATATTTTGAAAAATTATTTTAGTTAACTATCATAAGGTTTATGAATACACAAGCGAGGATTTATGCTTTTTATACAAGCATCGCTCCTCAATATTTCCTACATGTATCTAACAGCTAGGTATGCAAGTGGATGAAGGATGGGAAAATGTTAAAGAATTCATACTATCATCTCTTGTAAAGCAAGGGAACAATCCATCATGTGCTGCCCATGAAGCATCATTCATTTCAATGAGGCTTTAGCAGGAAGGCTGTTACTCTGTTTTCAGAATTATCTTTTGTTGCTGTGTCACAGTAATTCTTATTCAGAGCCACTTCTTAGTAAAAAAAAAAAGCGATATTTATTACATATAGAAGTTGCACCCTTGATATAGCCTTAGGGTACCTTTTTCTTATGTTAACACTCTATACATGAATGAATCAAACAAAAACTTAGCCCAGATTACACTTCCAATGACACTATTAATTTATTACAACAATAATTTTGTGACACTGGCAAACTGATTTTAAGACTACATGCACAGGAACCTGTCATATAATTCAAAATAATTCACTATCATCTTGCTCTTTTCACATTCTTTCCCAACATTTACAATATAGGTAGTATTGCTTGCCTCTCTTAATCTAGGATCATCAATCTCTTTACACTGATGCTGTACTTCCTATGACCAACAATTCATATTACTCTAATTTGGGATTATCATATAAATATTATAGCTATATGTATTAAATTTTATATCAACTCAGAGTCTAGAGACCTGTTACTTTAATGAAAGACAAGTTAGTCTCTGCAAAAAAAGAACTTATAAGTTTCATGCATTTAACTTTCCCCTCTTCAACAGATCTTTGCACTATGCTCAGGAGGCCATAGGATTAAGACCACAGATCCTGTGGGTATATTTAAACTCTTCTGCAGCTGAATTAAGGTTAAGGTTGACTATAGGAGGAAGGAGACATTTTTAAAGACAAAAATAACGCAAGTGAAAAATCAAAGAAGAGTGTGATAAAAAGTATCAGCATAGACAAAATAAATCTGTTATCATGCAAAAAAAATTAATCATGCCACTGTTACCAGAATGTAGCATAGTACTAAGGGATACATACTTTACAAGAGTTTCCAGACTACAGTAAAATCCCACATAGACCCAAGGCAAATTATTTCCCCCTAGATAAACATTTATAATAAGACTTATTCTCTTCAGAGCAGGGCATACTATGGATCAGGTTTAAAAAGGCATGGTATACTTATGGTACTTGCTTGACTTTAAATAAAATAAATGAAAGCGGTTTAGTTTTAAGACCAGACAATTTTTAATGACATTTCTTTTTAAACTTCATGCTCTCATGTCCAGCTGGATGTGCAAGGAAATAGCCTCATTTCAGATACAAGAAACCATGGTTCCCCACTACAATGGGCTCAGAGAGTCCAGTCCCCCTTCTTCCCCACCCTCTTTTGCTCATGTAATGACGAGATGCTGTTGATTTTGAGCTAACCACAGCTCCCAGTGATATCCATACATGGGAGAACTGTGGGTTGTTCAATTTGCAGGTGGTGGTTCAGGAGGTGTGCCAAATTGATCCTCTAGAAGATTATTTGGTCCTTTGTTACTTTTATAGAGTGAATTCCCTAGGTTGGTGAAACTGCTTTTTGGTACAAGTATTTTGGTTTGGGGGTTTTATTTTTGATGGTGACGACAGCATTATTTTTGTCCTTGGGTTTCTGCAGGGACTGATGTAGGGCAAGTTAATGTACTTGTTGCTAGCTCTATACTGTTATAACTGCTGCTGACTATAGCCTGGTGAATGTGTACAAAGGCTGGTTATTATGCAACAATGACCGCTTAACTTACATTCCCCTTAACACATATAAATAAGAAAGCATTTTAAACAGAAAATACAACTGAAACATTATTGATATTCAGTCAGTTACAGTGGTACCTCAGGATAAGTACTTAATTCGTTCTGGAGGTCCGTACTTAACCTGAAACTGTTCTTAACCTGAAGCACCACTTTAGCTAATGGGGCCTCCTGCTGCTGCCGCGCCGCCAGAGCACGATTTCTGTTCTCATCCTGAAGCAAAGTTCTTAACCTGAAGCACTATTTCTGGGTTCTGTAACCTGAAGCGTATGTAACCTTAAGCGTATGTAACCTGAGGTACCACTGTACATTAAAAATAAAGATTGCAGAATCAGAACAGAGTCTGGAAACATTTAATGAAATGTACAGCTCTAGCCCTTCCTTGTCCAAATCTGATACAAGTACAGAAGAACAAGGATTTACTAAACAGTTTGTGTGGATAAAGAAACTAAAACAGAATTCTGTATTTTTTAAATTACTTTTTTTAAAAGCAAGCTTCACATTAGCAAGCATTTTACGTTTCCAGGCTGCAGTCCAAACAGCTCTGTGCACAATGTGAAAGCACTTCTGTGCACATATAAGAGTCACAAATTATTGTATCATATGCTGTTCTTTCCCTAAGCACTTGAGGGGGCTTGAAGAGCTGCAACAGAAATTTAGTCTGAAAAAACCTTGAACTGTGCACAATGGTTATACTATGACCTGCATTAAATAGATAAAAAAAATATTTTTGAATCCCAGTGTTCACACACAGTAAACTGGTTGGGGGAATAATTATATCCATAATTTCCATAAAAGGAAAGCGGGGAGAAATCTTCACTTTCTTTAACACTAAGCTAAGCTAAATAGTTTCTTTGAACTACTCAGCTAAATACCTATGTCATCTACAGAAGTGAAACAAACCCTCTCTTGCCAAGCAAACAATGGCACATGCAAATTAACAGTTAAACTATTTTGATATTTTGGGGAACACTATACAATAATTGTGTGACTTTCTGGTTACCGTAATTTCTTCATATTGCTTTGGGCAACTTAATAAATAAGGACTTTAAGGAAACAAAATGCAATGCATTTTTTCAATAGCTGCCGGTCAAGTGTTAATTAGAACTAAATTAGAGGGCTCCTTTCACAACAAGTGCTTTCTTCTGTGGGCTTGCATAGTAATTTGTCCAACCACTCAAACTCCAGGCATAGGGTCCAGTGCAGATAGACAGCTAATCCTCCATACATCACACTTCCTTTGTAATTTGTGTGACCTCTAAATAGATAGTATTTCAGTAATTATAATTCTGTGACAACCATGTCATCTGCCTGGCAACTGTCAAATAGATATTAACTTTCATTTGATGCTGGAGGTCTCTCCTGCTGACAGAACACCAGGTCAAATGGCTCCCGTGACTGGAAAGTGGGCCTAGAAGCCTTCAAAGGCTTAGAAAAAGAGCTTTACAATAACAAATAAAAACATTCAATTCAGCTCGGACTTCGTCTTTCTACAGAATACGAACTCTTATGTGCAAAGGCAGCAAAGCAAGACCCTTTCTGTGACCTTCAGGCAATTCAGGTTTCACGGAATTGTTTCCGTAGAGCAGCCTGTTGACCTGACAAACAATAAGCAACTTCCCTAGGATTAGGTGTCTTTTGAACACTAGACATGCTTTAAAAGGAAGCCAGGGATAGGCCAAAAACAAAGAAAAAACATATCCCCTGGGAGAGCTTAGTCAAATAGGCATCAATTTAAATCTGTGTTTGGCTTTAAAATGGCACATTCACGCATATTGGCCAGCTTCACACATTACACTAAGGCCAACCATGGCTAACCATGAATGAGCAAACATCATGGCTGTTTATCTCCTCCTCCAGTAATGCTGCCTCACTACCCAAAGTGAAGCCATGATACTGCTTAGCAGTACACCCCAACTCACCCAGGCTCATGTTTTGCCTCCTCCAGACAAACCATACTCAATAAACCAAGAATACACCTTGGCTATAGCTCATAGTGAGGGAGGGAGACATAGTGGATGCAGTTAAGCCAAACCATGGCTAAGCTCTGGATAGCATGGCGGCAGCAAAACCAGGGACAAATAAAGTGCCCACATTTCCCCCCTGTGAGTTTTAGCTTAGCATCATGTGCAAACTAGATCTAAATAGATTGAACCAATAGAGGCCAAAACATTCACACACACTCTTGGAAACAGTCTGCAAAATCACTCTCCCCAGGCATCTATACTAGCTCATTAGAGTGTCTGGGATCAATAGCTGTTATCATTAGAATCACAAGATGATTATGTTAGCACAGAAGTGGCTGGCCTTTTCTAACCCAAAAGGTGTGCTGAGCATTAGCTAATGCTTCAAGGACTGCATTGGAGTGGTGGTCATGGTCAAAGCAGCCAACACACACTCCTTGTATGTGCCACACATTCAAAGCGCAAAGTTTTGTGGGCCACAGATTTGCCACTCCTGTGCTTTTAATAAAAAGTATTCTACTACCAATGTGTCACAATATGCCCAGTGTTTGTAGTAGGATCTGCAGCCAGAATTTTGATGCCACACTTGCACATCTGCATTTTACTTTTCCATATAAATCCTAGAGAATTTGATATTTAAATGAACAGATTTTTTTAGTTTTAATTATTAATTTATCTATGGCACAGATATTCTGAAGGCAGCCCTGTTTAGGAAAGTTTTTAATGTTTGATGTTTTATCGCATTTTTAATATTCTGTTGGGAGCTGCCCAGAGTGGCTGGGGAAACTCAGCCAGATGAACATGGTATAAATGATAAATCATCATCATCATCATCATCGCTACATAAGCAAATGTTTTTCCAGTCTCACATTGCACTATTGTACATCCAAATAATCAATAAAACAATTCCATCATTCTACAGGCTACAACCTGCTCCTTTTTCCTTTCTTCCTTTGTACACATTCTATCAATTTGTTCATAACCATCAGCTCAAAACATTTTATTAATCATTCTGAGACTGTTGGGATATTTCAATACTTCCACTTTCTGGCCCATATAATATTTGTAGCCATTATTTAAAAAAGAGACTAGTGGTTTCAATCTTTTATGTATGTCTTCACCAACAAAATTAAACAGTACTGTAAATCTTATTACACAACCGGATATTACACCACCGGTATCTTTAACTGATAATCTTTCTGAAGGTTTATCTACCTGAATCCACATTTAATCCAGAGTTGCTCTGTGCAGTCTTCCCCATTTCACTTTATTGTTCTTCGCCCCCTATTAATTATGTGTAGTTTTCACATAATTTTTTTGCATCTGATTTCATAATTTGCTCCTTAGCAGTCTCCTATCTACATGCCCATCTTGGCACCAGTAATTTCAACAGGTCACTCCCAATTTGGAAACACTTGTACCAATGCGGTTTCCACCCAGCAGAGCTCAATGAGATTTCATGCCCATCTTGGATTAATTCTCCAAATTGTGGCATCTAATTCTACTGCCAAGTCATAAAATCTGATACCTGATTTCTCCATTAAAATATGATGCCATATCGCAGATGACATATATGAGATTTCCTGGCTCAGTTTTGTTTTATATTTAGTCCCACATTTTAAACAATTGAGAAAGGGATTAAATTTTATTTCAAGACCTCCTTCCTCTTTGGTGTTCACATCAGATTTGCAGTGGGGTCATCAATAAATAGCTTTGCAGGTTGATAGAGATCTTCCTCTTCCTTTTGCGATATCCATAGTTTCAACCATGTTAGCTGTGCAGTGCAGCCTCATAATATATAGTCAGGTTAGGGACTGCTAAACCTCCTTTGAGCTTTGATGTTTGCACAGTCATAGTTTACTGACAATTCTAGGGTGTTTATCTTGCCAAATAAAAGTTCTCTATGCTCTTCACTCAGCTTTTAAATTCTCTTGATTCTACAGAGAGGAGTAAAGTGGTAAACAAAAACAAAAATCTTGGCAAGATAACCATTTTTATGTCATTAATCCCTGCAGTCCATCAGTTTAACTTGTTCTAACTATAGCAGACTTCGCAGCCCTGCCGAAAAGTTCACAACTTATTTTGCCAATTTTACTGACATCTTACACCAGTTTCACACCTTTCATACTTTACTGCTTTATTTGTTACCTTTGACTCACATTGTTGTGTGATCTGCTGTTTATCCTGTATGTCAAGATTAACTGCAATGACCTCAGTTTTAATTACCCTTGTATCCAGAGACAGTGACTGTATTACATGAAATACTTGGGACAGAGATATTCTTGGATTTTTGAAAGATAACATATCTGTGTATAGTAAGATCTTAATTTGGCCATTTCTCATTCTTATTCCTTGTATCTCTGTGTGTCACTTCTAATTGCACAAGCTAAGGGCTCTATTGCTAAAGTAAATAATAATGTTGACACAGGCCCCCTACTGTCTTGCCCCTCTCCTTAGGTGTAATTCTCTTGTCAGTTGACAGTTTATTATAAATCTTTGCTAATTGAGTCATACAGATTGTTTCTACCCATCGTAGAATCATTGGGGAGATGTTAAAAAAGACGTTATGTCAAATAAATATGGACACACAACCTCAAAGGCTTTTGTTGCATCTAACACCACAATGGTGATTACTTTAATATCTAAGATTTCTTTCACCATGACATATCCTTAAAATTCTCATGTCTTTCCCCCCTCTGTAAGGTGATACTCATATCCTTTAAATAGTTTACTCAAAAGATGTTCATATTTAACTGCAATATGTCTCTTGCAAACATGTTAGATTCTCCCTATGCCATGTTATCCACTTAAGAGACATGTGCCCTTTTCTCATAATTCCTTTTGCCAGTCAAAACATTTACTGTTCAAATTAATGCCAACCTAGTTTAAAATAAAAAAATTAAGCCTGAAACAAATAATGAACCACAACCTTTGCACAGGAGACACCCAGGGTGGGCTGTGATTTCCCTTTAAGTGCTGTGTTCAATGCCTGGCTGGCCCTGATCAATCAGTCTCTGTTCATGCAAAGAACTGGCTCTGGACATATCTGACTCCAGGGTTTTATGGGTTCTGGGCAAGATATAGGCAACAGTCAACCATTACCCTTTCCTTACACATTTTCTGCTTTCTGTGTGACTGAAGGGTGAGGCACTGGATGTTCCTTCTCCTCGCTAACATCCATGTATCTGCTGTGCCCAGCACAGAAACAAAAGAACAGCACTTAGCCAAGCCAGCCTGATGGCAACCTGAGATGGATTACCCAAGAAGCAGGCAATGAAACTGAAGCTATGCAGTTTCTGCCCTAGTGATGCAATGCAGGCTTAGACAGAGACTGATGGAGCAGCAGCATATCTGTTGGTGTGATGGACTTCTCATGGGACTTTGGGAGAGGTGCTATGGGCATGTGCAGAAAATGAGATGAGGAGGGGCAGCATCTGCCGGTCTGGGACCAGAGGGAAAAGAGGAGTAAGCACGAGTGGATAGTGGCAATATCAAGGAAGGAGCAGGCAGAAGCTACTATCACCACCAGCATCCAGTGGTAGTTTTGGGTTGCTCCATTCTGCTGTAGTTGCCTGGTAGTATGTGGGGCCTGGTAGGTGCTGGGCTTGTCCATGGTTGAGAAGAGTCACATCAATCATATACATCAGGTTTATGAACAATCGATTGGTTCATAAACAAACCAAACTTCAACAAATGCATATATTTAGATTAAATACAGCCAAGAGATGCAAAATCTTTCTCTGGATCCAAACATTAAGATCATAATCCAGATAATTCATTTAGGCACATTCAAGGGCCTGTGCATTTTCAGGGGGAATAACAGCCCTTACCAAAATCATATCACATATTCTTTGAGGTGGAAGCTAGGGGGCTGTGGCCTTTTAAATGTGTTTGTATAAGGGAGGATTTTTTAAAAGTTCTAACTATTTATTTGTACTTTTATCTTGAATTTTTATCTTGTGAACCATCCTCAGATGAAGAGCAGGGCATAAATTTTATAATAATAATAATAATAATAATAATAATATGCAAAGAATAAAAACACAAGTCAAAACCCACATTAGGCATGCTAAGATGATCTATACTTCCCTATTTAGCTTGTGGGCCAAATGATTCAGACTGAAAAATGTGGATATCTTAAAATTATTTATTAAATATTGACAAGTAATAAATGCCATAGAAAAGCATTCTAAAGATGAATGGACAATTCCCACTTTAAAAAAATAAAAAGAGTTTTATCTGAAGGATGGTGAAAAATTACTTCCTGGAGCTGTGAATTTGTAAACTTTCCTTTGCTATAAAATCCCTTTTGTATAGTAAATGTGGCGCAAACATGTGTAATTTATTTGTAACCTTTCCAGAACAGAACCCTCATTTCTCATGAGAACAACTGCAATTGATGCTCAAAATGTGTTTCACATTGCTACATTTAAAACAAAACCCTAATATTCTTCAGTGCTTCTTATGAGAGGAAGGATGCCACACTGGGAAGTAATTTGTTTTCTTTATCTATCTTTTCCCATAACTTTTCTACTGTAATGTTCAACAAATATTTAAGTGCCAGCATGAAGTGGATTATTGTTAACATGTTGCAAGGAAATTGCACAGTGCTAAAGCTTGCAATAAAAATAAGCAGAACGCCCACTGTTAATACTCTGTAGTTAAGTGTATTAGCTGCTTTCAAAAGCATTAACTCCCACTCAAAAAGCAATGCTATTTTGTCCAATCTATTACACTCAGAAAGTAAAAAAGAAAAGAAAAAGAAAAAGCAGTTGGGGACTATCTGAAATCTTTATGTCCATGTGTAGCGTACTCAAAACAAAATTGTTTTAATAGAACTGAAAATTGAGTGTGTGCAGGATTTCTTACTTGCGTAACAAACAAAAAGCTTTTCCATACACTGACAAAATACCCTTTGAGAAATTACACATTTCTTTTAAGCTTCGAAGTGATGGAAAAAACATACATATCTGTTTCTTTCCTGCATTTGAAATGTGTTACCTACATCACACTCTGCACTACACTACAGCAGATGTTTCAGAAGGATGATGATCTGGGAAAGATGCCAAGGCATAGCCATACCAATAAGTTCAAAAGATGCCAGGATAAACTATTGTTTTTGTAAGGCAGGATTCCACCTGGAAGCTAAGGCTGTGATGAAGAGTGTGTGAAGAGGGACTGTTAATCTGTATCATGCACAATATCATGTGCCTTAGAAATCTAACTATTGCCAAACATACAGGTATCAATATAAATGTGGGGAAGAATTTGTGGTTTCATACACAATAAAAGCAAGGAAGCATAGCCTTGTACTTAGAACTTACACTTAAGGAAGGCCCCCCTACTGGGGCAACTGTGCCCCGAAGTACCAGGTGCACAGCCTGGGAGTCACTGTGGACTCACAGCTGTCCATGGAGGCGCAGGTCAATTTTGTGTCCAGGGCAGCTGTCTACCAGCTCCAACTGGTACGCAGCCTGACACCCTACCTGCCCGCAGACTGTCTCGCCAGAGTGGTGCATGCTCTAGTTAACTCCTGCTTAGACTACAGCAACACGCACTACGTGGGACTACCTTTGAAGGTGACCCAGAAACTACAACTAATCCAGAATGCGGCAGCTAGTCTGGTGACAGGGAGTGGCCTCCGAGACCACATAACACTTGTCCTGAAAGACCTACATTGGCTCCCAGTTCGTTTTCGAGCACAATTCAAAGTGTTAGTGCAGACATTTAAAGCCTTAAATGGCCTCGGCCCAGTATACCTGAAGGAGCATCTCCACCCCCATTGTTCAACTCAGTCACTGAGGTCCAGCGCCAAGGGCCTTCTGGCAGTTCCCTCACTGCGAGAAGTGAAGTTACAGGGAACCAGGCAGAGGGCCTTCTCGGTAGTGGCGCCCGCCCTGTGGAATGCCCTCCCATCAGATGTCAAAGAAATAAACAACTATCTGATGTTTAGAAGACATATGAAGGCAGCCCTGTTTAGGGAAGTTTTTAATAATAATAATAATAATAATAATAATAATAATAATAATAATTTATTATTTGTACCCTGCCCATCTGGCTGGGTTTCCCCAGCCACTCTGGGCGGCTTCCAACAAAGATGAAAAATACACTGTCACATATTAAAAACTTCCCTGAACAGGGCTGCCTTCAGATGTCTTCTGAATGTCACCACTCTGCATGCACCACTCTGGCGAGACAGTCTGCAGGCAGGTAGGGTCTCAGCCTACGTACCAAATGGAGCTGGTAAACAGCTGCCCTGGATACAGATTTGACCTGTGCCTCCATGGACAGCTGTGAGTCCAAAATGACTCCCAGGCTGCGCACCTGGTCCTTCAGGGGCACAGTTACCCCATTCAGGACCAGGGAATCCTCCACACCTGCCCGCCTGTCCCCCCAAAACAGTACTTCTGTCTTGTCAGGATTCAACCTCAATCTGTTAGCCGCCATCCATCCTCCAACCGCCTCCAGACACTCACACAGGACCTTCACCGCCTTCACTGGTTCTGATTTAAAAGAGAGGTAGAGCTGGGTATCATCCGCATACTGATGAACACCCAGCCCAAACCTCATGATGATCTCTCCCAGTGGCTGCATGTAAATGTTGAAAAGCATGGGGGAGAGGACAGAACCCTGAAGCACCCCACAAGTGAGAGCCCAGGGGTCTGAACACTCATCCCCCCCCACCACTTTCTGAACACGGCCCAGGAGGAAGGAGCGGAACCACTGTATGACAGTGCCCCCAGCTCCCAGCCCCTCAAGACGGTCCAGAAGGATGTTATGGTCGATGGTATCAAACGCCGCTGAGAGATCCAGCAGAACTAGGAAACAGCTCTCACCTTTGTCCCTAGCCCGCTGGAGATCATCAACCAGTGCGACCAAGGCAGTTTCAGTCCCATGATGAGGCCTGAATCCTGACTGGAAGGGATCCAAATGGTCCGCTTCTTCCAGGCGTGCCTGGAGTTGTTCAGCAACCACTCGCTCAATCACCTTGCCCAAGAATGGAAGATTTGAGACTGGGCGATAATTGGCCATCGTGGCCGCATCTAAAGATGGTTTTTTAAGAAGCGGTTTAATAACCGCCTCTTTCAGCGGGTCTGGGAAGGCTGGCTCACAGAGGGAAGCATTCACCACCCCATGAAGCCCATCGCCCAGTCCTTCCCGGCTAGCTTTTATAAGCCAGGATGGGCAAGGATCCAGGAGACAGGTGGTTGGCTTCACTCGTCCAAGCAGCCTGTCCACATCCTCGGAGGTAACAATTGATGTTTCAATGTATTTTTAATCTTTTGTTGGAAGCCGCCGGGTGTGTGTGTGTGTTCAGAGTTCTGTTCACATTACTTTGGAGTCAAGTCATAATGTGAATCGGTTGTGCAGCAACCAAAAAAATTGCACTGAAAATACAGAAACGAACATGAGATATTAGGTAACATCAAAAGATTTGGGATTCCCCAAATTTTATACTTGCATACTATAGATAAAATGAGATTTCATTGAACACAAGTGCAGCATCAAGGACCTGAGTCCATACACACAAGATGCGACTTCTCCAGCTTCACTAATAAAAGTTCCAGCCTAAAAAGTGAACCTCTTTGTGATATTTTGTGCTTTTCTACAAACATTCATGCAGCTGCTGGCATTCGTCTAGATCAAGGTAACTGGTCTTTTAACAGTAGAGATTAAGAAAATCTGAGCTGAAATAAGAAATGTGTAAATCTCAAGAGACAGACAGAAACATGACCCAGGAGACTTGTTCTGCAAATCATGGTGTGAATGGTGAGAAACGTAAGGACTATATCAACAGTCATCTCTGTTTCAATTTGACATTAGCTTCCTAGGTTATAGTCTGGACACAAAGCTCAAAGTCTGAATACCTTTGCACCATCTGGAAGCACATCAGATTAGTCATTCTCTGGCAACAGAGAACTGCAATTATTCTGGTGTAATTTTAAGAAAGGCCCTGTTCATGTGTCTGCCAATAGGACACTTAGGATGGCAGACATGAGACACAGTGTTTTTTTGGATGGGAGTGGGGAGCTTATTTATGGTACTTCTTACTCTGTTGTATTTTAGGTGAGCCCTGGACACATTTCTATTTCAGATTGCACTTAATTAGGATTCCTTTTTGTTGCTCACTCTTCTTTTAATTGGCTGTAGGTTGAAATTTTAAATTTTCGAGGGCAGTGCTGGCTTTGGATGCAATTGGTTACACTGCGATTTTAATTTATAAAATTATATTTTGTTTTACAGTGTTCTGCTTGCCACCTTGGAAAAACATAATTGAGCCAGTGGAATAGTGCAGAATGGTCTTTGACTAATTGTATATCTCAGTGTATATTGGTCCAATTACTAATTGAAACATATGAAAAGAGGAACAGATTGGTATGACTGGTACATGATAAGGGTCTGGAATTGTGCAGAGCACAGAGATTTTGTACAAACCTGGAAACTGAACTAGAACTATGAGAATCTATGCTCTCTTTTTAAATAATGAATGCCAGTGAGCATGATTCACAACCTTTTCCATATATGCAGCACAGATGTACCCCTCCAGTCATAGGCGCTAGCTCCTGGGACTGAGGCACTTTTGGGCCCCCAACTTTTTTAGGGGGGGCAGGCCCCCTCAATATTCAGAGGATGTTTGGCTCCATCCCCTGGCTCTTCATGACATCACACTTGTGATGTCAGGATGTTGTGTCCAGCCCCCTCAATCATCTTGAGATGTTGGCGCCTCTGCCTCCAGCAATAGCATAGAAGTCAACTCTCAGCATACCACAAGAACACCTGGGAGATAGAGACCACTGACACCTCTCTGGTTAAGGGATAAGGTTCTGAAACAGAGCAGACTCCTAACAACCTCCGGTCAAAGAATGGGCACCTTACCGGCTTGTGGTTCTTAGTTGAAGATTGGTAAAAATGCTCTCCCCCAGTCACGGAAATATCTGTGGCTGCAGCTGAAAAGGACCATATTTGGTGGTAGAGCACATGCCATGAATGCAAAAAGTCCCAGGTTTAGTGCCTGGCATCTCCAGATAAGGCTAGCATAGACCCGTCTGAATCCCCGAAGAACTGTTGGCATTCAGCACACACAACATTAAACTAAGTGGACCAATGGCCTGACTCCAAGGTCGAAGGTTCGATCCCATATAGAACAGCTGCATATTCCAGAATTGCAGGGGGGTCGGACTAGATGATCCTCAGGGTCCAACTCTACAATTTGATGACTGTAAGACAGGTTATATTTCAGTGCTTCTAGTGCTATGTGATATTACAGCGATGTGGAATGGTTGTTGTCCCTTTAGTTGAAGAGACCTTTTTGAAAATATGCTGGCATCACCACCAAAATACTCTAGGTTGAAATGCTCAGGGGACAGAGCTCCTCATCGCTCCTCCTTGTGCCTTCCCATTACGTTCCTTTGGCCTAAATCTCTCTTTTCTTGTCATAACACTTTTTGGAAACACATGCACCACCACCAACAACAACTGACCCCAGAAAGAAAGTTGATATTTTTTTAAAAATTAAAAGATGCATTATAAAGAAATTGTGACAAGTTTAAGATTTTATAAAACTGCTTATAACCCTAAGCATCTAGAAAACGGCAAACTGAAAAGTTAATGATTCATAATACAGAGTCGTTCAGGCAAACACATTATGCATTCATGTTCCCAAGAGTTAATTAGAAAAAAATATATAGTGCCATAAAAAATCCAGGAAGATTAGAATAGGTGCTAAGCCTTTAATCTAGCATCTTTACCACTAGTAGTATTTTAACATTAGACAGTCACTAGCAAATGTGATAGTATCCACATTCTGCTACTTAACATCAGTACTGCTGTAACTGTAACACAGAGCCATAAGTAAGATTCCATATTTCTTTCCAGAATATTAACATTAGCAGCAGGAAACCCAAACCACTGAAAACGTGAAGAGTAGTCCAGATGAAAATTTATGTAAAGAGAAATACATTTTACATTCAAAAAAATAGGTTAAAAATTCTTAAGGCTTTGCTAAATACTTTCAACTGCATGTAATTGGTGGTTTCTGGATCCAGAACGTAAACTGAATCGAATCCCCCTTGCTTCTATTTTCATTGCCCATTCATCTCTCTCTTTCCTGCCTCCATACCCTGATTCACTGGTATTCTTCCTTTTCTTTCTTTCTTCTTCCCTAAATGACCACAGAAATTGTGGTTCCAGATAGGTAGATTTTGCTGTGGAATGGGGTCAGAGGAAAAACAAAGCCAATGCAGAGTAAGGGAGTATTTCCTGCATTGCATTTTCCTCACTCTGAATTACTGTGACAGGAAAAGAAGTTAGCTATAACGCAAGTCATACAGGGTATTTTTTTATTTGGAAGAACTAAAAGGATAGTCACTGTGGGCTGATACATTATTGAGATGTGTGGCAGAAGCACTCTTTGAACTGGACCATAGAAATAGATCTCCAGATCACTGTAGAACTGTGTGAATGCGGTGCATACCAGGACAAGTCCTCAAGATAGGACACATTCTGCTGCCTAGCCCATTGTGTTCTTGGATAGTATGGCTATATTGCTGATCGAAGGGTATTCTTTAGGATTGTTGTGATTCCTTGTACAGTGGACGCTTGGGTTGTGAACGTGATCCGTGCGGGATGCACGTTCGCAACCCGCAGCGTTCGCAACCCACAGTGGTGCGTCTGCACATGCGTGGGTTGTGATTTAGCGCTTCTGTGCACGCGCAAAGCACGATTTAGCGCTTCTGCGCATGCACAACTGCCAAAACCCGGAAGTAATCTGTTCCGGTACTTCCGGGTTTCGGCGGTCCGTAACCCGAAAAACGCAACCTGAAGCGTCTGTAACCCGTGGTACTGTACCATGAAAGAGTCTTAGTATCTTCCCTTTTCTGTTCTCTGGATGGCTTGTATTGTTTGGGGGAAGTTCTGCTAAATCCAAGCATGCATAGAAGGTTGGCTCCAGTGCTGAGAGCTTGCTCTTAATTGTCACCTCTTTGCTGTACAGGCAGTTTACAAAGCAAATAAATCCAAGGTGGAAGAGCCATAAATATTTTTGTAACATCTGACAGATTCAATTGAATTTGTACAATTACTGTCACAAATGAGCCTTGAGTGAAATTACCTTATTAGAACACTGCAATTAAAGATCTCTTGGCTAATATTATTTCCTTTTTACAGTCAATGAAAACAACTCTGATGCCAGTGAAGAGTGATTACTGCAAATTTGTCTCTCTGCCTGGGAGACTGTCATAGCATGCTGTTCCTTTAAAAGAGGTTCAAGGCATCATTACATAAAACTAAATATTGTGAGATAGGAATTTACGATAAGTATATAGATAGGAAATGGAAAATGCCAATGATCCAAAATGCCAACTTTCTCTTGTAGCACAGGAAACTGGTTGCCAGAGAGGCCTCTACGAAATTCATTTCTGGAGAAGAGTTTGAAACAAAGCCCCTGAGAAAGTATAAAGAAAACTACCTCGTAAATGGGGGTTAGGCTACTAAATTATATCTAAAAATATAAGCATTTTTTTCAAGGGGAAATTACAGCAAGCTGGGAGGGGGTTGTCAGTCATTGTGCTCATTTTCAAAAAGGTGATAAAAGTAGATCAATACAAGTGCAAAGCGTAAAACTACTGCCGCTAGCATTAAATTGAGCATCTTTCTCCTCCCTCATGATACAAATGTGCTGCACTACACATTTTCATGGCTCTAATGGGGTGTTGCTTGTGCATCAGAGGCACTTCAGAAGTATTTCTGTATTCTTATATATTGATAATTTAGGAGAAAGTGAACTTTAAGTGTCTTGACATGATAAGTAGGAAAAACCTACAAGATGGTAAGTGACATGGTATGTAAGGAAAGCAACAGGATGGTGATGTTGCTACTACCACAACTATTCCATAATTCTAGAATGTGCTTCTTAGAACAATGTTACTTGTATTTGATCTCAGGAACATTAGCGCAAAACAGCATGTTGAGGAACATGTAGAAGAAAACAGGGGACTTGCAGACCACAAAGTTTTGTGGATAACAAGCCGTGGCAAAACATTATACCAATTTTCCCTCTGAGGACAGCTGGTTTGGAGAATAAAGGAATAACATCTTGAGTTAAAATATGCACTGGAAACAGGCAATTCAATCTGCAATGGGGCAATCCAGTGGAACTTTCCAGGCCAAATGTCAATAATTTTGATGCCGTGAAATAGGCAAGGTGTCAGAATTGGTACTCTAAAGGAGCCTGCTTTGCACTTTGTTTTTATATATCTTTGATAATTACTTGAATGAAGAAATTGCAAGTATGATGATATAAAGTTAGGAGGAATTGCAGACACGGATGGAAATACATTCAAAATAGTCCTTGTGAAATGTTGTTCTAGGCTGCAGGCAACAGAATGATGATGTTAATACAGTGGTACCTCGGGTTAAGAACTTAATTTGTTCTGGAGGTCCATACTTAACCTGAAACTGTTCTTAACCTGAAGCACCACTTTAGCTAATGGGGCCTCCTGCTGCTGCTACGCCGCTGGAGCACGATTTCTGTTCTCATCCTGAAGCAAAGTTCTTAACCCGAGGTAATATTTCTGGGTTAGCGGAGTCTGTAACCTGAAGCGTATGTAACCTGAGGTACCACTTTATATACATTTGAAGGTGTATATATTGATAAGAAAAATAATGTGCACAAATGATGCACTTGAGAGACTGTTAAAGCTCTAGCACCAACGTGGGGCACGCCCCACAGGGGGTAATCTGATTTTTAAGGGGGGCAATTTGAGAATTGAGTTATTAACAGCTAACGGCCTTTAAGCTTCCTCCACGGGAATAGGAGTTCACTTTTTGAATAACAATAATTATACGACACGAGGGGCGGGGATCAGGATTTTAGAGATGCTTAGGTGGGGCATGGCCAAAAAAAGTTTGGGAACCACTGCTCTAGCATCACTGAAAACAACCAGGTATTTCTGGTCCATGGGGTCACGAAGAGTCGGACATGACTAAATGACTAAACAACAACAAACAACAAATTTAAACACAAATCTACAGTTGAATATGATTGTTTAAAACTACATAGGTTATCTGGGCTACAGTAAGAAGCACTTTATGCAAGAGTGAGAGAGCCTGTGTGGTATAGTGGTTAGACAGTGATAGATTTAGAACTGGGGAGACCTGGATTCAAATCTCCACTTAGTGGCATGAAGCTCACTGGAAGATGTTGAGCCATTAACAAACTCTCAGCGTAACCGATTTCAAGGGTTATAATGAGGGCAAACATATGGAAAGCACCAGACTTCCTCTGAGCTCCCTGGAGAAAGATGGAATATATATGTAAATAAGAATATTAACGATGAAGCTCCTGCAGCAGCAAAACCATATTCTAGTTTTTGCTTGCTTTTTTTTTTTAAATCTGAAAGCAAACTGTGATCCAGATGAGTGGCTTTGGAAAACTAGCACATAACACGCCCCCCAAAGGAACTAGCTATGTATAGCTTAGAGAAACAAAGATTAGACAGTGACAAGATTGAAGCATATCCTGCAACATTCTGCTTTAATAATCAAGGTCATGGAATATTTAAGAACCCCTTTCCTAGTCTCAGCAAATAATTGGCAGGGGAATCTTTGTAATCACTGTCAATCTCATCCTAAAAGCCACAAAGATGAAGTATAGATCCAAATGTCACACAGGGGTAATACAAGCTCCTTTCACAGAGCTAAATGTTAACTGTACGGAATTAAATTTTAACTTGCCTACATGAAATATAGAATTAATTGTAATTGTTAAAAGATTCAGGTTCAGTTTGCTAAATGTATTATCTGCCATTGCAATTATTTCAAAACAGTCCATTTAAAAGTTTTAAATAGCCTTGCAAGATGTAAGGCATGTTAGCCTTTTCTTTCCATTTATCCTATGCAACTCAATGGTAAAACTCCAGCTGAACTCATATCTGCTTCACAACTGATGACACTTGTAGTTGTGTAATATATTATCTTCAGTAACTCATAGAAGCACACTCAGAGCTCAGCAGTGATAGTTGGGGGGAAAGGCAGATGGACATGGAATAGCATGAACTTAAGAAAAATTGTTGTTTTAAATTGTTTACATCTCTCCAGTAAATCCTTCATTCTATTCAAACTATAGTTGCCCCTCTTTCTTACCTGCCTTACTGTATTACAGTAGTTTTTTGTCTGTGCAAACTGACACACAACACTCTTCCCACTGCTCTTTATACTACATTGCAGGGCCTAGATGACCCTTGTGGTCCCACTGAACTCTTAAAAGTCTATGATTATTTCAAGATGCGGCTTTTCTTCCTGACTTTAAGTACAACTGAAGAAGATAATGGGAAATCTAGTCTTTTTAAGAATGGCAAATGCAGCCACAGAGATACCTAATTTCAGACAGTGGCCACAGTTAGTTCTGGGGCAGAAATCTTTCCTGCTATGCAGCATTATCCCCAACAGGAGGCAAACAGCAGATCCAGGGGAGGGGACTCAGCTGGGGAAATGGTTCCTGTGCCCCAGCATAGCATCCTCAATCTGAATTAAGCTACATTTATTCCTCTACAAGCCTACAGGAAAGCTGTTTTGTTATTTAACTGATTCCTTGCAAAAGAAAAGCTACTGACAACACACTAACTAGTTAACTGCTAGTGACTAACAACTCTGATAAAGGAAATTAAAAGACACATTGTCTCAGGAAAATGCCTTTATAGCAGGACTTTTCCTACCAAGTGGGTTGCAGGAGTACTTCAATATGGAAGCCGTGGGCCACACACGGGCTTTGGGAAGGAGGCAGAAGGCTCTGGTAGGGTCCTAGAGCCTTCCCACTTCCTTCTCAAAGCTGGGTAAGTGCTAACTAAGCTTTGGGAAGGGGGTGTGCAGACTCTAGGAACCAGTGGCTCACTTTTCTGGCTTTGTGAATGCTGTGTGAGGGCTGGGTAGGGGCATCAAATGTTGCTGACGGCTGCCAAAAAAAGTCTTGAGGGCTTCATGTGGCCCTTGGGCCACATGTTGGACCACCCTGCTTTATAGCAATCTGTAAAAGTTATACACCAACACTCCTGCAGTGAATTTTTTTACAGTTGGTTTAATTTACAATCAAATTACTTAATTGTAAATCATTTAAACCTTTTTCAACTGAATAACTCAATCTGGATTTATTCGTTTACATTACAAAATGTTTGCTTCTCATATACCTAGGATATGTTGCTGTCCCACAAAGAAATGGATCTTTATAAGATACTTCAAAGCATCTTTGATTTTAAGTATAAAACTTCTTTGTATAAACTAGTAATTCTTTTAAAGGAATTAACTTATCCTCATGTTTATCTCCATGTAGCACAGCATGATTCCACACCACCAACAGCATTTTAAATAGCCAGAGGGATGAGTAACTCCCTTAATCTTTATAGAGTTAAAGAAAAAAATTCTTAAAGCTGTATTGTGAAAGAGTCTTTTTGAGCCATCTATTTTCTTGCATGCTGAAAAAGCTATTAAGAATGGTATATTGTACTAAAAACAAAACAAACAAATAAATAAATAATAAAAATGAATTCTTCAATTTGCTGTAGCAAAGACCTTACTCTAAAAGGTGTACAGTTTGCTAGCACTTCTTGTGAGCTTAAAGGCACTGAAGATAAGCATCTGTACAACTCATCTATCCCCAAATGGGAGAATGGTGATTGTTCATTTCTGCGAAAACATTTCATTTTTGTGAGCACCTGCTGCTACAAGAAGCATTAACTGAAGCAGTATTACTACATAATACCTCTAAAGGTGCAATTTGCATTAGGCCGAAATCTGATATTTGAATGCTTTCCAGGAGAAGATTTAATTGCAAGTAAACAAGGATGCTTCCTCTCCCCTTCAGTTTCTAGAAGGGTAGATATATTAATCTGTTGTGGCAAAAATAACAAAGCTTTTGCAGACCATGGAAGTATTGATCATTATGAATATATATGCCACAAGACTATTGTCTACTAGCTCTCCCAGGTTAGGCAAAAAGGTGCAAATAGCTCGAAGAGGAAAACCCGCGCACACATGCCTGAGAGGCAATATAAAATGGCTGCAATGGGGAAAATGGCCTTGCCTTATTGATATGATTTTCAGGTATCTTCTGTCCCTGTTAAATGAGACTGAGGAGTCAGGAGTTTCCTGGGGATACAGTTCTGCCTCAAAAAGGGATGTTCAATACAATAGCAGTTTACCTCCTTTCTTAAACTGGGATTGTAAGTATGAAGAGTCGTTGGAAAATAAAAGAGAAAGTTCCAAATTCAATTATGAGAATCTCTCAGAAAACTATTACTATAGGTAAAATGTCAAAATATAATTATTATCCTGCCACAGAACAAGTCCATTGATTTGGCCATTTATTCATGATAAATGGATGTCACTGAGCAGAAAGGTTAAAAAGAAAGGAGTTCAGAATAATGACACTGCATCCTATTTATTGCAACAGTGCCAAACACAGCATTAAATATCTATTTCTATATTTCAAGTCTAGACAGATGCTATAAGAGACCCATAAAACTATGTTACACTCTTTAATATGTTGCTACAATGGCTGCTTCCAAGAGAAATTCAGGTAAGAGCAGCTTTGGGTGCATTCATAATTTTCATAGTGGCATGCTATTGACAGTTGAGTTAACACTTACTTGCCCATTTAACTAGCTTTTGGCTTCAGGAGAGCACTGTATGGCAGTTCACATCTGGATTTATTACCTTGCTTGCTCCTGAAACTTGCTTATAGTTCATTTACTGATCATATGGATAATGAGACCAAATATTTTAAGAATATCTGAGGACGGAAGACAGTCTCACTCCAAGGAACTGGGCTACACAATCTGGAAATCCCTTTCAGTTAAGCAATTTTATCACTATATATAAGAAAATATACGCATTTGGGGAGAGTGTAAGGGGAGGGGCAGTACCTCTGGCATGCTTGGAAATTTTCCTCTTGCCATACAAAACCAAACCTCAAATTCTGGAACTGCTAACCAACAGTATACAATCTATCACTGATGCAGCAGAGGTGGAGGACTAAGTCTGCCAATTTATACATACACTTATGTAGGAGTAAGTCCCATTGAACTGAATCTAAATTATTTTTCTGCATAGTAATAAAAACGATACTCTATGAAAAGGCAAGCAAACATACATGAATTTTATATTAAGAGAGTACAGTTGTACCTCGGAAGTCAACTTAATGTTTGGAAACCAAGGCACAGCTTCCGATTGGTTTCCGATTGTGCAGGCACGCTGGAAACAATAGCGGAAGCCACACAGGACGTTCGGCTTCCCAAAAAATGTTCGAAAACCAGAGCACTCACTTCCAGTTTTTGATCTTTTGGGAGCCGGAACGTTTGACTCCCAAGGCGTTCGGGAGCCGAGGTACGACTGTACTTAGAATATGTGTATATCTGCCATACCATCCTGTTCTGAAATTGTAATTAAAGTGTTAAACAGAGGAGGACTAGGAACCATTGGTGGAGTAATAATGAGAAAGTCTAGCAAAAGAAGATACCAAGACAAAACGCCTGTCCATTACCTTTAAACAATAGTGAGTACTTGCAAATGCATTTGCTTTCAATAATATTTAAAATAATTGTATGTATTTAAAACACAAGGCAAGTTGTTTCCTGCCAAGCTCTTTTGGAAATTTTAAAAGCCACAACTCTATTTGTTATAAAGAAGAAGGTGGTTACTGCTGGGATTCTTCTGAGATATTTAAAAAGATAAATGATATTTATTCTGCCACAGAAAATAATTTCAGAATTTCCATAAGGCTTCAGAGCCTTCAGCCCCCTATTACGGGGAAGGTTTTTTTTCCCTTTAAAAAAATATATTTAAGAAGCAGCTACAACCATTCTAGCCTACAAAGTGATTCATTTTAATATTCAGAATTGTAGACCTTGGGGAAAGTGTAAAAGGAGGTTAGCCCAGATTATAACTTCAGATATTTACTGAAAGCAGTCATGTGAGTCAGTTTCAGTTGACATAAGGATGTAACTAGATGTTACACTAAGGCAAACATAGCATCGTCCTCTTTATTAGCTTCTCAGATTGCTCTGGCTGGCCAAGGAACAAACATCACCACAAATAGATCCCTGCCATATCAGAGAACAGTCTTCCACTCAAGCAGCTGGTTTATGTAAGCCACATGTATTCAGCTTGACCCAAGTTTTATTAAAACTTGAAACTGATTTGTTTGGCCTGTGAGTTGGTCTGCTGCTCCAAGCACAACTGTATTTTACAGCTGTGTGACTATATTAGCAGCAATTAAGTTTGCACTCTGATGCAGACTCACCATTGATTACAGGGACTTACTTCCAAATAAATATGCCTATGATTGCACTGTAAATTTGTGACACCTCTATGAAATCAAATGAAATCAAATGCACATAAATAGTTATAAATACTTAAGAAAACTCCTGTCTAAAATGAGAAAAGCCATTTAAGATGCACCTTTTTCAGTGTCCATTTGTAGGAGGAGGAGGAGACCTGATCAGATACATGAATTAGCAGCCACTGTTGTTAGTAAGTGACTATTTAGTGAACTGTTACAAGTTGTGATGTTGTGTAGTTTAATGATTGTGTTATTTTATGGATTTTATGCATTCCTTTTATTCTGTTTGTTGCACTGTCTTGTAACTTATGCACTGCACTATATAAATTTAAATAAATGAAGCAGCTGAGGATTATTCTGCTAAAAGTATTCCAGATTGTATAATATGTATTTGGGATGAAGTGATACTGTAATAACCATACTACAAAATAGCTGGGTTGGTAGAAACATCACTTTTGCACTGCAAAATATATACTGCAAATAGTTACACACATCTGGAATAAGGAAACGTGGAGCTGACTACACCAACTGCCGTTGTTGCTATTGGCTAGTACGTACATTTTTATTTTGCATCTCAGCAGAGTAAGGAATATCTTGACTGAAAACATAAGCTGTTATATGAAATGACTTTTCGATGTATCAGTAGAGGAGCACTTTTGTTTAAGCTGAATCAAAGCCAGAAAACCAAATGAGCCTTTAACAAATAGCATGACAGCATTATCTGTGAAAGCATCTGGTTTACCAAATGAAACTGTTTGCAAAATATAATGCCTGTTAGAGCAATATCACCTTGTCTATAACAACTTAATGGTGGGTGAACATAGTAATGAAGTCCAGCTATAATAAAATAAGCATACACTTTGATATTCCACTTTATGTGCTTCAAAATACTGTTGGTTGTGGCGTATCACACTTTAAGAAACGGAATTGGACTACAAGCATAACAATACAAATACACTTGAAAATCAGCTTATTTTACTAAAATCTGCTGACAGACCTTGCCTTGTACAGTGGTGCCTCGCAAGACGAAAAGAATCCGTTCCGCGATTCTTTTCTTCTAGCGGTTTTTTCGTCTTCCGAAGCAACCCCATTGGCGGCTAAGCGGATTAGCGCTATTAGCGATTTAGCGCTATTAGCGGCTTAGCGGGCTTAGCGGCTAAGCTGTTAAAAGGCTATTAACAGCTTAGCCACTTTGAAAAAGGGGGGGAAGCGGGGGGGGGAATGGCGAGACTCGCAAGACGTTTTTGTCTTGTGAAGCAAGCCCATAGGGAACTCCGTCTTGCGAAGCGCCTCCGCGACGGAAAACCCTTTCGTCTAGCGGGTTTTCCGTCTTGCGAGGCATTCGTCTTGCGGGGCACCACTGTATTAAAACGCACAGGCGACCAGGAATTGTATGTAGGCAAGTGAGTGGTCTAGCAGAGGAAAGATGGAGCATTCTGTCCCTCCTATGCCCAGCACAGAAATGTAGCACTCTGCTACGCTTCTGCCAGCATCTGCAGGATCAGTATTTTATTTTTTTGAAGGTGGGCTTATTTACAAGGCTGGGCTAGACAGAAAACACAAAACAGGCACAGAGTAATGTTCGTGCAATCACAAACAAATTGTTCTCAAATGAGAGGTAAGACTGAAAGAACTTCTTAGCAGGCTCGGGCAAGACTTTTATACACCACCTTGCTACCTTTTAACAGGCAAAGCAGTTCTAATAAGCAATTTAATAATATTTCACCTACTAAAATATAACTGGAGCCGTGCATAAATGGTCACTCAGGACATAGGAGGTACATTCACTGTAACAAAAAATAATTTGGATTTAAAGGTCCAATACAGAACATTTCTTAAACCAAACTGTAAAAAGGTAAAGGGATCCCTGACCGTTAGGTCCAGTTGCGAACGACTCTGGGGTTGCAGCGCTCATCTCGCTTTACTGGCCGAGGGAGCCAGCATACAGCTTCTGGGTCATGACTAAGCCGCTTCTGGTGAACCAGAGTAGCACACAGAAACACCGTTTACCTTCCTGCTGGAGCGGTATCTATTTATCTACTTGCACTTCAATATGCTTTCGAACTGCTAGGTTGGCAGGAGCTGGGACCGAGCAATGGGAGCTCACCCCGTTGTGGGGATTTGAACCGCCAACCTTCTGATTGGCAAGCCCTAGGCTCTGTGGTTTAGACCACAGCGCCACCCACGTCTCAAACTGTAATAGAATATAAATTTTTTTTGGGGGGGTAGTGGGTGGACTGAAGATCAAGGGCTGGAACTAGAAATCTGACTTCAACTATGAACACCCCTGTGTCTTGCAAGTTGGGTGCCGCATAGTGAGTAAGTGACTGAGTAATGAATAAAGATATATCCAGTCAAAGATTACCTCTGACATGAACTCACCATGTAGGCAAGCAATCATGTATTGTCTCAGATTCCCCATCTGCTGACCTACTTTCCAGGGTTCTTTTGGATTACAGACAAAATAACATATGTGAATAGATCTGAGCAACCTAATGCACGATATAACTGAATGGAACTGCTCATAAAAGTGCTATTTTGCAACATGTGCTAGAATGTATCAGGAAGAAGTAAAACTAAATAAAAAAATGTTAGGTCTGCTTGTGTGACTTCTTGTGAAAGAATGACAACTGCTGCTGATTGTACCTGTGTGAGAAAACTTGAACAAAGCTATTTCCCAATTGTTTTTATGTATTTACATCCTAGGGCCACCAACACTGATTCAGCTGGACATGTGAGAAATTCTACTGGCACCTGAGATGTCTGTGATCTCCTGCTCTCACATTCCTTACATTGTGAAATGGTTACCTCCCTCCAATAAAAAAAAGTACAGAGCTGAAGGATGTTCAGAACTGTTCTCGCCTACTTCTTCTTTCAGTTCAGGTTTCAATGCTCAGATTGGTACCTGAGCAGCTGGGCAGCAACTGAGAGGGTAGGAAGAAAAGGGGAGCCATCTGAAGATAGCAGGGGCTTTGGGAGACACAGCCAAATTGGAGAGAGACCAGAGTGCCAGAGGAAGAGAAAGGTGGCACACATGCACACACAAAAGCTGAATCCCATAAGGCACGTTCTCTTCAAGTTGCGTATTTGTTTTTTGTGTGCTGTCTCCATTGACTAAACCATAGACGTTATGGATCTGGTGGTCTGAAATGGTTGCATTGTGCAAAAAACAAGGATCAGAAGCATGGATCTATATGGAGTTTCATAATTTTTATAAGGAATCCTCACAAAACCACTATCAAAATCCTATGTGCCCTCTGTGCCCACAGATGTGTTCTGTGATTTGATGGCAGTGGTGACCTATGTAAAAATGGGGGGAAATTCACGAGGACCATCATGGCTTTGAGTCCTGGAAGAGATGCTCCCTGCCTTGCAGGCCTTTTTCAGCCTGGCCTGGGAGGGTGGGGACCTGATTGACTCCAGCTACAAAAGCTGAGGCTACTGAACAGATTCTTGGGCTGGTGTTATTGTTTAGGGTTTTTTGAGGGGTGGGTGGGGTTGTTGCTGTTATTGATACTAAGTTTGTGTGTGCTTTTTGCTGTTTTTAGTGTTTGTGACTACTTTTGTTATGTTTGTAATTATGTTTTACCTTGGTACCTCAGGTAAAGTACTTAATTCGTTCTGGAGGTCCGTACTTAACCTGAAACTGTTCTTAACCTGAAGCACCACTTTAGGTAATGGGGCCTCCTGCTGCTGCCTCGCCGCCAGAGCACGATTTCTGTTCTCATCCTGAAGCAAAGTTCTTTACCTGAAGCACTATTTCTGGGTTAGCGGAGTCTGTAAGCTGAAGCGTATGTAACCTGAAGCATATGTAACCTGAGGTATTATGTTGTAAACTGCCTTAAGCATGGATTTAACTTTGGAAAGGCGGCATACAAATAAAATGATTGATCGATTGATTGACTGACTGATTGATCTGTGTTTCCAAGCATTCTAGGACTACCGTGGTTCTAAACAAGGACATATTTCAATTCTACTGGATCTAACTTTTACCTGGGCTCCAGGTAAAGCAAATGGCTATCTCTTTGCTTTCCCCCTCTCTGTTGGGGTGAGGAGACAGTGGGGAGTGACCTAGGAGACGGGAGAGAAAAAAGCAACCTAAGGCGATGGAGCACTCTTTCAAAATTCAAAATGTGCCCACAGGCCCCCAAAGGTTGACAACTACTGCTATTGCATTCAAATAACTTTGCAGCCTTAGTAAACTAGATTACTACTCAGTCATTTTGTTCTGTTTTATATTAGTGAAACCCAAAGTTATTTAAACTTGCCCAAGTTAAGACAACCATCCAATTGCAAGCAGGAAAACAGAATCCAGATCTTATCTTAGCATCATGTTCCTACTGTACTATACTTCCTGTCCCAAACATTCTGCATTTATTGCTATTCTCTGCTTGGGTGCACATGTGTAGGAAATAACCTTAAAGCCTATTGTATGCTGTCGTAAATAAGGACTCCTACTAAGGCAGCAACTGCAAAACACATGGGGAACGTCTGAACATACCCTGTTGCAAAAGACCCATCTCATCTTTCTACTTGTTCCACTTCAAGTATATATTCAGCAGAGTCAATTAACCTCCCACACTTCTCAGAGTCAGAAATACGAAGAGAAAATTGCATTTCTTAAAAGATTATAGTATTTAAGCAGTTGCAGGGGGGGGGGGGGAAGAAAAGAAAAACACAGCCTTTGAAAAAACAAGGACAGATTAAACAGAGGAACTAAAGATTTCAAATGCAGAAATGCACTGAAAAATACAGATAATATTTCACACATTAGAAGAGGAATTGATTATTTTCAAAAGGGGGAGGAAGTTCAAAGATCAGAAAAATAACTAGGAATATATTTATCAGTTCACGTGCTTCTAAAGACTTTGGTAATGCTGCACAAATGTGACAAACACCTTCTGAAGAAAATTACTGCTGGACAGCACATTTCTTAACTTACTTATATACATTTATTATGTATACAGTTCATCTTTTAAAATATTATTTTGGCTGTACCACCATCAACATTCATGCAACTTGTATGTCCCAAAGGAGCTTACAATCTAAAGGAACAGTAAGAAAGGAAACAGGTAAAGTGGAGGGAGTGACAAAGAGACAATACACATTCAAACTTGGTTATAGCTGGAAATAAGAATTAAGGTTCAGCAGAAAATATGGAAATGTGAAGAAATAGAAAGTTCATACCACATGGATTATCCAGGAAGGTAGTTACAGTGATATTAATTTTAAAAATACATATTAGAAACACCCACCCACCCCACTTACACACGAAAACAAAGATCACCACAGCCAATCACAAACAAACAATCACACCCTAGGCCAACCCCAAACTCTCTCACCACCAAAGGAACACAAGTGAACAACACAAACAACGCTGACACCAAACTCTACATACACTAAGCATAATAGAAACACCACCACCCTAATGCCTCAACAAATGAAACGGATTTGTAAAAATGTTACATGGGGGGGGGGGAATACGAGGCATTACACTTCTGTAAAACAAGAAAATCCTAAATAAAATATTTAAAAAAATACATATTAGACATGTTAATAATATTTTCCTTAATTATATAGTAAATACTTTGAACCACCCTGTTGAAATAAAGCCTAAATACATGTAATGCATTTTTAAAAAACCTGGCTATCTTCATTTCCTACTCAGCTATTCAACTGTGTACCTGGTTAGGTATCTTACTTTTTAAAGTGTCATGTATGTTGATGATGCAATAAAACTGTTAGGTTTCTGGCACAAAGCTAAAACAGTTTTATTACAAGAGGCCTTTGCACCTTGAATATTGTTCTAAAAGTCTATACTCTAATATTGTATGCTTAATTTTTTTGCATATTATATGGCTCCACCCCTCCACCCCGGTAAGTTGCTTTGGAATACATGGTGAAAAGTGGGGTAGAACTTTTTTAAATATGTAAAATAAAAGTGACAAGCAATAATTTATTGCAGCATAAAAAGGTGTTTTAGGGATGCACTATTTCTGGCAACCCTTTGCATTCTTTGTATGTGTATTAATAGGCATCACACAGGCAGGCACATTTTGAGGGGAGCCTGGAAAAGCATAATTTATTTAGTCTTCTTAAGAGCAGCTTTAACAGATTTACAGCTCAACAACAAATGTTTGTTTTTATTACAGATCCTCAGCATTTAGCTATATGCTTCCCTTTAAACTAAGCCTGAGCAGTGACTGAAACGTGTGCAAACAGTGCTCCAATATAGTCAGCATCCATTGTATCCCACCTGAGTCAAAGAAACCGAACACCACACTCTAAAGCCCTTAATCCCACAATAGATTTCTGCTCCTTTACACAGGGTTCAGTGTGTGTTTAAGACTTGGATGCACACACACACGTTTCGTACTGTATTCTATAAGAAATCAAGCCGTTAGTGTCATCGACCCAGTCCTGTGGAACACCTTGCCGATTGAAATTCAGAGGTGTCTTCTGTGCCAACTTTTAAATGCCTGCTGAAAACTTTTCTATTCTGCCAGGCCTATGCAGCCAATTAAGCGTATATTCCCCCACAATGTTCCATTGATGTCTGTTTCTAATTTTTATTTGATTTTAATCTGTTTCCAAGCTTTTATGATTTTATTATCTGGCTTTATGCTTTTACATTATTGCAAACACTGTGATATTTTATAACACAGCGGTATACAAATATTTTTTTACTAAACAAACAAATAAAATATTTTGCCCCCTAAGTGTGTCAAGAGCACTCCTCAACCAAAGGAATGGCAGATAGTTAACTCTTTATTGTCCAAGATAGCACTTACTGCCCTTTCTGCAGCTCTGGATATCTGCACACATCAATCAAGCATGTGGTCTGTTATTCCCAGGTCTGTGCTCTAGGGAGCAGCTGCAGCAACAGGGGACCACTCCCCTTCTACCAGTTTTATGTACCTTCCTACAATAGACTGTGCACACACAGCTGAAGACTGAGCCTACATGGAAATTTTCTATGTTCAGCCCTTTTCAGCCTGTTCAATCTGGGACAGTGGTGCAGAAGAGGGTGGGCAAACACCTGTCCCTTCACTTGCCTGACTTGCCTCTTCCTCCTTTTCTTCCAACCCATCCTGTGCTCCACCTTCCATCTCTGAAGTTTCCCCTGCCTCCAACTCTTGTCTCCTGGCCAGTAAAGTTCCCCACAAATCACTGCCCCACTCTCCTGAGTCTGACTCCAGTCCCTCTTCTCCTGGTGCACACCCATCACTGTCCTGCGAGTCCCTGACAAAGTGTGAAAATAAACCCACAATTTTAGCAGTTTTAATGTCATGTTAACTTTTCTTATAACAAACCTGTTCTCTCACTCATATATACAGTATACAGACACAGTATACAGACAGATATAGATACAGTCTCTCGCTCGCTCGCTCCACGTGCTAAAAACCAACACTGAAACAAGGCACATACAAAATAACCACTTTGGGTGGAGTCTGTTTTTTGAAGTAACAGTGCATTCTACTTTTTTTAAAAAAGCAGACAAAGGAACATTACTAAATGAATTTTTCAACTACGCCAGTTTTCCTCCTAATTAATGTATATGCTGAAATGGTAACTCTGGCCCGAAATATTGTACTTCAGTTGCAGCCCCTTCTCATAACTTACAATGCCTGAGCTACTATTATGAGCGTCTCCTGAAGTATTTTCACCTTCTTCATAATCATTTCTTTCTTACCGGCAGCCTTTTCTTAAACATTAATTGTGAAAAACAAATTGCTGCAAAGATTCTGTAACTCAACTGAAAGTTAACCAAAGAACATTAAAACCTGACTGAATAACACTGAGCTATATTAATTCAGGGGCTTTCATAATTCCTAGCCCTCTCTCCCTTCATACACACACACCCCTTTCTGAAGTGTGGCAGCAACCACTGCAGCAGAACAGAGTGACTCAGTTGGTTGAATGGGCATCAAAGCCACAACAGAAGACTTCTGCCCTGTTGCCCTGGCAACAAAGATGTAGACTTGTTTCAACACAGAAATTAATAGAGCAGGGAGTAATAGTCCCAGTGCCAGGATGACAGAGACATGCTTCTTGGTCATGCAAGCCCTGAGGTTCATAGGTCTTCAGAAGGCATGTGCAGCACTAGGAATGCCAATGGGATGGTTGCTGCAAAGAGGAAGTATGAACAGGAATAGCAGCAGTTCCTGGCACCACCATTGTGCAACTGTTGGGTTGGGTCAGGTGTTGTGGCATTTAAGTGTGCAAAGGAGAGCCCTGAGTCAAAGGGGAAGTGTCCACCTGCTTGTGTGTATTAGATGTAGCCACTTCACAAACATAGGTGAGGTGGGAATACTTTCAGTGACAAATCCACTGACTGGAACAACTTTCCAGTGATAAAAGAAACATTGTAAGTGAAAGTAGTTGTAGGTATCAATTGACAAAATACTCAAGGTGATGGGTGGAGTAACATCTATGGTTTCAACAAGGTCACATTTTTTTGGGGGGGTGAACTGTAATAGAGGCTGTACTAAACTTTATTTTAATGTTTTAATGTTGAATGCATTGCTAATACAGTGGTTAGTGACGCGGGTGACGCTGTGGGTTAAACCACTGTGCTGCTTGAGCTTGCCAGTTGAATGGTCGGCAGTTTGAATCCCTGCGACGGGGTGTTCAGGAGCCAATTTGTTCAGGAGCCAAGGCGTTCGGCTTCCAAGGTACGACTGTATACTGGCTAGTACAACACTAAGTTATAAATGAAATTTGCAGGGCAGTCCTAAAGCAATGTATGCTCATAAGTAATTTAGCAGTGCTTGCTTAAGTATCCATAGGCTTGCAACCTCAAAGGTATAAATGACTTAACAGTGTAGTCCTATACGTGTCTACTCCAAAATTAACACCAATGGTTCAGTGGGACTTACTCCCAGGTAAGCATCTCTAGGACTGAAACCTTAATTTTGTTTAAGCAACAAGACAGCAGATGCAGACTACAATGAAGTCACAAAAAGAAGGTAGGCAATAGTTAAGAAGTATGGGGCCTATAAATTCCTTGCAATAGAGGTAGCAGCACCCTCTTGTACTGAATCTCACTTTTAAGTTTTATATGTATTACACATGTGTATATACTATTGGGACAGAGAATATCATTCTCAAATGCTATGAAACTGTTCCACATAAAAATCTTCATACAACACACGTGTAGTTGAAATTTTGTCCTAAAAGCAATCAATTAATTTCAAAAGAGAAAATAATGCATAGCGGTTTTGATCAGTGTTTCTTCACATTTCCTCCCCTCCCCCACAAAAAACAAAATTGAAAGTCATGGAGAGGAAAAAACATGTCCCCTCCATGGATCATGGCACTTCACTTGACACAAATTTTCAGGATAAATCATAATTTATGATTCACAGCACAGATTTAATCATTCATACTACCTCAAAACATCAGAGTGCAGCACAATTTCTATGGAATTATTTAGCATTTTCTTTAAAAGTTTTCTGGTAATGTTTAGCTCATTACTTTAGGCATTAACTCCCAGAAAGATCACATACTATTGAGTTTAACTAGAAGGCTGATACTTTGAATGACCAGATAATGGTTTTAATTGCTTCATCATTGCAGATTCAGCCCAACAGCACTGAAATTAATTTAGAACAAATATTAGGTGATAATTAAAACACAGCTTCTGTGTGTCTATTATCTTTGAATAAGGCAGATGAGGCAACTGGAGGTCATCAGCTGTAATTTAATAATGATAGTATCTCTATTTAAACAGTATTTTATAGCACATTAGCAATGACTTTTTAGTGTTAAGCCATAAAAAAAAAATCTGCTTCATCACTAAAGCATTCTGCACTCATCCCAGGACATAACATTTTTGCTAGTTTAGTGAAAATAAAAATACAATGAATGCTATTTAAGCCATTTAGGAAATAAGAGAAAACCAAATGTTATGGTTTAATTTGTTTCATATTTGAATAATTAGTTTCTCCCTTTAATACAACACACATTTAAAGAGTAAACTTTGTTAAAAGATGGTACGTATGTGACTGAATGGTTTGAATTAAACCTTTCCATTTTTAGTAAGGATTACATTGGAAATATACCCACCATAAGGACATTCAAATAATATGTCTACTGCATGGAGAGCTCCTAAAGGAAAATAATGTGCAGAAGCCTACACATGAAGCCATACATTCAGACTGGCCCACATTAGTATTTTTAGGGTTGGGTTGAAAAAATGTGCCCCTTGATTCAATCTCTCAAAGTGCCCATTCATATGGTTTTCTCTCCTGCTCCAATAGCACTCATTTCAGTATCTCTAATGATATGTGTGCTAGTCATGTGAAGAAGATGGGTGTGTGTGTTAAGGAATTCATAAGTTAACATGTACTTTAGATATGAGATGTGCAGAAACATCACAAGTAATCCCTTAAATAAGCAATGTGTGGACATGTCATTTGTTTTTCATTTATGCAAGTTTCAGCAATAACAGTTGAACCTGCAAAGGGGGGGGGGAGGCATTATTCCCTGTGACATTGTCATCTAATACTTGCTTATCCAATCCATGCTTATTCCTGCCTGTTTATAGAAGCCAGGCCAATTATACTGCAGATTAAACAAGCATCTATCGCAGGTGATGGCTATTTCACTACCTTATGACTTGGTTTGCACATAATGCTAAGCCATAGTTAAAAATGTACAAGTCTTGCCCTACAGTTTAACAATGGTTTGTTTTCTGCCAGCAAACTGCAATGTGAAACCAGAGTTCATTGTTGGCTTACAAACCTCAGTTTAAGTTACAGCTAGGTAGCCGTGTTGGTTTGCCATAGTCAAAACAAATTTTTTTTTCCCTTTCCAGTAGCACCTTAAAGACCAACTAAGTTAGTTCTTGGTATGAGCTTTCGTGTGCATGCACACTTCTTCAGATACACAGTATCTGATGTATCTGAAGAAGTGTGCATGCACACGAAAGCTCATACCAAGAACTAACTTAGTTGGTCTTTAAGGTGCTACTGGAAAGAAAAATTTTTTTTTGTTTAAACCTCAGTTTAGTTTAACTTTGGCTTGGTGTTACATGCAAATCCAGCACCCTTCCTTCACTGTGGTTTGCTTGACTATCAACAAACTAGAAAGGAATGCAAGAGCACCTGGGAAAGAAAACACTTTGGGGAAACAAGTCATGCTTTGCTTTATCATAGAAGAGGCATGCCCAATTTCAAGTAGGTTTTGATCTACTAACCAGTATAAAAAATTGGCAGTGATCTACCACATTGTCATTCTTCAACTTAAACACACTCTCCCTGCCCGCTTGCCCCTTAACACGTGTGTACTTGTTGTGTTTATTTTAGACCTCCTCCAGGCCAAACTGGTCTGCCTTGTGCATCACACTTGAGCAGGGCGCATGTGTGGAAGGAGGTAGCTAACTGGACGTGGGAGGGGGGAGTTTAAGTGCGGGGGGGGAGGAAAGGGAGGCAAAAGTTCTCTTTCTGAGGAGCCTGTTCTCTCTCTCCCTAAACACACGGTGGCCAGATCAACGTGAGCAGCAGGAATGGAGACCACCTTCCCCTCTCTAGCAGGTAAGGAGAGGCACTCCCCAGATCCTCAGCCAGGGGGAAGTCAGAGCCATGACCAGCTGGAGTCCAAACATGTTATGCCCCTCGCCCCTAAGTTAGTACCCATGGGAACACCTCCCCTTCTCTCTCTCTCTCTCTCTCACACACACACACACTCCAGCCGTCCCTCAGGGCACTGCAGGTCTAACCCCCGAGAGCGCAAAACAGAACGGGAAGGAAGGCAAGTTGGCTTTGGAGGAAGGAGGCTTGGCTCGAGAAAGAGGTAGAGGACAAGATGCTTAAATCACCGTGGAGACTGGCAGCGGTAGCAGCTGCATCCAAAGTTGCAGAGAAAGACCCTGCGATCAACTGGTTGATCAGAACTGACGGGTTGTACATGCATGTCATAGGAGAACTCATGGGTAACTTGTGATGGATTAAGTATGCTTAAACCATGGTTTAGCATTATGTGTGAACTAGGCCTATCTTTGTGCTGCTATATTGTCTTATTGCTCACTGAAGGTGTAAGTTACAAGAATGTATAGAAAATGTTGATAATGAGCTTCTAGCTTGGAAGCTTTGTCTACACACAGAGGTCATGGGTAGTTGCATTACTGCAACTAATGGATAGTTGCATTAATGCAACTAATTTTGATCCATTTCTTTATGTTTTAAACAAATCAATGCATCACATGAAACTGGCTATATTTCTCTGCTGCATTTTCAAATGGTGACAAATGTGTCTCAGCCAAGTATGCAAATAGTTTATGTTGGGATATAGAACTTTCAGCTACCTAGAATTAGCTTGGGGAATTTCTGGCCCATAGGCAGGTTGTGTGACAGGTCCATTCTTGCTATATGTATGAGTGACAAATTGCCAGAGAAGGCAGCTGATACTGACGCTTGGTGAGCCCAGATGGATGCAAATGAAGAGAGATATTAGGAGGGGGAGGCCCAAGGGACAGGAAGAGGACAGGACAGCTATCACTGCCCCTCTTTTCCACTAGTGGGTTGGCCTTAACTAGAAGGAAGAGCAGGCTAATAATAATAATAATAATAATAATAATAATAATAATAATACCCTGCCCATCTGACTAGGTTTCACTAGCCACTCTGGGCTGCTTATAGCACATCTAAAAACGTATTAAAAACATCAAGTTAAAATCTTCCCGATACAGGGCTGCCTTCAGATGTCCTCTAAAAGTTGTGTAATTATTTATCTCCTTGACATCTGAAGCGAGGGCATTCCACAGGGAGGGCGCCACTACCGAGAAACCAACTTCCTGCATTTCATGATGCATGGAAATTATCACTTCAGCTCTGTTCAATAAGTTTGTATTATTTTAACATCAAGGAAAAATAGTAAATGTTTTAAGCTTGCACAAGTCAGCGATCCCAGCTCTATCAGAGGCTTACATACTGGAGGCAGTTTCACCAGCTGCTTGGAATGAAAAGCTGTATTATCTAAGGTTGCAAACTTATGCATGCTTCCTTTTTTGAGTAAACAATTTATTTTATGTATTTGTTAGTTACATTTCTGAACTGCCCTTCCTCTCAAGGGAGCCCAGGGCAATGCACAAGAGGATATAAAAAAAACTATTTAAAGCATACCAGAAAAATAAAAATATCCAATACAACTATATAATATATGTAAAAACAAACCAATTTTGGGTTTAACGCTCACCAACCCTGTAGCCCTACTAATGCCACCATCATCCTCATAGCTCCCACAAGCTGACTTTTGTGAGGGCTTTCAAACTGAAACTTGAGTGTCAGTTTATAAGGTCACCGTTTCTAAACTACATATTACAAAAGATACAAGGACACATCCTGTACTGAAGAGAGTTTTTCCCCTTAACATTATGGTAGTGTTTTCCTACTGCTTGATATAGAACAGGTTAGTTCAGAGGTTCCCAACCTTTTTGACTCCACGGCTCCCTTGGCCAACTACATTCTTTCTGCGGCACCCCTGTGGGGCTCAGGAGCACAATAATATCACCCCTTGCCTGCAGAGCTGGCAGCCCCTCACCCCTTTTTGAACACCCTCCCTTGGGGGTGTTCCCTCAGCCTCCCCTCTTCTCCTTGGGAGTCCTCTGGCCAGCTGCAGCTGCTGCTCCTGGTCTCTGAGCTGCCCCCCCACCCCAAAGAGAGGTGCCTCCTAACACTGCCCCACAGAGGTCTGGGAAGCACCCACTGGCCAGCCCCAAAGGCATCATTCGCCTGGGGAGCTTGTAGCCAGGGCTGCTGCAACAAACAGCTGTGCAAGCCTTTGGGGGGCAGAGATGTGAGAGGACATCAGAGGAAGGGAGGGAAGGAAAGAGCGACAGAGGCCAGTGTTGCCCACGGCACCCCTGAACATCATTCTAGCCACCACTGGGTGCCACGGCACACTGGTTGAAAACCACTGGATTAGTTGATTTAGTCAGATCAAGAAGCACTTTCTCAAGGATAGGTGTGGAAAGCAGTAGGACAGATATTATCTCAAAACCAGTGTTAGAAACTCAGACATATAAGCTAATTGCCAAACCTAGGTTAAAGTTGCCACAACAGAATTTCTAAGCATCTTTCTCCCAATTACATCATCATCATCATCATCATTATTTCTATACCACTTTATATGTTAAAGAAAAAATATCAAAGCAGTTTACAACACATTAAAACATCTAAAACCATCCAAAATAAGACAAATTCAAAGTAAACAAAAAAATATTTCAGATCTCTAAGTGACGTTTTGCTTTCCCTGTATTTATTTATTCTCTACTTAAGTTATATAGCCGCTCCATAGCAGAGCTACTCTGCTAGGAAGCCAGTGTGGTTTAGTGGTTAGAGTGTTAGACTAGGACCTCAGAGGCCAGGGTTCAAATCCCCACTCAGTCATGAGGCCACTCACAGCCTCTTAATCTACCTCACAGGGTCATTGTAGGGATTAATTCAGGAAGGGGGTAAACCATGTACTCCTTGGAGAAAAAGGTGGGATGCTCTAACCACTACACCACACTGGATCAGCAACATCTGGAGGGGCACAGGTTGCCCATTCTTATTCTATGGCTTGATCTCTATAGCTTTGCTATCAATCTCATTGACAACTTTGTGTATATTATTCTTTCTGGATAAACTGAGTATTAGTTGAGTGGATAAGAAGCTATCATAGAACCAGGCCAACCATAGCAGAAAATGGATGAGTAACAAAAACTAACAAGATTTATCCACCATTGTGCAGAGAAAATAATCACAAAATGCTGTGACAGCTTTTTATTTTTAAAAGGCTGCTCAAGAAGCAGAGCTTCGCAGACTGTGGCAAAACAAGTGTAAGCTGACAGTATGGAAAGCAAGAAAAAGGGAATTAAAAGCATATTGCTAGAAACATTAAGACAAGCAGTAAACGGTTACAGTATTTAAATATACCAGAGGCACTAAACCAGTTAGAAAGGTGGTCAAAACTGTTGAGATGACAAAAGGAATACGTAAAGGGATTTTTGAAGAATGGGGAGATTGCCGAAGAGCTAAGTAAATTGGTAAAAAGCCAACAAAATGACAGCTTAGGTTCAGTTAAAGTAACCATAAAGTTATGTACACTGGGGCAAAAGATACTAACTACAAATATATCAATGAAATCTGGCATCTCATTGACTAACCAGGAAAGAGATATTTGGTGCTGCAGTAGGCAACAGTGTTTTTTTCAAAATGGCAAGTTTCATATTAGCAATTATTAGGGGGGAAAGAAAATCAAGGGGTTGGAACCTGCAAAGTAGATTAAAGGGTCTGTTGAGCTTTTGGAGGAAACATTTAAGAGGGGAAAACATAAAAAATGAAACATGGTGTTGAGGATACATCTTAAAAATGATACATGGTATTAAGGAAGTACCTATTTCTGAGAGACATAGTTTCATTCTGAGTCACTCAATTAAAATGGATAGCAAATTCAAAACAGACAATAATAGAATGCTTCTTCACACAATGCTTAATTATAGAATTTACTAGTACAGTAAGATGTAGTGATGGATACTGTCTGAGAAGGCGTTGATTACACAAAGTGATGGAGCATTGGTCTATCAATCAATATTAGCCATGATGGTTATAACTGAACCTTAATAGTCAGAGGAGCTATGCCAATAAATACAGTTGCAACCACAGGAAAGACAAGAGAGAGGAAATAAATGTCACACTTGAGGCTTCTTGAAAGGCAAGGGGTCAGTCACTATGCAAAACAGGATGCTAGACAAGATGGAACTTTTGTCTGACCCAGCAAAGATATTCTAACTTTCTTGCAATGTTGAGTGTGTGTGTGTGTGTGTGTGTGTAAGAGAGAGAGAGAGAGAGAGAGAGAGAACAAAAGGTGATGGGAAATTAGATTTATATGCATACCTCAAAACGCTATTTTCCAAATATCATTATTTCATAATACTGAATTTGCATACAAAGTGTTAACCTCTGTCTTACCCAGGCGCTTTGCAAACTAGATAGTTTTGCCAAATCCTGCATATAATGGGCAGTATTGAAGTAAGCATTTCACAGAGTAGAACCACCAAAGTTAATAAATGAAATTTAGTTGCATTAATTTCAATGGGTCTTACTCAAACTTACTTGAATACCACCCATGATACCAAGATGGTTATCTGTTTCCTGTGTACTAACGACAAATTGTGCTCCTGTGTATGATTATATCAGTACCAGATGTGCTATATTTTAAACTTGGGCAAATGGGATATCCCACTCCCATAATACATAGACTTATGATTGTATATTATCTAAAGCAGATTCATGTTCTGGCTCACAGATATGTGAGTGACCTTGTGCCAGTAGCTGAACCTAACATATCCCACTTCTTGCAAAAACAAAAGGTGGGGAGGGAATCAATAAAAGCAAATTAAATGAATGACTAGCGGCAGAAGTATAACTTTAAAAATAAGGTTCAAAAGGCAGCATAAACCATCTTCCTGTATTGTCTCATAGTACGCTTGCTGTTCTAGCACTACTGAAACAAGCAGAAGCTGCGAAGAGCTAGGAGGCTACATACAGGAGCACACCTATGAGTGATCAGCATACATGCTCCCATTGACACATGTGTCATTATTGGAGCTAAAGGGGGCAGGGGTTGAACGGGTAACTCCCCATTGGCATGTGCAGGGTGGATAAAAATCAATGATTTATTTATTTATTTATTTAAATTGGATTTTTAAAATAAAATGCTTTTGGAGGAAAAAATCTTTCTAAAGATAGTTTTCTATTTAAGTTACATTATAGTCCAAAGGCTATTCGTCAGAAAATAAGGATTTGTTTTAAATTTTTCATATGTGCTAAAACTCAATCTAAGTTTTTGTTTTAAATTGTTTAAACACATCAGTTAACAAACATGGATACATATGCTATAATGTTATTGTTTTAGCTAAATAAATTGTCTAAATTGTTATTAAGGAAATTCTCCTTCCAATAAAGTACAGCAGAAAAGTTGTCCAAATATAGAGTTAACTTATTAAACCTCACAATAATTTCATAATTATCGGTGTACGTATTTCTAATAGTATAACCAAATCAGTAAATTTTGATATATAACTGTAAAAACTACTCTGAAAAGTTATTATTCCAAAAATGAAACCTTTATCTGGTTGTAAATATTAAGATTACACCAGCAAGAATGAGTCTTCCTGTAATCACTGACTAGTGATTTAAATTGTGATTTAAATTGATTTGATTTAAATCAAATCCACCCTGGGTGTGTGTCCCAGCAGGTTGTACAGTGGCAGCCAGGAATGGAACCCCTGCATAAGTGGAGATTCTCCTCTAATGCCATTTCATCAGTTTTCAGTTTTTGTTTATTCTTTGAAAGCAGGCCTCCAAATCTACACACCAGAGGCAACCGCACCTGGTCCTTTAGTGCAGACCCTGCTCAGCACAACATGACTTCCTTTCCTGACTCAGGTGACGAAAGGTGAAAGAAAGCCTGTTATACTGTACTGAGCCTAGGAGCAGGTTGTATGCTCAAATACCTTTCTGTTCTGCTGAGCTTCAAATCTCAGCATAACATTGAAGACTCAGTTCTGGAAGATAGAAAGCGAAGTGTCTCACACTATTGCTGAATTTTGCAGAGGACTCTGGGAGAAAAGGGATGCGTCGTGAACTATGGTAGGATAGTAAGCCGAGAAGAGGCAGTTAGCAGCAAATAAGAAACACGGGTGGATCTGTGGTCTCAGCCACTGAGGCTCTTGGGCTTGCCAATCAGAAGGTTGGCAGTTCGAATCCCGGCGACTTGGTGAGTTCCCGTTGCTCGGTCCCAGCTCCCGCCAACCTAGCAGTTCGAAAGCATGCCAAAAAGTGCAAGTACATAAATAGGTACCGCTCCGGCAGAAAGGTAAATGTCGTTTCCATGCACTGCTCTGGTTTCACCAGAAGCGGCTTAGTCATGCTGGCCACATGACCCGGAAAAACTGTCTGCGGACAAACGCCAGCTCCCTTAGCCTGTAAAGCGAGATGAGTGCCGCAACCCAGAGTCGTTCGCGACTGGCCTTAACTGTCAGGGGTCCTTTACCTTTTTAAAAAATATATATTATTGTAATAACAACAAAGAAAAAGTTTCAAACACAAAAGCTTCTTGCATAGTAAAAAGTATTGATACAGAAGTAAGAATAGTTTAGCATTGAGGTAGTCAACATGGTACCTTCCACATGTGGCTCTTCAGCAGAGATTGCTTCCATTATGTATGATCTAGTTGAGATTCTCGCATTGCTGGCAGTTGGACTAGATGACCCTAGGGATCCCTTCCAACTCTATAATTCTATGATTTGTGTACTATATTCTGAATTCCAATGTAAACTAAGGGAGAGGGAGTCTCCTGCTCATATACGGCAGAACATGTATGAGTGTGCCCCCCATTCCACTTTCTTTCAGGTCCAAAAGGACCCATGTGTCGGCAACCACACATCAATTGGGTGCATCTAAAATGGTTGCCCCCTGTATTTATGCTAGAGGTATAAGCAATTGACTCGATCACTATTTCCAGTCTGTAAAATTGTTTTGAAAATTCTAAACCATTTGCAAAAGCATAAGAAATGCTCAGAGATGATGCAGAACTTAAAAAACAAAACAAAAACTGAACAGAATTCCTGACATTTAATGTCTACCAGATTGGAAAAGAAGACTAGGAATTTTTGTGTCGCTTGCTACCAATCCTTGAATATTTTTGCACAATGATATAAATACCTATGTAAAAAACCAGACATGTGGTGCTTTAAATATGAAGTGCATAGTCCCACTGTATCTTAAAAAACACACTAATAGCAAGCAGGCACAGCATATAGCTAAACTATGGTATAGAACATAGAACAGGTATGTCCAAACGGTTGATCGCGATCTACTGATTGATCGCTGGGTGTCCCCTGGTCAATTCCCACCCCCCAAAAAAGCTCAACAACTTTGGGTCGTTCTCCCAGTTTTTTTATAGTGGGAGTAGATTGCAGCCTCTATATGCCTGCTATAGAAGAAGAAAAATGTGGGCTTATTTCATAAACTGCAGTACTGTGGAGTATTTCCCTATTTAGATTAAACTCTGACTGGCAGTGTAACAAACAAGCACATTTAATCACTCTTCCCATAAAAACTTTTAAACAATGGGATTACCTTATACAATAAGATAATGTGTTTATACTTTACAATTGGGACAGAAAGTCAATTGTTGTACATACATTCAGAATCAACAAGGAGGACAACAAAATCAATGTTCCCATCACCTATTTCACAAAGCCTTTAATAAAAAGCAAACAAGTGAAACAAACATTCAATGCTCGAAGCTTGGAAAGCATCCAAGACTCTTATAGTCCTGAAAAGATAATGAAGAATGTATTTACAGTAAGTCATGGAAGAGTATCATGAAGGAGAGATTAATCTTTACATAGCATACTTATGTCATATTACATTAACCCTTATGTGCTACCTTCTAAATATCCTTGGGGTATAGTAGAATTGACAATTAGTATGAAATGTAGTGCTAAAGCAATGGTTTATGTTTCCCAAACTAACACAAAACATTAAGAACAACATTCTCCATTTTTATAAAACAAGAATTCTATTGACGAGAATATTGTTATTTACACAGAATTATTCTATGGTTTCGATGATGTCTAGTGTATGAAATACACTAAATAAATAAAATTAAATAAAGGTGAAATGCAGACTTTAAATTGTGATCTGTATTGTTCCAAACATTTAAAGTTATTCAACATACAATATTTACTTGAAACAGCTACATTTTAATTATATTATCAAGTTATGCTTTTATTCTATTCTTCAGCTGAAAATGCTCCTAGAGTGCCTTACAAGTAAATAAAAAACAAGACAGACCTTGCTTTCAGGCTTACAATCAAAACAGGAGTAAACAGAAAGTAAATGTTGATCTACTCATATGCCTGAGTGACTTCAAGTAGATTAGCAAGGATTTCTAAATCCCACTCTACATTACACAGGTAAATTGGAAAAAGCTTAGTCTTTCCACATAAAAACCAGTGAATTCAATTCAGTTCTGAGACTCAAAACAACTTTCTGAGCTCAGAATTCCACCAGGTCTGGCTGGTGGATTTTGGGAGTTCTAGCAAAAACCTCAAACTAGATCATACAGCCTGAAGTTTCTGCACCACTGAACCAAGAGACACTAGACATATAGAAAAAAGGGTGGAGAGGATTAAGGAAAAAAGCAAATTCCAATACAAAATAATTATTTACACGGTGCTTTAGAAAACAAGCTATACTATAGTACATTTACTAAGTAGAAGTACTGTACTCTAGATCCAACCTTCACAGAATGGCCCCAGTAATTATTGCTAGATGGAGAGGGACAAGGCAACGTTAGGACAGATTGTGTTAGTTTCCATTCAATTGATTTTTAGTTTTAAGCAACTTTTTATTCTGCTAAAGAACCACCATTAGTTTTTTGTTGGAGTCATACCAAAAACACCTTCTGTTGTACGTGGAGAAATGTATTTCTAGTGATCAATATGAAATCTGCAGTAATGACAACGAAGCTGGGTGACCTTCAAACTAGCAATTCAAGCTAACTGGCTTTCCCCCTCAAATCTATACGGTAATTCTGAATACAAGTCAGATAGGACATTTGGACAAGTAGCTAAATCCTCTTTGTTTAGTTACTTGCTTGTGTACTCAAGAGGGTTCAGTTACTTGCCTGACTTGCAAACAAGTCAAACCCACACAAATGGTACGAGGAGAAAATTCAACCCAAAGTAGTAGGCCCTTAACACTATAACTACTTGAATTCACCAAGGCCATGTTCTTGGTTGTGTAGATAATAAACAAGACACGTTGTCCTGTTATGCACCCTCACACCCGCATTCAATGTACAGGCAACTGACAGCTGTGAGAACCTAACATTGCTGCTGCAAGTGTGACTTCAGCAAGATACTGTGTGAGATAGACCACACAGGAACCCCACAATAGCAGGCTGCTACTGTCTGCTTTTCTTTCAGTCCAAAGTCATTTCTTCATGGGTCTCTTGCTCTTCACTCTTCTTAATGACTCTTAAGGCTGTACTGCTTAGCTTCCAAGAACTACGGAGGCTACCACTATCAGCATCTAGTATTTTCCCTTGCCAGCTTGTAAAGCAAGTTCCTAGAGATGAAAAAAGATTCATCAGGGCATACTCAGCCAAAGGCACAAGCCTCCCCCAATTCACCTTCTAAGTGCTAGAGCCATCAGTTTAGAGTTTAACATCTAGCAAGTTTATACTGAGTGAAAAAGTAAAAGCAAGTCATATAGTAACACACACATATGGCTGCATGCAGAACACATTAAGCAGATCAGGCAACGCTGCCTTCCCAGAAAGCTCTTGGTGACCTATATACTATAACTTGGGACAAACTTATTTCCCCTTGCAGATTAAAGATGCCACAGGGTTGTGTAAAACTATCAGGTTAGTTATGTCATAGAGAAGCCAAATGCATTACAAACTCAGCTGAAACAATGCTGAGTAAGAATTTTTTTTTTTTTGGCAAATCAATGAATCATAACTGAATCATTAATCCTTTCTATATTAGGACCCTTCAGTGCTGCTTCCACAATCAACTGGAAGCATAAACTTGAGCACACAAGTGCAATAAGGGACTCTCTCTCTCTGTTGTTCTGCATGAACTCTCAAGTTCTGTCACACTGTGGCTGCTGACCAAATTCAAACAGTCCAATTTTAGACATAGGATCTAATAATCTGGTATTTGACTTAGAACATGTAATAATAAAAATAATAATGTTACTATTTATACCCCGCCCATCTAGCTGGGTTTCCCCAGCCACTCTGGGCAGCTTACAGCACTTTTTTTTTATAAAACTTTTTTTTGTAAAACAAATTTTCTTGATACAGGGTTGCCTTCAGGTGTCTTCTAAAAGTAAGATACAGTGGTACCTCAGTTTAAGAACAGCCCTGTTTACGAACGATTCGGTTTACGAACTCCGCAAAACCAGAAGTAGTGTCCCGGTTTGTGAACTTTACCTCGGTCTAAGAACGGAAGCTGACTGGTGGAAGGGCAGCGGCGGTGGGAGGCCTCATCAAGGAAAGGAAAGCATGCCTTGGTTTAAGAATGGTCTCGGTTTAAGAACGGATTTCCAGAAAGGACTATGTTCATAAACCAAGGTACCACTGTAGTTGTTTATTTCCTTGACATCTGATGGGAGGGCATTCCACAGGGCGGGTGCCACTACCGAGAAGGCCCTCTGTGTGGTTACAGAAATGTAATGCATTTCAGCAGTGGTTCTTCACTTTTTTGTAACCAGTTCCACAGTGAAATGAAGACAAGGTAAATTCTTCTTTAACCAAGTGAGACTGCTGTTCAGGTGCCAAGAACAAAGGAACAATCTGAGTAACCAATCTAAATAAAAATTCCTATACTGTATGCCAAAATAAATAATTACTGTGACTTTTAAAACAGAAATGGCAAGAGAGAATAAAATTGGCCTGAGTTAGACACCTCCCAAAATTGGATGCATTTTGGGTGAAGGTGGGCTTGCCTAAATATTACATGCATAAAAGAGAAGATGCAAGTGGAAGCAGAGATGCATCATAAACAGGAAATGGTCCCCCCCCCCGGGCCCTTGGACTCTCCCCAAGTCACACCCTTCATTGACCTTGCTTCACACACACCTTGAGCATTTTTTGCCGGCTGTAACCCTGATCTTGCTTTCCTGGATCAGTGTGTGTGGTTGTGTATAGAAACTAGCCTACTGTATAAAGGTGACGTTTAATTGCATTGCTCAGTCCACTTCGGCCTCTGGGTCCCAGAAGATTACTTTGAACAGAATGCAGCCTTTAGTCTGAAAAAGGTTCCCAAACTCTGATGTAGAGAAACTGCTGGCCTTATGAAAAAGGTCAAGAACCTTCCATTTCCATTCGTCTATTACATAAACAAGTCAATGGACTCCAATAAAATAGTAAATCCTCATGGGCTGGAATTTCCCCCCTAACTGTACACATTTCTGTACGTTGGCAGCAGATGAACTCGCAAAAAACTATGATCCAAATAAATTAAAGTTTGTAACCATGAGGGGAACCACACATGCAGCTGGAAATGTGTTATGTTTCTGCACGGCAGTTCTCACTGTGGAAGGAACCATCTACTGGTCTGCTTAAAAGCAACTGGCTGTGGAAACTGCTGCAGTAGGAGAAGAAAGTGAAGTTCCAGCTGTGCACGCTGTTCTTTCCTGCACAAATGTATCACTTCTTTGGATCACAGCCAAGGGCTGCAATCGTAAGATCTAAATTGAAAGAGACTACCTTTAAAGCACACTGGAATAAATCTAGTTTAAGAGATTTAGAAGAGTAAGAAAAAGAGGCTTACTGTCAAACAGGCAATATTATAATACCTAATATTATGATTGGCCAATGCAATCCCTTTCATGACACTGTTAGACAGTTTTATCCTAGATTAAATTTTTATTTCAAATGGGTTGAAGAAAGCTGGTGATCAATGGCTTGCAGATGTGGCAGGAATACAGAAAGAGCCAGGTGAAATTGCTATTCTGTGTCCTCTGAAGGGATTTATCTAGTCTGGTGGTGTCCTGTTCATGCAAGTATTTGAATACTCATTAAAATGACTGCTTGCAAAACACTGCAGTTTTTAAAAACAAAACAAAACTGTTTCATTGATATTTTAAACAGAAAGTCATGTGGTATTATATTTACTGTCCCAACCTCCCCCAATACATTTAATCATATTTACGCACTGCTAATATGATTACGGCAGACACTAAAGTGTTCCTCATGAACATTCTTCCTTTGCTGTTTTGCAAGTGGTAATCTACTTTTGAAGTATTGTAGCCAAAGGTTAAATCACATGAAATTCACAAACTGAAAATGAACAGAACAAACAAGCTCGTGGTGATCAGACCTTCATTTTCTTGTCTAAATGAAGTCTTTACTGTGAAGTCTTATCCCTATCTATCCCATTTCTTCTGATACACTAACATAAAATTAAATTGTGCAGAGTTATCCAGCAATGAATGGAAAGGGACTACCATGAAAATAGGATGGGATAGGGAAAATAAAAATGCTTTCAGAAGTAAAAAGAACAGAGTTATGTAAGCCCACGAGAGGGAATTAGAAAATTACAAAAGCACCATAGGTGGTATCTGAGAACGCCACGCACAAAACTCATTTACTAGAGAACATTACCATTCAAAGTGATAAATGAATTGTTATAAAATATAAACATAGAAATAGAGCCCACATAAATGATCACAGAACATTGCCATTAATAGCAATAGTCAATGCTCTATGGAAAACACAACTCTAAAAGGAAAAAGGTACAATATTTGCAAGGAATAGAGGCAAGGTTGCTCTTCACTTCCAGCACAACTCAGAAGAAATTCAAATTATGCATAAGAATGCAGCACCTTGACTTCATGCAGTACATCTATCTAACTATAAATGCTGGCAGGAAACCGAGGCTCAGGAAAAACTTTCACATGATGTTGTTCCAATTAAAACAGCTAGTCATTGGCCCAACACAGACATGTGGATGAAGAGATGCAGGGCAAGAAATCCTATGCTGGCCTCCTACTGGTTTCAAAGGTCTCCCAAGTTAACTGTTGCCCCTGGCATAGCTAAGCAGGCCTGGGAAGTGAGAGGTGTGAGAGTGAGCTTGGAGAACTAGTTCTGCTCGCACATATATTTTGCGTTACTCCAATTCTTCTACCTTCAAAGCAACATCACATTTTCCCTCTTGAGCAATGCCTACCTAGAGTGATAATAAAGCATATATACATATCACCTTCCACATACATCCACACCCCTTCTTGTATTATTCTGCTGGCAATCTTCTTATCCAATATTTCATCATAATTATATTCACAGAAAGGTGGGTAAAGGAATTAGTATCATTAAAGCACACTTGGCCTTTACTTCAATTAAGCTAGGTCAAATTAAAATGAAATATAAGATGTTTAGGCAATTTGTATTTATTTTCCCAAAATAGCCAAAATGGTGTAAACAGCTTTTACACCAGCGAATATTAGCAAAAGTGGGCTAATGTAGAGACTATAATAATGGGAGGAAGGAGAAACAAGAAGACTACTCGATTTTCCAGTTCATTTTTTTTTTATATACACTCTGTTTAGTCCTCAATGTAGATTCTTGAAACCCTAGTAACAAAGCATCGTGCGTAAAGTAAGACACTAATCTTCTCAACCCCATTTTTTCTGTATAGAGATATCTGGAAATATACCAGAAACATGTTCCCTACCTCCAACCCACTTACTATTATTAAACACCTTATAAAACCTATTAGCTGTGCCACCCCTTGAAAATCCTGTGTGTGGTTCTGATTCACTTTTGATATGAAAATTTGAAGACAGCCCATATAACTGGACGTTTTAATAATAATAATAATATTAATTAATAATAATAATAATTGAAATGTATATGCCACCCTTCATCCGAAGATTACAGGGCTGTTCACAACATAAAAAGACAAACTAATAACACAAAATACTTAATAAAATAAAAACAAGCCAATACCCCCCCCACAAACACATTTAAAAGGCCATAGAAGGTTTATTAGCATTAAATTATCTCAGAGCTATAGTTTAAATTGAGTGCTTAACCCCTGACTGTTAGGTCCAGTTGCGGATGACTCTGGGGTTGCAGCGCTCATCTCGCTTTACTGGCTGAGGGAGCCGGCGTTTGTCCGCAGACAGCTCCAGGTCATGTGGCCAGCATGACTAGGCCGCGTCTGGAGAACCAGAGCAGCGCACAGAAATGCCGTTTACCTTCCCGCCTGAACAGTACCTATTTATCTACTGGCACTTTGACGTGCTTTCGAACTGCTAGCTTGGTAGGAGCAGGGACCGAGCAACGGGAGCTCACCCCGTCGTGGGGATTCAAACCACCGACCTTCTGATCGGCAAGCCCTAGGCTCTGTGGTTGAGACCACAGCGCCACCCGCGTCCCTTACTTAACCCTAAAAGAAAGCTAAAAAAGATTTTGTACAACAAATCTGGAGTACTGCAAATTACTAGCATGCTACACAACCAGCACTGTCTGATACAGTAATGCTAGGATGCCTTCCATGCAGGCTTTATTAAAAAGGAAAATAAAAAAGAGAGCAATTGGTTCAATTGATGTCTGATTCATGGTGCAAAATAACTTACTGTAAGATAGCAGTCCGACTTAGTAAGTCAGCTCTAAAGAAATACTTCAGTCTAGGACATGCATAATACAGTATCTCTCAAAGAAGGGCAATGATTCACTGAAGAATTCACACTGTGTAGCCTGCTATCCTTTTTATATATATGACTGTAAAAGTCAATGAATTTGTACACAGACAGCTCTGTCCAGCTACATCAGATAAAGTCTCATTTGGTTCTCTCTGCTCAACCATCTCTGGCAAAAAGACAAATATTTCTAAAATAGCCTTACTTTAAAATAGTATCTTACCTCTTCAGGGGGGAAACACTTACCTTCTTTACCAATTTGATCTATTGATCTATTGAATGTGCTGAAGTGCTTCCCTTAAGCCTTCCTGGAAACTCTTGGGAAAAGCACTCCTTGGCTACATCCCTAAACACACTTACTTGGGAGTGTCCTTTTCCATCAGTGGAACTTACTTTCAAGTCAACCTACATGGGACTGCATTGAGAACTACATGCACTGCGATCTAAAATCACAAACCACAGAGTTCAGTAGAATTTTATTGCATGGCAAGGCCCTGAGCACCACCCTATTTCTTAGATAATAAAACACACGGACACCAATATTTTGGGTTAATGGGATAAATAAGGCCACAACTTTATTGGTTACAGATGTGAGCGGTATTTAGAACTGAACTGACTATATCTGACTCCTGCCTGTCATGCAGGTAGTCTCATAAGGGTCAACCACCAGTAGGGGAGCCCTGTTGATGTACATCAACTGCAAGCTCCCCCGGGATCACTGATGGGGTCATGGCATGGCCCTAGCCCATACCTGGGCTTCAGACAGGATCCACACCCCTGGATCCCTTTAATGGAATACCCTTAAAGAGGAGGGGCAGGTGAGGCCACAACCTCCCCTCCCATAAACCAGGTTTACCAATGCCTAACCGCCAAACCTTACAAAGTTGTGACAATTGCTACAAGCCAGACGAAAACCATGTGGCTGGAGCCAATTTGCTAAGTGGGAACAGTCCTACCTGGTCTCCTCAACAGGCAACCAACCATGGTCCGCAGCAAGACCAAGATGACGGGCGTATTAAAATAGGGCGGGAGATCTGATGCAGGGGGAGAAAAGGAGAATGGTCCTTGGCCACGCAGAGGTGTAAATCCGGTAAGCAACGCCCCACGATCAACCCAATTGGTCGGCTGTGGGGTATGACGCAGCCGGGACTCCCAATGACGCGGGAGGCATTGCCATGATCCCCACTGTACATGGGGGATGCTCGTGGCCAGCCTGCAACTCCGCCCCTCTGGGAAGGTGAGTGGTCCCCCCCCTTAAGTGTGCAGTTCAGCCTTATCATGGATCTTAAGATCCTCCAACAAAAAATGCAAAGTACATTACTGATACAAAGGGAGTATCAATTGAGGTCCTTTGCCTCTTGCCATTTTCTTTTCTTGCATGTCACAAAGGAAACCATAAAGGGTCAATAGAAAGGTTTCAAGTAAGAATATACATTTTCACCTCCCTTTGCTTTTCTTGGGTATTATGTAGCTGCAGAAGTGCAACATTTTAATTACAAAACTGTAACCTAGTTATCATTGAGAAAATATACCTGTGCTTGGGCTGCCTACTACTACGGACTGCAGCAAAAGCTTGCATGATGGAATCCTCGAGGCCCCACCAAAAAAATTAGTGAAAAAGCTGCATAAGTGAAGCAATAGTTTTTATTTGTACTAATTTATATCATGCAAGCTCCGATTTGTAGTCTGAAGTGGTACAACATATACACAAGTATACCCCACATCAATAATGTAAGGCTCTGTTCTAAACATAATCAATTGAAGCAATACTGTTAATCCTTTCTTCCAGTTTTGACTGACAATGCACTAGTTTGCAGGGATTGGACTAGATGATCCTCAGGGTCCTTTCCAACTCTACAGTTCTATGATTCTATGAACAAGGTTTGGCTTTAAAAGTAAACCAAGGCTGCAATTATAATCTCACTTAACTAGGACTGAGCACCATTAAATTCACTGAGACTTTACTTCCAAGTAGATTTTCCTAGGATTGTGCAGTAAAATCAGTAATTTCTAATTGTGTACATTGCAGTTTCAAAGATGCAAAGGTGTAAAATACTGAACATATTCCTTATACACAGCACTTAATGACAAACCTGGAAATTTAATAATCACACACTTTAACAAGCATTGATTACCCCCCTCCCTAACATGTTACTTAGGGAGAATTCAGTGAGCCTTTATAAGTAGTGACAGCTATAGCAGTTAAATCCTACTGAATTGCTTTTGTCTGCAACTTTTAAAACCCCAGCCTGTACTTTCAGAATTATGTATGTTGCCAGTGGCAGCCTGTCATCCAGTATCCATTTTATGTGAAGTTTTCTTTTCACATTATAATGAGTTGTGTGTGTGCCAGGAATGTCAACTAAAACAATGAACATGCATTGTGTGAACACAGCTGAGCCAGTATCATTTCTTGTGGCAAGCAACCATGCTTTCCAGAAAAATAATTAACTAATACATTAAAGGATAAAATGACTTTCTGCTTTCAACTCAAATGTTATTATATGTGAACTAAATAGATAGCTAAGTCAGACATGGAAAGCATTCTTTTTTATACTCAGAAAACCTCACTATCGTTTACTTGCTGAGCCTACACTATTCAATATGAACACTGCACTGTAAGTTCTATGCTATTTATTCTAAATTCTACAATAATAGGAGCCACTCTCTCTGAACTGATACTATATATCAGATAGAATATGCACTTTTAGTGCTATATACTTAAAAGTACTATGCTACCTTAGAAGATGAATACACCACGTATTTACATGGAACAAACAAAATGGGTAGAACTTTGATTGGGAATCCTACTTCCAAATTTCTGTTCACCTTTAAAAACCATAAACTGGGTAGAGGTTTTGGGTGAGTCATTATATTTCAGTAACCCAGTTCACAGGCTGCTACGGAGAGGTATTTAGAGAAAGGACCAATATGAAGGTTGAAAATGAATAGCTTCCAAAAGGTGTGATTACAAGAAATGTTCAGAAATTAAATCACCACAGTTAAGCTTTGAAGAAGAAAAATTCATCACATAGTTAAACAAGATGAAAACAGTTTATATTTCCAAGTTTTTAAGCACTTTTATTTTCTTGCAAAATTAGCACAGAGAACTTGGTTTTCATATCGCATTGTACCCGACAAATGGAGCGGTATCAATTTCATTGTTCCGCATGGGACAATGACAATAAAGATATTGTATCGTATGTACAGTAGTCACAGATGCTAGCTCCTTAGAAACCATAGTTAGGAGCCAGTTTCTGAAATATGTATTTGCCTCCTCTATGTTATGTATAGTAAATAATACTAACCAGGCTCATTTGTAACCATGGTGTGCAATTCTAGTTATAAAACCATGGTTCACATAGTGCTGTGGTTTGCCACATTCTTTTCTAAACTTGTGGCCCTACATGTGGGTTCTATGCCCTCCCTCGATCTCAGTCAACATGGCCAAACTAACAGTTATTATGGAAGTTGTAGTCCAACATTTAGGAACCCCAGTTTTTGAACAGCTGATTTAGAATAATATGCCTCACATACACTTCGAGAAACTTCTATTACAGCATTTGAGCTGCTCAGAAACTGGAGGATATTTATGTGTGTACCCAGAAACATACTTAGTTATGAATCTAATACAGCAGTTTTAAAAAACGATTTCCCTAAAGTTAACATATGCAACTTTAAAAAATATTAATATGTGCTAAAAGAAAGTTCAAAGTTTTTAAAACTACCGAGACTTTCTCTTCAATTATCAATAAAAAAAGTCCATTGGAGCACCAAGTGGTACAGATCTGAGACTGTTGCAGTTTCAGCAAAAATTTGGTTGAATTTCATCATATGTATAAATAAAAAATGATTTATTATAATAATTTATAATCCACCTTTCACCTTGCAGCCTCATAGTCGAACTACAACTTCAAAACTAATTTATTAATACATATAATAATCAAAACATTTAATAAAACTTTCAGGACACCTTTAAAAGACAGCAGGAGTGACTGAAGTATATAGTCTTCCCAATACACCTCACCCCTTCCCAAAGAGCTAGACAATAAGGAGTATTATGTTATAGTCTTCCTTTTCACATACAATATAGTTCATTGAAAGTTTGATTACTACTAAGTTAGTATTCTGTCAGCTGTCAGCCACAGTGTAACATGATTATGGTACCATGCAGAGTTAATCAATGTGATAATGTCAGTTACTAAAACCTCTGCAAGTGAGGGCCCCCTGTAGACACCATCTTATCAGGAGGTTCTTTCTGTACAAAGAATTGGGCATTCCCATTAAATATTAGGCACTCTCTCTGTTGCCTTTCTGGCACCTACTGAAAGCCTTCCTCTTTGAACAAGTAGAGATCTTTCCCAGTATTCAGCTCTAATGGAAATCATTTTTAGATCTTTTATCATTTGTGTGTTTGCCACCCTAGGCTCATTTGGGAGGAAGGGTGGGATATAAATTGAATTACCACTATTGCACCTAACAGTAATAATATTAAGTGAAGATACACTAACCCCAATGCCCATTTTCTTGCAAAACACAAGATCTGCTTAAAACAGATAAACAAGCCTAGACACCCCCTACCCACCCCCTAAGGACACTGAGGCTACCACACCTAACATTATTTGGGCTGCATTTCTATAACTACTTGGCTGGGAGCAAGCCCAACGGAAGACACTACTTATGAGTTGACATGCATAGGATTGTTAGTTATATATATTTTAAAAATTGACAAATTTCATATACCACCTGTCAGGGAACTGCCATCGGAGCCTAGAGTGGAGGTAAGGCTCCCCAACGATGCAGGAGAAGAGACCAGTAGGGAGAGAGAGAACACTTCCTTTGAGGAAGGAAATAGGAGTGACACCAGGAAGCAAGGGGGAACTGCAGAGAGAGGGCTCCAAGACTCTTCCACAGAGACCAGCGGGGAGAGCCCAGGACCTCCGTTGGGCACGCCCACTCTGCGCAGGAGGCTTCCACACAGGGAGGCTAGGTGGAGACTTGGCGTCAAAGAGCTTCTAGGTTGGAAGAAGTTCAGGAAACGCCCACTGACAGATTCTGCCAGCGACTGACACAGCCATGGAGAAAGGGCTGTCCAGCCAGGGAAAGGTTCAGCCAGGCAACGTTGCCTAGAGCGGCAGCACCCTTTACGCACAAGCAACCCCCAATTCCCTTTACACCACCCAATAGCAAAAAGTTATCTGAATAAAAAACATTTAAAATAAAAAACTAAAATAACAAAAAACCATAAAATTTAAGATCAGCAACGTAGAACATCACCTTAAAGATATTTAAGACTGGAAAACCAAGGGCAAAAAATGAGTATCTGGTGCCACAAATATATTGCATGTGCCAGGCAAGCCTCTCTGGGAAGGGCATTCCAAATAGTGGTATGATAATGATAATGAAAGTTATAATTAAAGTTGCCCCTCTTTCTAGTAACCATCCATTACATAGCCAGCCACAGCTAGAGAAGGGCTTCAGAAGATGGGGTCTGGATATTTGGGAAAAGTCCGGCCCCAACTCATTTAGGACTTTAAAAGTTAATGCCAGCATTTTGATGGGGAGGGGGAATATCATTATCATCTATTCTCTGATGAAGTAAATTTCCTTTATTCTGGACCTGATGAAGTTCCCAGGCATTTTCAAAGGCAACCCCAGATATAAAGTGTGACAGCAAGGCAAGCCATGTTTTATAAATGGCTGTAGTAGTTTCGCTTTGCTTGTTTATGTACATCAATGCCATGAATTATAAACACAGATCAAACAACGCTTGCTTTAAAAACAGGCTAGCATATAAAGTTTTAAAACAAGCAGCATCACTCATGTGGCATAATATCACAATAATCATATGAAATAATCAAAGTGGCCTTTCTTAAAGAAACAAGCAAGCCAGAAAGAAATCATACTGAAGCTGTTTTCATGATGGCATATACTGGAATAATATTTACAATCAAATTCTATTTTAGTTGGGTAAAGCCCAAACTTTCATTTAAAAGATATATACACTTCATTTCTAAGTAATAGCGTGCCAAGTTATGGAATTCTGAGGGAAGGATATCAATAAATATCAATTTAATTTTTTAAAAAATCACTTATTAAGCATTTGTATGCTCTTAGTTTTATACAGTGATAAGGAACTGTAAGGATAGAATGGCATGGCTGAATCCATCCTAGTGGCTTGCAACCAGACCCTTAATGGTGCATGGAGATTTACAGCCGGGGGGGGCGGGGTTGAAGTAGAAAGCATATGTAGGGAAAAGTTAAAAGTTCTGAATTAAGGTGACCTCTCAAGTGCCTCTGTCAGCTTACTTTGGAGGCCATCAGGGAAAGCACATTAAAAGGGATGTTCTACAACAAAATGCTTAAGAAAGGGAATTTGGGGAAGCTTAATATGGTCGATATCCCTGACTTTGCCTTTTCTGAGACAGCATTTACACTGCACAGTGCTCCTTTTCCTGGAAAGTTACAATGCAAGGACATTTTTCCAAACCTTTACCACTCTGCATTTTAGTTCAAATGAAGAGGCAATCCAGCCCCCCTCCCTGCCCCATTTGTTTTCTCTGTTCCACAACTTGCGCTTCAACACCGATGATGCTCTTGTCTTTTAAGCCCTTTGCTATCAACAATGCATAGCCCCCCAGGACCTTAAGCTGCATACAAAATATATCAACAACATTATATTTGATGTTAATTAATTTCATGTCTTTCTATTAAAGGATATTTGTTTCTCCAATGAGTGATACAGTTAATTTGAGTTATTAATAAGATTCACTGATTTGGAATTTGTTTTTATTGACATAATTTTACTGATTTCTGTTTCTCAACCCACAACCCCTTCATTTAACATTGAGGCAGTCTGTCTCTCCTGTATCTTCTCCACATTCTGGGTTCCATTGTCCCTCACCATGATTACAGCCCTCAGCCACACTTCCTTTGAATTCCATTTATTTGTGATTCAAGCCTTCTGCGAGCAATTGACTTTTCACTTCACACAGAAGCTAACACCACTCTTTTTGTCTGCAAATATTCTATTATTGATGACTTGACTCACGAGAATGTGCAGATTCATGATATCTAAGCAGTTCAGCCAATGGCTGGGGGATAGGGTGGAGATATCTCTGAAAAGGGTGGCAAAGGATTGTTTTCTCATTATAATTACATGTGCATGAATTATAATTAGTAAAGGGACCCCTGACCATTAAGTCTAGTCGCGGACAACTCTGGGGCTGCGGCGCTCATCTTGTTTTACTGGCCGAGGGAGCCGGCGTACAGCTTCCGGGTCATGTGGCCAGCATGACTAAGCCGCTGCTGGCGAACCAGAGCAGCACATGGAAACACCTATTTATCTACTTGCACTTTGATGTGCTTTCGAACTGCTAGGTTGGCAGGAGCAGGGACCAAGCAATGAGAGCTCATCCCGTCGCGGGGATTCGAACTGCCAACCTTCTGATTGGCAAGCCCTAGGCTCTGTGGTTTAACCCACAGCGCCATCTGCGTCCCTCTGAATTATAATTACATGTGTCTAAATGGTTACATATATACCATAAAAAGATCACATACACACAAATACATATATATTTCTTATATACATATTGCAAATAAAAAAAAGAGATGAAAGAAATATTCCTCTTTTAAGCTGTTGTTATTGTCAGCAGTGTTTCTATAAATCAAAGAGAATACAGTCTTTTAGTTTAAACAATCATGAACATTAGCTATACGAAACATACAATTTTAAAAAGAACCTCTTCAAATTGTATTTTGTATCATCATATAAAAAAGTATTCAGCTGGAATAAATACTTGTTTTATCCTAACACTGTTGCTTTTATATTTAGATTGGATTTTCCCCAATGCGGCATCCCTTAAGAATGGGATAAATTATTGCTGATTTCCCATTTCCCACAACCCTGTGCCTCCTTACATGCTGTTCAGGACAATCCCCAACCCTCTGGAAGTAATTTTTTGAGTTTGTGAGGGGTTACACTTAGAAGAGTGATTCTGTAAAAAAATTCTTCTTTTATATTAGTGGCCACTAATAGTGGATCAAGAACTGTTCTGTTAATGGAACAGCATGAATGTCATTCAAAACAAACCTGCCTTTTGTGCATTTTTACATATACGTGTGTGTGTGTGTGTGTGTGTGTGTGTGTGTGTATATATATATATATATATATATATATATATATGCATACACTGGTGGCCTTAAAACTATTTTATGGTGAAATAATTAATTTATTTTAACACACGAGATAAAAGCTGACAAAAACTATTGCAGTAGGCTATCCTTTCTCCCAAGTCAATTTTCAGGGCAGTCTAATCTATCAGTCTTGCTACATAATCAGACTCAAAGAACTACAGATTTATTACATGCCAACATCAATTATACTGCCTTATAAAAAGTCCCAGAGGCAGCCATTTTAAGATTAGTAATGGGCACCTTTATAACATTTGACCACTTATAAAGTATATAGCTGGAAACAGGGATTCTATGTGGAAAATATTACAAAATGAATTTTTACAGGGTTTTTGTTTTTCTTTGCATTTGTTACTAGCAAGCAGTTCAGCAAGAAAGTAGCTAAACAATATTGCTAAACAGTTGAGCCACTGAAGACCTCTAGCTTATGTTAAAATGACAACAGATATCACCCATAGATATTCCCTATTTACCCAAGCACTCTCCTAACCATTTATGTTAGTTCCTGGTGTCTATCTTGTGATTATTTTGTCAACTTTTCATTTGAATTTATTCTGCTTTATTGTATGGCTGTTTTAATAGCAAACTTCTTTGATAATTACTCATGGCAGTGAAAAGCAGTATAGAAATGTCCTAACAAATGGATAAATCCAGCATTTCAAGCATAACAACATTGCCTTTAAAATCTTGTAAGATTAAATGCCTGATCAATAGACATTTGGCATTCAGGTGACATTTATGAAATATAAATCTCGGAAAACAAACAAGCTATTTAGGCATGTGCTTAGCTCTTCCAGTGAAATCAATCAGCCTTAAAAAACTTAACTGTAATGTATACAAACACTTACACCATCATCAAACTCTGTACCCATGAAATATATAGAGATATAATCAACTTCCTCCTATAACAGAATATGTAACAAAATAACTGAAAACTGCCAGCCTAAGCTTTTTGGCTCCTAAATTGCATTTGCTATTGGCTAACCTCTGCGGGTTGCCTGTCAAAGGAGGACATGGCCAAAGCAAAAGTGGGTGTCACTGAAGTTGAAGTGGCCACACTGCACCCATTGTCTTTAGCACCTACACACACTGGCAGACATGCATAAACACATGCTGATTTCTCTCTCACACACTGGCACATTGCAGTGCTGGGCTTCCTGGTGAGGTTTAAGAGTCTCTGCTGTAGAGCAGAGACTGTGTTTTCTCCCTGTAGAAACGCTGCACTGGGAGGAGAGGACCTCACCTCCAAGTCCACACTTCAATGGGGAGGAAGAATGGAGCTGGTGGACCATTTGAAATAGCTTGGTGGGTCTGTTTCAGCCCAACACAGGCTCACTACCCTGATTCAGACAGATCTGCTCCACACAAAAATGGGAATACTGTTTTTTCCTAAAATAAAATAAAATAAAATACCACTGTAACTATATTAAAGTTGTTATTAGCTTCATGCATGGAAGCTAACTAAAACTGAAAGCTAACCTCCAGGGCTTTTGCAAGTCTTTCCCTTTCAGAAGGAAAAGCACAAGGCTTTTCACACTGTTGGCCTAGTAAATTACTTGCAGAAGCAGCATTTGTACCAAGAGCAGCTTGGTTTCGTCAAATATTTCTTTAACTACACATTAATTAATTTTGCAAACCTTCTAAATGTCTGTAATTAAAATTATGACTTGAATATTTGAAATAACATCCCAAGTTGACATTTCATCGCAGATTACACTTTCTGGCTTCTGTTGTAATGATCCAAAAACCAAACTGAGGAAGATGGGGAATGCTACCACAAAGAAGTATTAATTGATCCACCCTGCTTTCATTAACCAATGAAAACTAAAGAGCAGACAACGACTTAAATTGCATAGCCACATAATGCCTATTTGTTACAAAATATAACAAGCAGCAAAAAAATGCCTAATCAATAACCATAAGGTTGGACATAGGTGGTGGTCACATGGTATTTTAAAAATATCCAATGATATTCTGTAGGTAAGATTCTATTCATTTGTGTACCACAAACTTGATTTTGGTAGTAACCTCTCTTCCACTGTCAAGTAAATCTTCAATGCCTACCCTTTCTGTAAGTATCTGAATCAACCCTTAATCATAATTCTTAACTGTAATTAAACTTGAGTAAACATATAACCTACACACATTTAACTTGCGCACATTCAATTTACCCACATGGCTGTATGAGATGGAATGGGGGGGGGTCTGAGGGACATGACTTTGGCGATTCCTCCACCATTGAATCCAATGGGTTTCGGCTATGCACAATGTGCAATCCCTAGAATGTAACCCCCACGTAAATTATGGGCTTACTGTAACTGCATTTGCTCACATTTATCCCATGGCAACTTTTGTTGTCTTCTTGTTTGGCGAAATAGGTCGCAAGATTTTGGAAACAGCTTCTGAATTTTGCTATATAATCAGTCAAGTATGTTCTGGTGAACTTAGCAGTTTTTCATTCTGCACACCAGCCATCTAACAAGCGTAGCTATAGGTTAAGTTTTCAAAGGGAAAGAGTAGATAAGAGGAACTGAAGTCTTAACTACAGTGCATTCATGTAAAATTACTATGTCTGAATCCATTTTGTAGGCTTTTAAAATGGTTTAGTCCCAAAGTCTGTTGAACACAGGGATGGCAATATCAGTCTATTTCCAATCTAGGTCATTTTTGAACATGTTCACTCCTAGGTCTGTTCCACTCCAGTTTCACTGCATTTAAATACATATTTTTGAACAAACTGCCTCACGTAGAATGAATTTCTCTCATTTTATCTAAAAAAGAAACATTTATATATATATTCTAAGAACTGCTCTGGAAAATTTAGAGAAGCACAAAATCTGTAAGTATGTTTCTGTGCACTCTGAGGACACACCATACATAACTTTAGTCCAGAAGGTTTGTATTATATCAGTTTGTACTGGAATTTGTTCAGAATTCGTAAAGAAAAAAATTCTAATGCATCCCTGGCTGAAGAGATATTCTTGTTTCTAAGTGACTGACAAATACTAATCATATTTCAAAGTATGGCATTTACCAAAAAAGAAAAAGAAAAAGGAAGATCGTTCACTTTTTCACATTGAGCTTCAGGAACTAGGAACACCAGCTTTAAATACCTGCTCCAACCAGTCTTTTTGGAGAGAGAAAGGAGACATCTGGGATTAATTAGTTCTGACTCTGTATACTGTATTTGGCACTCTTTGTGTATCACATTGTTCAACTGTTCAGCTCTGGTTTACCTGTAGTTCCCATGAACAGCTCAAAAGAAGCTGACATTATCATTTAGCTTCAACAGCACTTCTGGATCAGGTGCTCTCAGACTACTATTTGCCTTGTCAACAAACAGGTTGTGGGTTTTTTTGGTTTTTTTTATAAAGAGTATTCCAAAGTCAGTAGACTGTAACTGGTGCAGTGTAGCACTGTGGATCATAACTAAAACACGTACTTGACAAACTGTTAAGGCAAATCTCCAAAGAAGAATTTCAGTTCTTCACAGTATTTCACATTTGCATAAAGCTCTAAGCAATCTGAAAGCAAATACCAGATGGCTTTCATTATACCTGTATAACATACCATGCATGCGCGTGTGTGTGCGCGCGCACACACACACACACACACACAATAATTGCTTCCTTTACAGCATTTCAGTTCAAATGGCTACTAAAATTAAACATTACTGGTGCTCATTATGATAAGAAAAATGTAAGCATGCATTTAAGTACTCAGATGAATAACTCCACTATAACATTTCTATAGCAGAGTAGCTTCATATCACAGTAGTGCTGTGTTATTTGCTAATCATCTCTGCATGCTCTCTTTGAAACACTGGTCCAATTCCGAGAAACAAACTGTACATGGTTGATTATGGAACTTGCACTAGCAATTACAATTTGGCCTTTTTCCATGTTTGTTGGGGGGTAGTGATGCTAAAGCTTTATTATACCACCTCAAAAACCAGTGAACTTACAAGTACATACAAAAGCATTAACGGCTGGGAAGTACAAACTTCTGTGTGTCTTGGCCAGAGGTTTAAAAGAATTTTTTTTTATCTCCTTATGTGAGGTCTATGCATTCCCAATACTGTTGGGAAAGCTATTTGAGCATTTAGTAAGTCTGAATGAGTGATGCCCTGCCATCGACTGCTTTTTCTTATATGGGAAGATTTCTTGAATCCTCCTAGCACATCACTTATCAGTCCTTGGTTGGAAGAGTATTTAATTCCTTACTGAATGCTCAGAAACCTATTAGAGGTGATTTCATCAGCTACCTAATAGTATACCATTTTACTGGCTGAAGTAAGACTTCCCTTAATTAGTGCTAGGAAACAAAGCTTTAATCATGTATTAGGTCAAATTGCAAAAGACTGTGTAACAGCTATCCAAAAAATATATTCCAATATTATATCTTCACAGAACGAGTATCTCTAGAAACCTCAATTTTGTGAAATCTGAAACCCCTAAAACCCCAAATCTAGAATAGAATATCTGCTCTATAAACTAGACATAGGGAACCTTTTTGGCTCTGCAGGCTAGATTCTTATTAGGATATATCCTTGACGACCAAATTTGACAGGTAAGTACCCCCACCCACCTGTTAATCACCTGACATCAGGTTACTGTGCGTTTTTAAGTCCTGAAGGAAGGACCTAACCACTGGGTGCAGCCTAACCATTGGGCACATAAAGGAGCTCGCACAATTGGGAGACACTTTTCCTGATTGTGCCACACCTATACCTGCTATACGTAACATCACAGGACACCAGGTGGCAAGAGTCTGGGGAAAATTAACTCACAGGCCAAATTTGAACCCCTGGTAGGCCAAGTTTGACCTGTGGGCTAGAGGTTTCACCATTCATGCTATATACTGTTGTCTTTCTGGAAATCAACCTCTTACATGAGCAAAGTTTAGGGAAATACTATTTTGTGCTGGTTTGCATCCAGGGCTCTTCTGCAAAGAAGGGCAGGATAAAAATGCAATTATAAATATATAATCTTTCAGGATCAACTGCTTATTTAAGAATTTTTCTAGGTTAGCATATCTTCACCAGAATTATTTGCTGGCATTTATTTATTTATTTCATAAAATTAATATACTGCTTGACTGTATAAAAATTAAAATTAAAAGCAGTTTACAAAAGCATTCAAAGCAATTTACGAAACAATAAAAGCAAGAAAAATTCATAAACATACTTTTAAACATACAAAAGTTAAAATACTAAAACAGATTAAAATTGATAAATGTTACTTACAAAGTAACTTTGAATATAGTGATAAGTGAGAAATTTAAGTACATATAAGTTAGATCAATTGCTATATCCTGCAAAGTATCACTTGGTATAAAGCTATTCTGTACTGAATGATGCCATGCTTTCATGTAGTTGAATCATACATCTTAGATTTTTGTGCTGAATTTTAGTTGGATTTTATCTTCCTGGTGTTTTTTTAACCCACAACATTTGGTTTAGCAAATAAAATACTGACTGCTTCATGCATGATGGATGTCCTACAAATACTACTTTCCTGTGTGAAGGTGAATGTACACAACTTCACATTTATCTGTTTTGTTACAAGCCAAATACATCTGTTAGACAGATGTGTACTAGTAAAATGTGTTCATGTGGAAACTCACATGATACAGAAATGATGTATCGATACAAGAAAATAATCAGCTATGAGAAGTTGCTCTGAGACTCAAAGTAACAGAAATGGTAATTGTACATGTTATGTAATTTTAATAGCAGTGTTCTATTGGTGAGAAGAGAGCACCGTGTAGATAGATACAAAAGCCAATTTTCAATGAGAACTGAAACTGTTGTCTGCCCACTCAATCCTCATTATTAACAAGTGTGTAACTTTTTTTTTTGCATCTCTTCTGAGAAATGTACATCAAATTAAGTGTGTGTAGTTTATATACACACATGCTCATATATACACACACACTTTAGAAGTGAGTCACTGTATATTTGACGGTCACACTGCGCAGATGCCTTCATCCTTTGTAAACAGGGAAGGAATGAAGTTAGAGAAAGATAAATCTTTTAATTTCTTTTATAAAATATATATCTTTAGGCTTGCAATAACAAAAGCAGCTGTGAAAATGTTTATACACACGTGTGTGTGTGTGTGTGTGTGTAATATCAATGTGTTTCTCAGTGCCTGTTGCAATTAACAAGACATTTCTGTGAATGAGATATGGCAGGAAAGCAAACCCCTTCTAAAAATAAAGAGACAGGTGCTATTTTATTTTCCGAAAAACACCAATCAAGACAGAGAACTAATTATACTGGGGTCCCCCCCCAAGCTGTCTACATTATTTGATTTTGATGCTGAAGGGACTTCCATCAGTGTCTTGGGTTAAGAAAAGCTGGGCCATGAGGCAGCTTAGAAAAATAACTATCACCCTCTGCTAGTGGGTAATGTTTCAACAGGCTGCGACTCCAACCAGCCACCTAAAATGCCCTTTCCGATGTCACAGCTTATGCTCCTCTCTCCTCTTAGATGGAAATGGTGCCACGTAGCAATGAATCAAACAAACATACTCATGGGACTCCTGTTGCAGCAAGACCCCTACAGACCCCCTCTCTCACCAAATGCTGTTGAGGTCACGCTGTATGCTATTCACTTAATCAGCTAATTAAAGAAAACTCTGTTTTTAGCACACACCAGGAACTGCCAATGTCAGACTAGCTATGTAAGACCAGCAAGACTAATTGAGATCCTATGAACCACACTAGAATCAGGATGCTTTTTAAAATCATCTATAGTCAACCTAATGAACTGAAACAGCAAGAATGCAACTATTTAAGGTAAGACACACACACTTTAAATTAGAGATTACCTTTCAAGAGCAAGCATTCTATATGTATCCTAAACAATAAACCCATCAAATTATGCAGCTCATGTGAGTGTTTCAAGACAGATGTTAGAAGAAGAATCTGGGCTGAACCCTATATATGGTGCTAGCATCTTACGACAAACTGATGCAACTTAAGGAGGGTACAGGCTGTGTTTTCTGGAACTGCTATACTCTTTTGTTGCATGTCACAAGAATAAATCCTTAAGACTTCTTGTTTACAGCAAGTATCATTCACAAAGGCAATGAAATTCACATACACAGTGGGAGTGTCTTTCTGTTGGCCCCTCCATCAGCAGCAGCTTCCTTGGCTACATCAAAGCTACTTTAAATTCAGGGGAATTTGCAACTCAGCTTATGATGTGGTACTTGTGAGAGGACTACTTGGAAAGACTGCCTTGTATTTACATGCAGGAGTGGCTAGACTATAATCTCTATGCTGTTTAAAACGAAATCTGCCATTCTGGAACCTTTTCACAACACACAGTCCAGAAGCCACAAACAGGTAGTTATGGCAAAAGTACACTACAGACTTGTTGTAATAATGAATTATTATGAGGTCTTTGTCTTGTACGCTATGACGGTCTCTCTCTTATTCTACCCCGGCAGCCAGATGGGGTTCTCGCAGTTCTAGGGATAGTCTGTTACTGTGAGAACACAGTAAGCTGGAATTTCACAAGACACAGAATTTCTGTTCTTACAAGATTCTGCAAAGCCTATGCATATGTGGACTTGCCTCTATTGGGGCCGCATGAACAGTGTGTCCCAAGATTATAAATTGGTTACCCTAGATTATAAATTGTTTCTCTTTTACAGGCCATATCAACTGACTGAGAAGCACCTTTTCACCTCCTTTGGGGTATCATCTGTGAAACTACAATATAGCCCAGTAGACCCTTCCTGGTTAACCTGTCACAGTTTTGATGCTGGATGGAATAGGGAGGAGAAGGGAGAAGATTCTATCTCATCTAAGCTTCAGGAAGAAGTGCTAGAATCCAGGGGTCAGCAAGGTTTATCTTGCCTGGGCAGGATTGGTCCCGTGGAGATCCCTCCATGGGCTGGATCATGTGTGTGTGTGTGAGTGCGTGTGCCCATGTTTTTTGGCGTCTGCGCAGATGCGATTTTCGGCGCCACGGAAGCATGTCCCTGCGCTGCACTCATTTAGCGCAGTGCACAAGCAGCAACTCAATTTGGGGGTGGCTCGTGGGTCAGTCAGATGACCTACACGGGCTGCTTCTGGCCCATGGGCCTTAGGTTGCTGACCCCTGTGCTAGACCCACTGCACTCCATTTTAATCTGACTTGACTATAGAAATAGACAAAATTGTGGCCCTTTTATTATGAGACTGTTGCCAACTGCACGAGGCTCCACAACACATGTGTATCCATTATCTAGATCACACAGTTGGGGATAAATTTTCAATCACTGCTGGCAATGAATCCTCTACTAAGCAAAAACAATGGCCTCCTTGCATTTTTTCCCTTATGAAGTGTAAAGCATTCATCTTCCTCTCTCTTTTAGGCTTTATTTACACAGAAGCAGACTAAGTAGCTACTTCTGCTCAAGAATAAGTGCCAGACAGAAGGACACAAAGTAGAAGAATCCATAGCTAACTTCATAAAAAAGTAACATCGAAGTTTTGAGTAGCACTGTTATCTATGCCAACTAATCCCTGCTGTGAGGACAAAACCAAAACTCTGTTTTTATTCCAAAAGCAAAGCTGAATACTTCAAGCAATAAATACCAGGAGATAAAAGCAAAGACCACATACTTATCAGTCATCTGGATCTCTAGAAGCAATCCCAAAATTATAAGAGGTCACCTAAATGGTGCTTGTGTGCAGAGCACAGGTTAAATTGGGAAGTTATGGATATCTCATCCTCCAGCATGCACAAACAATCACACACTTTTTGCTCATTATTTATTATGGTTAAATCAGAGGAAATATAGGTTTCTGGATTGACCTTAGTTAATAGTATAAAAATAACCTGCTGTGTATGATGTATGGTTTTAGTTAAATTGATATACAATATAGTAACTGGCTTCCTGCCAAGCAACATGGAAGCATTTTTAAAGACAGCTTAATCCAATTCTGTATCTTTGAAACAAAAATAAACTCAGGAACTCATAAAAGCTGTTTGGGAAAAGAGCATATAAACAAGGTAAAAAGTAAACCGACAACTGAAGAAATTGAAAACAAAGATAATTTCATGTAGATAACTTAATTGTAATTAAGAAACATTTGGCATGTATTTTGATATAATTCAAAGCTGTAGCCAATTAGATGCTTGAATAAGCCTGCAAAGCCACAAATGTATAATTAAAACAAATACACTGTAATGCACATAGAATGATACCCAAGAATAACAACAACCTTTGATTCACATTTCTGGCACAGCACTATTTTCAAGTTTGCAACTTTGTTAGCAATGTATAAAAGCAAATTATTTTCCAAAACCAGTCCCTCGCAAACAACTATTCATAATTAGACAACATTATTAATAGCCTAATGCATAACCCGGGTTACAGTATGCGAAGGTTGAAGGTTTTAATATCAAACATTTCAGAGTTTTTTAACGCTATAGTAAAAAGTTATCTAAATGCTTAGCAGCACCACAGGAAACCAGGAAAGCAAGTATGTATATTTTTCTTCCTATGTGCCACTTCTTAAATCCTTGTAGACAAGCATAGGCTGAAACTCACTTATTTGTATATACAGAACTCCTTTTTATTTCATCACTTAGAAGAAAAGATTTCACTTATTAAAAGCATTACAATAAAGGTCACTCAGGGCCAACTTGTTTAAACCAACAGGGCTGCTGTGAATGCAGAAACTGAACAAAGGAGAATTCCCTTACGTTATTAACATGAAGGGCATGGCCATGCATCCCTTTTGATGAGGAATGGAAGCAACCAACCACTAACACACCAGAACAGGCACTCAATTTCAATGGCAGTACCTCAGTGTAATCTTCCCTCCAATTGTGCGGTGGAGGCATGGAAGGGGCACATGAATTAACAACAGCCCGCTGCATGTTCCAAGAAATGCACAAAGTAGTTCAGATCTGTCATATTCAGAGCCTGCATATGATTATGCAGCTGGCTATTGTAGGCTTCTTCAGATTTCTTTAAGAAACTCCAAGCTAGCTCTATCAGAAATTTGTTAATTCAGCTGACTATACTTCAATTATATTGTTTTATACAGCTTTTTCTAAACATTTTTATCTATAGTTCCATTATTTTATTTGGCAAACCCTGCTGAGAAGTTCCTATTGTTTATTCATTGTATTTAGATTAGCAGAGTTCATGTTTGCTCAGGGGATTGTTTACGTCTTGTTTTTAATAATGAAAAAAATACAAAAGACTTCCGATGCTGCATCATATCAAAGCAGCTTTACAACTAAGTAGAAATGAAAACAATCCACTCGAGCTATCATCATCGCTCAGCCTTGATGAAATATTCAAAGTTAAAATACAGCTAAAAATCGTATTGCGTTCCTGGGAAGACAGAAATAACAACTCAAGAAATCGGAGTAATATAGTTACAGACTCTTTCACTGCGACAAAGTAAGCAAAATGAGAATGGATACAGAAACAGAATCTGTGAATCTAGTCAGTTTTGGCAACGGACCATCAGCTAGTTCCCCAATTACTGCCAACACAAGTAGTCTATTTGTGAAGCTAAGAGTAGGGAAATTATACAGTTGATTAAAATTCTTCTTCCATGAACTAGAAGTCACATCACCTTAAGTGAATTGGTCATGATCAAATATAGGTATAGTCCTCCTGCCCACAACATGCATCAAAAAATTTTTTGTCTGATCATCTAAACCAATTTTAATATGAGAAACTAGAATCACAGGTTGTGAAATCTCAGCAGAAACCAGGTAACATTTTAATAATACATCATTTATACCAACACATTTTGCAAACCTTGAGGAATTACACACCCACACCCACACCCTGATGTCATGTTATGGCCTTACTTACACATGCTATTTTTTGTTTTGATTTCTTTTAAAAAAGAGCAATTGCTGGAAATAGAACAGGCCTTGCTAGCCTCTACGCATTGGAAATTTTGTTTTTGAACGTACTCCGAAGCATCACTTCCTTGTAGGGACATGGGATTTGTGTTCTTCTACAAACTGCATCTGGGAACTGCAAATCCCATGCTCTCTAGCAAGAAGCACCACACCTGAGTTCAGAAATGCCATTTCCAATCTAAGACAATGACAGCCTCTCTTCTAGAGCAAGCTCTCTACTGCCAGTTATAAACATACAAAGAAACACACTTCTTAAAGTATTGTACACCCCCCTGGCTCCCCCTCTCCTAAAGAGGAGAGCAACTATTTTGCGGTTTGTTTGTTTTGGCAAACTTGAAAAAGGCTTTTAAAAACCTGGTTCCACCTCCCTCCAGATTTCTTTGGAAAAGTTGGAACAAATAAGGATTTCATGGCAAGGCATGGAGAATTAATGCAGTACTGTCTGTTGCCCAGAGTCTTCTCCAAATGTTTACTGAAGCCTTTATGTACAGCAACTTCCATTTTTATTCGTGGGCATTATTTTTGCATGTCGTGGTTATAAGAAGTTTAAACCAAGACAATTTTATGATATTTAGACTCTAGATTAGCCCTTTCCATCACTTACCACAAGCAAACTAAGTACATTCTCTTTAACTCTCAGGACACAAAGACAGCTAACAAATCAAAGGTTGCATTACAAGCAGTGTTAGAAACTCAAAGCTGGGTGCCAAATGGTTCCTTAAACGAAGGTTACAGTTGCCAAAATGGAATTTCTAGCGGCCATTTTTGGGTAACATGGCTCTAAAGTCTGATTTTTCAAATGGTAGACTCACTAGCTTTACATATGAAGCCCAGCTTGCATCTGTACCCAAGTTTGTTCCTGGCTCAATGCTTTTGGTTTGTCTGGGTAGACCAACTACGAGCCTGGTCAGGCATAACAGCTGGGTAGTGCAACAGCAGGATACCAGGAAAGAAGTGGCTGTGGTTTTTATTCTAAGTAAGGTAAAGGTAAAGGACCCCTGGACAGTTAAGTCCAGTCAAAGGTGACTGTGGGGTTGCGGTGCTCATCTTGCTTTCAGGCCAAGGGAGCCAGTGTTTGTCCACAGACAGCTTTCCGGGTCATGTGGCCAGCATGATTAAACTGCTTCTGGCGCAATGGAGCACTGTGACAGAAACCAGAGCGCATGGAAACACCGTTTACCTTCCTGCCACAGCAGTACCTATTTATCTACTTGCAGTGGCATGCTTTCAAACTGCTAGGTTGGCAGGAGCTGGGACAGAGCAACGGGAGCTCACCCCATTGTGCGGATTCGAACCGCTGACCTTCTGATCAGCAAGCCCAAGAGGCTCAGTGGTTTAGACCACAGCGCCACTCCACATGGTGACACTTAGCCATGATTTGGCTTAACATTATGTGCAAACTGAGCCAGTGTAGTCCGCTCTCCCTTCTTATGTTTAATAACTATATTGAGACAATGGCAACAGCGGTTCACAGAGAAGGACTGAAGGTGGGTTTTTATTAATAAAAACTAGATTTACATGCAGATGTGCAACCCATACCTTTCACTGGTGTATTTCATGACAATATTAAATTAATCTGGCAATTTGTCTTACTGTCGTGTAAATCAAACAAATTAGAGTACCCCCAAAACAGGGGTTGTCTTATACATGGAGTCTTGTTATACACGGAAAAATATGCTAAGTGGAATACTGGAGTTAGACTTTTAGGTATTAGACTTTATAATATTGACATTCTGATGAAATACTGTTAAAATGTTTAAATAAGGGGATAATTAAAATTTATAATGGTTTAGAATTGCAGGACTTACATACAATAACTGTTTAGTAAATTCATTTGGAAAGGAAAATATGCCAACATTGGCTTAGAACCGATGCATCAATCCAAGCCTTTTTTAGAAATAGCTTAAGCGATGCAGAAGGCAGGGCAGGGCAGCCCTGTTGAGCAAGCTGTCATCCACTTATGTAGCTTTGCATACCACACTCTGTCTTTGTGAGACTGCCATCATAAAATATGGAGCATTATACTCATGGACAAGATCATAACCATGGCATATATGCAGTAAACCTGGCTATTCATATGCTACAAAAAGTCTGTTAATGATTGGAGCCAATCACATTCTCAATTATTCCTTTACAGACCAGTTGGCAGCGACCAGCTGGTTGCGATGGCTGCAATCCCCACTTTCGGAAAGGATTGGCTGTACTTATCAGAAAAAAATATGCAAGGTAGCCACAATCACTCTCATTTTACAGAAATCGCTTAAGGGGTACCGCTACATTTTGCCTAATAACTTTCTATGAAGGCTGGACACTTGCTTTGTTTTTATACCAAAAACTCAGAACCTGGGGCATCTGCTCAAGAGCAGCCCTGGAAGCTTTTATGGATGCCATTGCATCTGCAGGCACTGGGGTGGCAACCCTGTTGTACAATATGTAGAAATGGAATAGCCTAGATGGACTGCGTGTTCAAAGGCCCACAGCTGGTTTTTTAAAAAATACAGCACGACTACAGAAATGATAAGTGCTGTAGTGGAGCAGCAGATATTTTCTGCCTTCACTGATAGTGAAGTTTTATTAGACAGACGTCCAGTTTTATTAGATACTGGAGACAGGTTTATCCATACAAATGAAAATAATTATACCAGTACCCTTCAAATTACTACTATACTTGCTCTGTTTCTGCTACTGTGTTTCTAAACAGTCCTTCTGCGTGTGGGGATGAGTATTATTTCCTCCTTTTGCAGTTGTGGCAGAGATCCAAGAGAGATCAGAAGGGACCAATACATAGAGCTTGCGGTAGCAAGCCACTTTCTAATACTAGGGCATGCCGGTAACCCAGGTCCAAGTTTTTTCTTTCCCTTCATTTTAAAGAATGTGCATTCTCCTTAGCACAGGCATATGTATTAATGGGTGTGTAATCTGCAGTTCTCACATTCAGCTGTTGTTCACAGGAAATACTGAGAAAAGTAACAGCACAAACCATTCCCTCTATCCAACTGAGGCTTCTTACAAAACAATTTCCGTCTCCCAATTTCTTCACCATGCTCTTTTAGCACCCACCTCATCTTGAAATAGGGTCAGTAGTTGATAACTTATTCCACAATCTTTCTTTTAACCTGCCCCTGTAAGGGTTCAGGAGATCCTAAGATATACCAGATCAGAACATCACTGAAGTGCTTTGTTCAATGTGTAGCGTTTCTACACTTCTGTTTTTCCTTAGGCCCTTATGATCTTTGTTTTTTTCCTTTAAGTAACAGCATCTGGTATCCTATGAACGCAAGAGTATCTCAACCCTGCTTTTAAAAGTAAGCTCCTTCTGTTACCAAAAAACAAACACTCTTTGAAGACCAAACCTAGGGCCTTCGAATTCACCTGACACATAACAAGTAATGAAACATACGAGTTTTCTACCCTGTCCTGATTATATACAGAACATTCACCTCACATAGGAAAATCCTTCCTATGAAAATAATTTCAAGCATCACTTCCAACCAGAAGCTTGCAGTGTTGGACTCTAAGACATGAAAGAGCTTCACTGCACTACCTGTTTAAAACAACCTCATTGTTCTTTACAGATTTCTTGCTGTTAAAAACCAAAAGTTTGTTAAAAGAAAAAGAAAAAAGGAGGCTAACGCATAAAAGAATGAAACAACACAAAAAGCAGGCCAGGGGATTACAAGAGAGACTGATTAGTGGGGCTCACACTGTCATACAAATCCACAGTACTTTTCAATCAGAGTTGATAACAAGGAAGACAGGCAGACATTGCGACACATATTTTGCAATGTGCATGTTCTATGTGAATACTAGCTCTCAGCAAGCTGAAGTAAAGACTGGCCAAACATTTTTGATATGCATATGCAAAGTCTTTGATGGGCATTAAGATGTTTCAGCCTGCAAAGAATCCCCAGAACAGCCTGAAATACTTTTTGATCATCTTTACAAGACTGTGCTTAGTCTTCCAGAAATATTTCAAGATTTAACAAACATAATTTTGTCAAGATATCAGAAAAGACAGCTCTTGTGTCTAACATATTTCAAATCTGAAATAAGAAGCAATCTGTGTTAGAGACTTCCTGAAATCAAATATCCATTAATCTCATTATAATATCTCACAAGCAATAGCTAAAAAGCAACAGTAACCCAACTGACTATATAGCTGAATACATTATTTACTTCCATAGCTAGAAGTGCAATAATCAAGCACCTCTGTAAACAATGAAGTACAATCTTGGCCAAATTCCAAGACTGAACTTATGTCAAGTTGGCAAATATGTAACTCGAGAGAGATAATCACAGTAGCATGGCAACAGTCTTGCTGAAATATATCAGATCAGGATTTACATGCTCAAATTATTTATTCAAAGGGGAAAATGCAAATAGCCAAAACCTGCTTCTACAAAAAACCAAACTATTTGACAATCTATTTCATCCTGCTTCCACAAGAGCATGATGCCAAAGAAAAAGGAAGAGCAAACCTAGAATTTGGCAGTTTTCTCTTTTGCCAAAATACAACCATTCACCACCAAAATACATCAACAATTAACATAAAACTGCAAAACCAAGCCTTAAAAATAAACTTAACTGAACCTGGCCTGTTTTAATATTTTCTAGCATTGCATTATGATCATAGTTTCTGAAGTAATTAATGAAAGTCTCCTAAAATATAGTAATTGCAAACCTTTATGCCAGAAACCTAACCAAGCAGACCAAAGTGAAACAAGACAAAATTTACCTCTGGTGAAATTTTCAAATATATTCCAAATAAATAAAATCCATTTCAAAACTTACCTACAGTTTGGAGGAGGGTCTAATGTAATTTCTGCAAGTTCTTTCTGAATTCTTAAGAGAAAAGAGATAGAAGTTAAAGGGAGAGAGTTACTTTTTCCTCCAATTTATTAACTTTTAAAAAATTAATACCAGTGTGTAAAAACTAAGTTCTTATGGTACAGGAAATATGCCACAAAAAATTAAGTTACACGTTGATCCGAATTGGCTGCGGGACACACACTTCAAATAACCCCCCCAAATATGTTTGCAGTTTTCATTTTTGAAAACAACCAAACAGAACCAAAGTTTCTGTTTAAAAATTTCCAAGGTTTAAAAATCAGTCCAGACAAAAGGCATAACAGCTTACCAAGAAGCCAATGCCAGCAGTTCAGTAGATTTTTCATCTCCCCCATTGCTCCACGACCCACATACCATCAACTATCCTGTGGGCTGGGGAGGAGAGGACTAAAAGGGAACAGCAGCCACATTGCTGCTGCCAAGGAGAGAATAAAGGCTGCACTTCAAAACTGAAGGCTTTCTTGCTTCAGCCAAAGCAGGGAGATGGAGGGGAGAAAGTCTTTCTGCCCCTTGTGCTCACACTCCCTGGTAGCAGGCAGCCCAGGCAGGCAGGCAGGCAGGAGTGAATGAGCAGCAGGCAGATGAGCTGGCTGCCCAGATAGGTGGAGTGGGTAGCAAAAGGAAGAAATAACTTCCTGTTACTGAGTGGCAAGCATAAGGAATTTGGGTGACTTTAGTAGGAGCTAGGGACGTGGGTGGCACTGTGGTGTAACCACTGTGCCACTTGGACTTGCCGATCGGAAGGTTGGCGGTTCGAGGCCCCGCAATGGGGTGAGTTCCTGTTGTTTGGTCCCTGCTCCTGCCAACCTAGCAGTCTGAAAGCACACAGTGCAAGTAGATAAATAGGTACCGCTCCAGTGGGAAGGTAAACAGCGTTTTTGTGCGCTGCTCTGGCTTCGCCAGAAGCGGCTTAGTCATGCTGGCCACATGACCCAGAAAAACTGTCTGCGGAAGTGGACAAACGCCGGCTCCCTTGGCCTGTAAAGCAAGATGAGTGCTGCAACCCCAGAGTTATTTCGAATGGACTTAACTGTCAGGGGTCCCTTTGTTAGGATATTTCCGTTCCACCTTAAAAGGGAGCAGGATGTTTGTATAACAGCCTGCGTAAGTTCCTGTCTCACAGGATGTTTATGTTGTAAGTTCGTTTCGTTTTTGGCTGTTTTGCCTGAGCAGTCGGAGGAGACGGTCATGATTTCTTTGTTCTGACCAATGCCTAATAAACTGTAAATATGCATGTTCTGCTCTCTGCTTGTGCAACTTCCTGCTGTGTGAATTCTGCTGATATAGTGTGCACTAAGCCTGAGGCTTAGTGTCGCTGAATTGCTGATATTGCCTGACTACGGGAGGTCGATGGATCGTCCGGCACCCATCTTGGGGGCCAAGATGGACTTTATCTCCCTGGCAGTATCCCAACAACAGGTTATGGGCCCAGATTCACGGCACTTGCAGGAGAGTAAGACTGCGACAGACTGCTGAGGTATGTGTGGGAAAAGCGAAAGCAGAGGCTTTTCTGTTGCCGCGGCAGCCTCTTTGATGTCCGGCTAACCTAATTTGGCCTGGGAGCCGAGCCAGAGGCATCGTGATTTATGAGCTGCCGAGATAAGAAGTCTTAGAACGCATAAAGGCTCACGGCTAAAGTAAAAAGCTGGAATGGAGTTTTTCCAAGCCTCTGAAGCTGCTGAGTGTCCTAAATTAAATCGGGACAATTATGAGACCTGGGCAAGATGGTGTGAGAGTTTGCTGCGTCAGTTTGGAGTCTGGCATACTGTATTTGAGGCCGCTCCAGTTCCTCGGACAGAGAAATGGCAGGGCCAGGATTCGAAGGCCATGGATATTATTGTCTTATCCGTCTCTCTGGAGGAAATAAAGATGCTTGCTGGAAATCTCACGGCACGTGACATGTGGGATGCTTTGAAAAAGGCCCACCAGCCAATAATCCCAGCCCAGTGTTTGAATGCATCGGAGGTCCTGGCTGTTTCCCAGAATGCTAGTGAATGCAGGGATGCTGAGGGCACCGATTGCAAGCTGCAGGGGGAGCAGACTATAACGTCATCCCAGGCAGCATTCCAGCCTCCAGGGGGAGCCAAGGAGTCGGCAGCTGAGAGCTCTGTTTCCCGTGAGAACCAAGGTCAGAGCCTTTGCAGAGGCCGGAAGACCAGATGTAAACAGAGCAAGATGCTTGCAGGTGGCCAGGAGCGGGGGGGCAAGTTGCAAAAGCCCACGCCAGTGGAAAACAAGGCTATGTTAGCTGGCACAGCTCCACCAAAGGCTAAAGGCACGTCTGATGGCCAGGAGCAGGGGGGCAAGTTGCAAAAGCCCTCGCCAGTGGAAAACAAGGCTATGTTTGCTGGCACAGCTTCACCAAAGGCTAAAGGCAAGCTGCAAAAGCCCACGCTGGTGGAAAACAAGGTTTTGTTTGCCAGCAAATCTGCTTCGAAGGGGAAGGCCAGGTTTATTGTTGACTCTGCGGCCACGCGCCATCTCACCAAAGACCGCCATCTGTTCATCTCCTTTACACCTCAAGATGGAGAGGTCCAGCTGGCTGATGGAAGGACTTTGCAAGCTACAGGAGTTGGGACTGTGAAACTTGAAAGTCTGCATACTACGATTAGTAATGTTCTTTTTGTTCCAGGAGCTGTGGACAATTTGATAAGTGTACCACAGCTGACTGGGCGTGGTTTTGAGGTATCCTTCAAGAAGACTATCTGTGTCATCAGAAAAGGCAAAGAGGACTTGTGGCATGCCAAGTTGATGGATGGTTTGTTCTGTCTAACTTATGATGACAATGGTGTTGCTATGTCTAATGCTGATACTTGTTGTGTTGCACAAACTAACAAGGTTCTTCATGCAGGTTGCATTCATGATGCACATCGAAGGTTTTGTCACCTCTCTTGGCAAGCGCTAGCCAAGATGCCTGAGTTGGTTGAAGGTTTGGACATCAAACCTTGCAAATTTCACATGAAATGTGTATCTTGTGCAGAGAACAAGGTGAAGGTTGCTCCAAAAGGCAAGGAGTCTAGCAGGCAGGCTTCCAAACCCTACCAGCTAGTTCACGCAGACCTGGTAGGCCCTCTAGCGCCCTCTTTGGGAGGAGCAAGGTACTTCATGGTTCTAATTGATTCTTTTTCCAGGTACATTCATGTGTTTATGCTCGAGCAGAAATCGCAAGCATATCCTAAGTTCAAGGCATTCTGTGCTTGGTTGGAGAATGCTCATGGTAAACGTATTGGTTGTCTGTTTACTGATCGAGGCGGGGAGTTCACTTCTCAGCAGTTTGAAGCTTTCCTGACTGAGAAGGGAATCCAGCATGACTTGTCAACGCCTAGATCGCCATGGATGAATGGGCTTGCGGAGAGAGCAAATCAAACGTTGCTGCAAGGGATAAAAACCTTGTTGCATGATGCCAACCTCCCTGAGAAGTTTTGGGGGGAGGCTCTCTCGAATTTGGTTTACACTTTTAATCGCAGACTGTCATCACCTATTGGTTGCACTCCCTATGAGAAGATGTTTGGTAAGAAACCTAATGTCAAACACATGAGAATCTTTGGTTCTGACATGTGGGTGCACACCCCACAAAGCAACAAGCTTGGGAAGCGTGGGGCACATGGTTTGTTCATGGGGTACGAAAAAGGTGCATACAGGGTATGGATGACTAACTCTAAATCCATAAAGTTCACAAGGAGTGTTGAGTACAATCCTAAGTGGGGGGAAAATGTGGGAATTTTCCAGAGTTACCCAGAGGAGGATGAAGGTGATGTGAAGAAAGCAGATCATGCTGAGAAAGCTGAGGAAACTGAGGATGATGATGATGATGATGATGATGATGATCAGAGTTCGGATTCCAGTTCAGTGGGCGGCGCTGCTGCTGCTGTCAGTGACAGTGATGACACAGCAGACTACAAGAGCGCAAAGGCCTCAGTCAGACCATCTGATGAGTCTGACAATGAACTGGAAGAACCACTGTTCACCATTGGTCACTATTCTCCTAAGAAGGAGGAGATGAGTCCAGAAGACTTGCGTCTGGTTCGCAGGTCTGAAAGGGCGACCAAAGGCAAACCTCCAAAGAGATTTGCTGATGAGTTTGCTAAGATGGCAACTGCTGTTCTTAGTAGCTCAGAGAAGGTGTGGGAACCTTCAAGCTTCAAAGAGGTCCAGGAGTTAACCTCTAAAGATGCTGAGCCTTGGCTTAATGCCATGAAGGCTGAAGTTGATTCCTTGAACAGGAACCAAACTTGGGAACTGGTACCGGTAGTCCCAGGGATGAGACTGGTTGGCAGCAAATGGGTCTTCAAGGCCAAGACAGACCAGAATGGCAAGGTTGTCAGACACAAAGCCAGATTGGTTGCCAGAGGTTTTTCACAGGTACCAGGGCAGGATTACCACGAGACCTACTCACCCACGGTCAAATATGAGAGCATTCGGCTGATGCTCAAGATCGCTGCGGAGGAGAAACTGCATGTTTCCCATCATGACATTAATACAGCTTTTTTGTACGGAATTTTGAACGAGCAGCTGTACATGCTTCCACCTGACGGGATGCAGATACAGAAGGGAATGGTCTGTAAACTGCGGAAATCCTTATGTGGTCTCAAGCAGAGTGCCAGGTGTTGGAACACAAAACTCACTGAAACGTTGCTTTCTCTAGGTTTTCACCAGGGCAAAGCTGATCCATGTGTGTTTGTCAAGGAGGAGGGGCAAAACAAACTGTATTGTTTATGTTTTGTTGATGATCTTCTGATGTTTTGGAAGAATCAGGCTTTTTACCAAAGCACCCTAGCTCAACTGAAGGAGCACTTTGACATGAAGGATCTTGGTGAGGTATCCAACTATCTTTCTCTGCAGGTGGAGAGGGACCAAGCAGGTAATTTTCTGGTACACCAAACACAGAAAATTGCTGATGTATTAACCAGGTTGAATTTGGTTGATGCAAACCCAGCAGACACACCGATGGTGACAGGTTACCAGGTAGACAGTACTGCTGAAGCATTTTCTGACACAACGCTGTACAGATGCATTCTAGGCAAGTTGAATTTCATTGCTAGATGTTCAAGACCTGACATTGCTGTAAGCACTAACCTGCTTAGCAGACATGCTAACAATCCTACTGTTCAGGATTGGAAAGCTCTGAAGCGCATAGCCCGGTATTTGAAAGGGACTATGCACTACAGGCTGAGGTTCACCAGTCAGAAGACTGGAGGTCTTGAAATCTTTGCAGATGCAAGTTTTGGAAGTGACACCACGGATGGTACAAGCACTTCTGGAGTATGCTACATGTACAACCACTGCCTGTTTGACTGGTTGTGCAAAAAGCAGACGACAGTTAGCCTAAGTTCCTGTGAAGCAGAACTCAATGCTCTGTCATTTTCACTCATGGATTGTGAATGGTTGATGCAACTGTTTAAGGACATTGGGGTTTCTGTGAAATGTCCTATACAAGTGTATCAAGACAATAGATCTTGTTTGGCTTTGCTGAACTCAGAGAGTTGCAAGCAAAGAACCAAGTACTTGCAGATTAAGCTACATCGTGCAAGAGAGTGTATTCAGAAAGGACTCATTCAGGTGTCCTACATGCCAGGAAATGAAATTCCTGCTGATCTGTTGTCTAAGGTTGTTAACAGAGAACAACTGAAGGTTTACGCACAAAGGTTGCAATTGGGTTGAACCACAGGTACTACAGGTTACACGGAAAGGGGGAGGATGTTAGGATATTTCCGTTCCACCTTAAAAGGGAGCAGGATGTTTGTATAACAGCCTGCGTAAGTTCCTGTCTCACAGGATGTTTATGTTGTAAGTTCGTTTCGTTTTTGGCTGTTTTGCCTGAGCAGTCGGAGGAGACGGTCATGATTTCTTTGTTCTGACCAATGCCTAATAAACTGTAAATATGCATGTTCTGCTCTCTGCTTGTGCAACTTCCTGCTGTGTGAATTCTGCTGATATAGTGTGCACTAAGCCTGAGGCTTAGTGTCGCTGAATTGCTGATATTGCCTGACTACGGGAGGTCGATGGATCGTCCGGCACCCATCATGGGGGCCAAGATGGACTTTATCTCCCTGGCAGTATCCCAACACCCTTTACCTTTACCTTTTAGTAGGAGCTATGAGGGGACATGGTGGGTAGGCAGAGTTGGCATGCAAAATGGACATGGGCACAATCAGTGTGTGTGTATACAAACACAAGCAGAAATAAATGCAAGCACTGCCTCAACATGCTTTCCAGATTTATGTGCTACTTGCCTCGTTTCTTGCATTTCAATCCCCCCCCCCCACAAAAAATCTATACTGTATAAGAAATTCCCTTTGCTCAAACATATGCTTTATCCAAGAAGGTGAATTCTGAGCACACATATACCTTGCAAAGCACAACAAATCCTATAAAGACAGCGTACAAGCACAAAAACCTGATTTCCCAAGATAAAGATAAAAAGAATTGTATTACTCTGACAGGACATGCTTTAATTCCAAAAAGGCAAATGGACTACACATTTGGATTACCTTGAGCTAATCTTACATCATTACTCAGTATTTTTAGATGTTCAATGTGTATGACTAAGCCACCTAGAAAGAAAAATGGGTTCCTAGCTGAGAAATGCTATGCAAGTGGTAATGAATCAGCATGTTTACAGAGCTAAAAGTTTACAGTCTGCCCATCTGCCATAACGTAAAGAATCTGATTTTCTAAAACTATGATAATTTAGATACTGCAACACAATCAAAGTAAAAGATCCATTTACACAAAATTGGTTGGATCAAGACTAAAGTAGTTGCACTTGCACTTCACTGGAATAAGCTAGGATATTCATTATAGCATAAACTTTTATAGACTACAGCCCACTTCATCCATTTTTTTGTGAATAGCCACTGTTAATAATTATCAATGCTGGCACATCTATTCATTTCATTTCTTTCTAACCTCACTATTTAAAACAACCACCACCGTGTATGTGTAAAAGAAACACACACAGAGAGAGATAATATTTCATGCATCTGACAAAGTGAACTGTACTCCACAAAACTTTATGCCGTAATACATTTGTTAGTCTTTAAGGTGCCAGAAGATGTTTTGCTTGTTTAACTGGCTCTCTTCTGGAAACCTACAATGTGAAGTAGTGAGTAATTACTTAAGTCCTATTTATTTCAGCAGGAACTAAATGCAACTAATTGAATATGGATGCAACTCATTGAGCACATACAGTCGTACCTCCTTTTGCGTCTGCCCCGTTTACAGTCCATTTCATCCAACGTCTGCGGCAAACCTGGAAGTACCAGAACGGGTTACTTCCAGGTTTGCTGCTCGCGCATGCACAGAAGCACTACATCGCACATGCGCAGAGAGGCGCTTTGTCGAGCATCTCTTTCGTCAAGTGTCCGGGGCTCCAGAACGGATCCCAGATGCAAAAGGAGGTACGACTGTATATTCACTGTGACTTAGTGGGGGGGGGGTTGGGTGGTGGAGCAATATAACACTTATATCTGATAGGCATGGTTAACAAATCAAGGAGTAGAATCTGGCACACCCTTCCCCAGCTTCCACTTTTGCTATGCTAAAGTATCAATAAAAGCCTGAAAAATGGTTTAGATATCAGGAATTTGACATGTACCCTGGCAACACTTCCTGCTAAAATAGCACATTTAAATACTTAATTTTAACTGTTATGTAAATCAACTTCAATACGGCTTCATTCCAAGAAACCACACTTAGGATTCTAGCTAAAGTCCCACTGGTTGCAGAAACTAAACTTCATTAAGAACATTATTCATTGTATCTCCTTCTACACAATTGTCTCAAGGTGATGTACAACAAAAACAGCAAAAAGGAACAAAAAAATCAAACTGTTAAATACAAAAAAGAAACAGCCAATTCAAAATAAACGCTCATGACAAGAGACCCATTTAATCAGCTGGGAAAGTCTGTTGGATCTCTTTTACAAAACAGGGCAGCCATACTAAAAGCTCTGCTCTGAGTTACTGTGGAGTGGGTTTCTGAGATCTTTTGGACTTTCAGGAGAAACTTTCCTGCAGACTGCAGCTGCTGTAAAATGAGATCTTTGTGTTTTCTACTGCTTGTCCAATTGATGCTGGGAAACTGAAAATATTTGATCATCCAAATTAATATTCCTGTACATGGTATTTATCATTAGACAGGTTATCTGGCCAAGTATATTTGGTTATTCAAAGTGATCAGTTTCATGGCACAATGTGTACGCAGTCCATGAACAAATATGCTCTTGGCAGTAAGTGTATGCGTGAGAGAATGTATTCTCAATTTACAAGGTGCCAGTCTGTACATTTTACCCATGGTCCCGAAAGAAAGGACTAACAACTGCTGTATGTGCATTTTCTGGTTTCACACAGGAAAGCATAAGCAATATATATTATCAGGATTCTTTAGCTACTCTTATTTCAAGATTTCAGAAGAGAAGAAGCACTCAGTACATTTTCAAAAATGTTTCAAAAACTCTTGGATCTGAATTTGCATTAGTTTTATGCTGCATCATCTGCAGTTTATTTTTATAGTGGTTTTATGTATTTTATGTTATTTTAATGGAAGTTTACAGAACCCATCCTTAACAATTATATTTGGGGGCAGGATATAAATCTATTAAATAAAAATAAAGTACCCTTTAAAACATGACTTTGGAGAAATATTAAAGCTTGCTGTTTTTTATAAATGGCAGGCTTTTTGCTGGCACTTTCGTATATGGCTGAGAAATGGAATTCTTCAAGAGACTGTTCTAGCTGAATACATTTAAACTAAATAATAGATAAGCAACCACGAATTCCACACATGGATATGTGTTAATGTGAAGAATGCATTCAAGGATTCAGTTATTTGACATTGTCCCAGTTCAACTTTTCTTTTTGTATGTGATTAATATAAGCACACAACACTGTACAGGTTTTGTTGGAACTGATCCATGTTATTTTACTACAAATTAATAAAATTATATTCTCTTTAAAAAAAAGACCCACAAGTCTTGCATTCTGTATGTGTATGTGTGAAAAGCTGCACATAATTAACCCAGCAGAACAGGAAAACCTCTTTGGTATACAGTCATATGTCATGTTACGGCCGCTTCAGGTTACGTGTTTTCAGGTTGTGGACCGTGGGAAACCCGGAAGTACTGAAACGGGTTCCTTCCGGGTTTTGCTGCTCGTGCATGTGCAGAAGCGCCAAATCACGCCTGCGCATACGCGGTACTTCAGGATGCGGATGCTGCGGGTTGCGGACGTGCCTCCACCACGGATTACACCTGCAACCCAAGGTTCCACTGTATAGCATGCCCTGATTCACAAGTCACATTAAACCGTAGATAATGTTTAGCTATGGTTTAACATTAATGAGCAGTGTGCTAATGCTTAGAAGTCTCCCCTCTCTGGCAACCATAAACGACAAGCCATCCAAAGGTTTGTTCTTGGCTTGGGTTGCTGGGAGGGCAACAAACCATAAGCTTGGCTTCAGATGACAAGGCAAGGCTTGTAGGATATTGCTCCTGGAGCAGAAGAACAGCAAACAGAAACTTCTGAGCAACATGCATTAGCATGCTGCTTGTTCAGGTTGAACCATAGCTAAGCATGAACTATGGTTCAGTGTGATGTGCAAATGTGTCTATAAAATTTAAGTGTATGCCGCTGAAGTTATTTACTGGACTCTTATATTTCCATTTACAACTAGACCTCAATATATTCAACAGAATTTGAAACGTAATGAAACTCAAGAATTCTGCCTTTCAGATGTCATCCAAATAAGCACAGCTGCAGATACCAAGAAAAACAAAACTGTATTTTAAACAAAAACAGATCTTCCTTTCTGGCTAATACTTGATCTCACAAGGGGAAGGAAAAAAGGACTTTAAAAATCCTATCTCGTTCTAGTTCCACAGGGTATTTAACAATGGCATCTAGCTTGCTTTCAGGTTTTTTTCTTCCTCTCTTTAATATAACCGTACAGGACAATGCTGAACTAAAACTTAACCATTAATGGAGAAAAAAACACATTAGAACAGAGGGTATGTAGATATTTATAACCCTTGATCACTGCAAATTACTTTTATAAATACACTTCTGCATTCAATCATGAAGGTTCTAGCACATGCTAGTGCAGAGCCTTCCAAGCTTTTCATGTTGGTAACACACTTTTTAGACATGCACCATGTTACGACACAGTAATTCAGTTTTGCTAGCAAACTGGAGGTTAAATTAACCCCTTTCTAGTCCTGGGAGGAGCGTGCGGAGCGCTCACATGACACACTGCAGCTGAGAAACTAACGTGTCGCAACACAGTTTGGAAAGCTCTGCTCTAGTGTGACCAAGAAATAGACACCAGGATAGGCTATGTAGATGGGAACAAGAACTTAGCCAAATACATGTCTTCAAACAGACTATTTTTAGGCATATTCCTAAGATGTTTTGTAGGTACCCTTAAAATGTGAAGTGTAGATGTGGCTTCAAATTTCCTGTTTAATGTATATTCCATGGCAAATCCAAGTTTCTATGAAATGGCCATACAGTAAACTTGTATAAAAGTAAGTAAATAGTTTGTAACTTAGGACATGGTTGAGAAGGGGCTGAATCTACTGCACACTCCAACTGGGGTCACCAACTGCTGGGAAATGGATAGCCTTTACACTGGGGGTCACCAAACCTTTTGGGATCATTGAGCACATTTCAAATTCTGAGAGAATGCTGGGGGCACCAATAAAAAATAGCTGCTATTGATGGGGAACATGGCATAACATAAAATTAGAGAGACTGCCACCCCCGACAACCCCACGCTTACCATGGGAAGCCAGCTATGTCCTGCTGATCCCGACTGTGGTGATCACTCAATATTGAATTTACACAAACAACTCACCCCCTGAAGCTGTGAATGAATAGCAACAGGGAGCATTCGTTAGCATCAGTCGCATTTCATAGAAGTAGCTTAAAAGATACCTCTACTCGAACAGCATCCGAAGGTAGCTGTCATTAAATCCCATGCAGTGCCCTTGTAGAAACACCAATGGTGGTGAAACTTTTGACACTTGGTGTCCCAGCCCCTATCAGCAGAGATCCTGCAGAGGGCTGGGCTGCAAACCCCCAGGACTCTTTGAAAGGCCTTCTCTTCTCTCTAACCATCCTTCCATTCACCTCCCTTCATACTGGATGGATTTTCTACTAGTATTTATCAATCCAGGGTTATACGCAATCAATTCATACTTGAGAGTAGAGCCATTGAAATCAATGGATTTAAATTAGCCATGGCCACTTATTTTAAAGAGTCTACTCCAAGTAGGACTTCGTTGGAGCCTCATAGTTTTATATTAAGAATTATATAATACAGTTATGGCTGCACATCATCTTTTTTCATTTAAATTTTTGTATATTTTATGAACAAGCATGAGTATTAGCTGGGTGCTACAACAAAACATACTGGTTTGCAACTAAATAGAATCATTATTGAATCTGGCTACAAATACAACACTTTTGGTATGCAGGGCACAATTCTTCATTCATGCTTAGCACATATACTCTGCCTTTTTACAAAAAAAAAAAAAAGATCAAAGCATTGCAGACTGGTATCTGTTTAGAAACAAGGCATTTATATTTAGCCATTTCTCAACATACCACAAGGATATTAAGCAAGATCATCAATTTGAAGGCTCTGGATGCAATCCTTTGCACACTTATTTGGAAGTAAGGCCTTTTCAAAAACAGCGGATTGGGCTTTTAAGTGCCAGTAACTTTTCAGAAGCTAAGGCTAATAGTTACTTGGCATAATATCATCTCTACATATAATGGAATGCAATGTCTGTCTGTGCTCTTTGGTTGGTAGAGTTATAAACAGTCATAATCTGAAAATGTACATATAACAAACCTCCAGTAGCTAGGGCACAAAATAGGAATACAAGATCAACCATATGGGCTAAGTGGATAAGCCAACATTAGTGGGCTGTTGGTACAATTATATTCAAGTCAAAAGTAATTGATAACCATTATTTAAAATTCTGCTACCCTTAATCTTAAAAACACAATTATTCTTAAAAATCTGTACTTTAACTTAACATGAGTGCATGGATTTTTAAAGAATGCCTTCTTTTTTCATTTGAAAATAGTCTGTGTCTGAGGTACAGGTAATAGGTAATTACTTTAGAAATTGCTTTTGCTTTCAAGTGCTATCTGTTTGGGGCATAAACTAGTGCATCTTGAACAAAGCTTAACATAACTACCAGCTGTTTCATCTTCTCTTCTGGCTCAGTTAACTCCTCAATTTACAAGATTATTATTAAAACTATATTTAGAATGAAATATTTGCTGCAGTTAACATAGGTATGCCAACATTTTCATAAATATATTAGCATTACTGAGACCATTACAGACAAAAGTGTATCTCCACATATACAGTCGTTTAAAAAGAAAAACATTACATTATAAATTTCGGCGAAATATAATTGTTCAGATATTGTATGACAAAAGCACAGTTTCTCGTAGGTGCACACACTGATTCCCCCTCTTCTGTTGTGTTATGTTTCTCTTGCCAAACAGGTTTTCCGTGTGTTTGTGGGGCTTCAAAAACCTGCAAAACCTTTTTAATGAGAAATCGAAGAGGCAGGGAAAAATCTGTCTGTGAAACCATAAGCAATAAGTCCATGTAACTTCCAAGCCTTTTACAAACTGTCATTCTTATGCTGTTAGCAGTAATTGCCACTAAATGAATGTGTTTTGTTATGCAAAACAAAACTTTTAAAGAAAACATTTCATCTTTTTAGTAGGCTATGTCAACTTAACCTGGTTAAAAAGACTTAAGATCCAATTTATGTTTGCTTACTCAAAAAGCCTACAGAGTTCAACAGGACTTATTCACAAGTGTATGTAGTACTATACACTTAAAATAGAACCACAGAACTGTAGAGTTGGAAGGGACCACAATGATAATTTAGTCCAACCCCCCCAATGCAGGAACCTTTTGCTCAAAGTGGGGCTCAAACCCACGACCCTGCTCTACCAACTGAGCTAGCTCCTACATTATGCACAATACTATTTATTTATTTAAGACATTTAAGACATTTTATTGTCTCAGAAAATGAGACAATAAAAATGTATCACAAACCTGAACACTACTTTAAAATGCCTGCTGGGACAGAAAGTTTTAATCATGGGTCTGAGGTTCAGCAAGGAGTGCGCCTGCCTTATCTCAACTGAGAAAGTGCTGCAGTTTGGGGCGCATTACACTGAATACATGTCTTCTACTAGTTGCTGGCCATGCACCTGAGCCACAGGAGACCAACAAAGAGACTCCACCCAGGATCTCTGTTTGGGCTGGGACATAAGGGATCAGCTTGCCAATTGGAAGGTTGGCGGTTCGAATCCCTGTGACGGAGTGAGCTCCCGTTGCTCTGTCCCAGCTCCTGCCAACCTAGCAGTTCGAAAGCACATCAAAGTGCAAGTAGATAAATAGGTACTGGTCCGGCAGAAAGGTAAATGGCATTTCGGTGCACTCTGGTTTCCATCACATGTTCCGCTGCACCAGAAGCAGTTTAGTCATGCTGGCCACAGGACCCAAAAGCTGTCTGTGGACAAATGCCAATTCCCTCGGCCTGAAAGCGAGATGAGTGACGCACCCCACAGTTGCCTTTGACTGGACTGTCCAGGGGCCTTTCACCTTTTTATAAGGGATCAAGTGATCCTTAAGATACCCTAGACTCATATGGTTAAGATCTTTGTAAATCAATGGTCTAGCTGCAGCATTTTGCAGCAGTTGGAGCTTCTGGACCAGGCACAAAGGGCAGCCCCATATAGAATGTACTGTGATAATCAAGTTTTGAGGTTACCAGTATTTGTTTAAGAGCAGCAAGCACCACTCCATTAAGTTGAGATGTGTTCACAACACCCTGGACCCAGCCGGTCAGACATCCCACCGGGCTGACTGTCTTTCACCAGCCAGGATGAACAGAGGTCAATTAAGTAAGAAGCTGGTCACATCATTGCAAATGTCTTGTTCACATCATCAGGGCACATAAACTGAAATAATCCCATAAAATATATGAAGGTGCTGCAATGGACACCTTGACCAGACTTGCAAAAACTGCTGTGTAAGGGAGTTGTGAACTGTCCAATGCTTTATGCTACCCTTATCTGTGTTACACTGTTGCTTCCCCCCAACAAATATATTTTCTGGCTTATATATTGGTGTTTGAAAAGCTACCCTGGAGAAGGATTCCTCAGTCCTCAACAAGAGCAAAATAAACATGATTTAATAAACAAATTATAGGCCTAATCCATACCATTCAGTTTACAACGGTATAAACAAGCATTACCATGAGAATACAGTAAGAAACACTATCAACAATAGGAATACACTATGAATGTCATTTGGCCCATTGTTTTAAATGTTGTTTCCTTTTAAGAAACAAGTCATTTGCTCTCCCTGCGATCATTTCTGGCTAGTTGTGGATCAAGCATTAAAAGCATACGTTGTTGCCCTAAAACAACCCGAAATTTAAGAGGACTGAGAATGAGCATTATTTAAAGGGCATATAAAACTATCAACTGAGAAATCCACAGGAATCTTAATGTGCATTTGCATATATTCTATTCAGTGGTTGCCATACACAGAGTTTTGAGGAATATTTTGCACACAACGAAGTGAACCAAGTAGTAGCTACTCATGCAGTGTTTCATGTGCATGATGGAGTAGCTACACCGAGCAGAGGAAACGCTAACAATGTTTTAGACAAAACTGGTGTTGCCAGAATGAAGAACGACTCAATAACATGGAGCAATAGAAAAGCAAGCAGTAATGTCACAATGCAGCTGGTACACTTAACAATTAAGAATATATTTAACCAGTCACACTGTAAGATGCCAAAGCAATCAGTTGCCCTGAGTTTTTCATGTCTGTAGGACTATGGTTTGAGTTCTCCAGAAACAGAATTTGAATTCTTCTGTTCAGGCTTATGCTGCCATGTGCTTTCGGGGAAACTATTAATGCAGGCTCCATCTGTGCAGAGTCTAAGCACACCAATCGTTCTCATGAAGTGACTGATGCAACAGCCTAAGATCTCTTAAGTAGCTGTTCTCCAAATCTACCTTCTCTCTTGGGAACAAGAAAGCCAAAAGTACTAAGGAAGTTTGCCGTTTAACACTATGAAATGAAAATGCATTTTCAGTCATACTGACATTTTACCTAACCAAGCAGGCAAAGGAAAACATCATATTTTACAGCAGTATTACTATAGCATTATATCACACTGAATTGCTGAAATGTCCAAAATGTTTTTAGCTAATTAACCTTGACGTATGCCAACAAATCTGAAAACTAGTCAATCACATAAACGCAAGTGTGTGTATCTATGTATAAAGGTACAAAACTGCCTCAATTTTAATAGCAATATAGGAATGTCAGTGTATTTAGATAAACTATTATTATAGCCATCTGGATTAAGAACCAGTGAGTCAACCAACCAGTGACCATACTAAGGCTAACACAAACATACAACCCTGTGGAGTAATAAAATACACAGCAGGTGAATAGATGCCTACTAATGATATTAATTAACAGGAAAGGTAGAGAAAAAGTCCACAGAGAGAAAGTACCTTTTAGCACTAGTTGAAAGTTTAGCAGCTGTTTTGCTAGATATTTTGCCCTCCTTTTTCTTGGGCTGAACCTGTTCTCTTTCTTGATCTTGTTGAACACCTTCCCGCTGATCTCCATCAGAGCTGCCTCCACTAGTGCTTGGACTATCGTCAACTCTTTGCCCTTCAGTGGACATCTTAGATTCTAAATGGAAAACAAACAAGCAATATAAATAAAATCATAGCTTTGGTTATTACTCATCCAAACAAATTATGAAGCCATTGGGAGAGGGAAAGCATCCAGAGGTTTGGACTGTGATGTCACTATCATGCAGATGACATACAGCTGCATCACTTTTTTTCAACCTAAGAATCCAAGGGAGGCAACAGAATTTTTAGGAAATGTATCTGGGTAGCCGAAGCTGAAATTCATCTTGCGAAGACAAAAAATCTGTGGGTTGGGAAGTTTGGGGTACTCCAAGACCGGCTTTCCCCAACCTGGCAATCTCCAGGTGTGTTGGACAACTCCCCTCCATCATGGGCAGGCAATGGAATTATCATTCAAAACCTATGGACGGTACCAGGTTAGCAAAGCTGCTGTAAACTTGTAATTGTCTAGTGAGACACAGGCACCAAGTCCAGCTTGCATGCTGGCTGCAACCCTATAAGCGGGAGTCACACATTGGCCTAAGTTATCCACATACTAGTTATCTCCAAGCATACCTACAATGCACATGGGGTTGCCTCTTAAGATGATCCAGATGCTGGGAAGCAAGGACATGGTGGAAAGCAAGGAAATTTGAGAACCTAACACCAATTTTAAACCAACTGCACCAGCCACATTAAACTTCTGGTCATAATTTGAAGTGTTGGTCTTGATCTTTACATTTTGGGGCCAGGGTTTGTAAAGGATCATCTTGCCTTGCTCTTGTTCGTATACTGCTTTGTAATGCTGCTTTTAAAAGTGAACAAAACTCTTCAATAATAATCTTGGGATTTTTGTTCCAATGTCACAATGTGAAAAATACTTCATTTATACGCATTCCACTTTTATCCTTATATGTCTTCACTTGTATTAGATAAAAAAAGAAAAAAAATCAGATAGGATAAGCAACTATTGTGAAAAGAAGGATAATGAAAGGAGAGCTAATGCTAAATATATAAATTAGAAGCCTGAAGTAACACTACAGAGTTATTGTTTTAGCAAGTAACTCATAATAATCACCTTATCTATTTTAGGGTTGACAACTTTTTCGTCCGTCACTTTCTGAAATATAGCAGCCCTAATCTATTTCCTTAATCATATAGACTATTTTCCATTCTTTGGGATAACATGTACAGGGATTCTCTTTCCTCAAATAAGAGCAAAAAGATTTGACCTAACTTAATACGCAACACAAGCCAATACCTATGCTAATCTCCAGACTCTTTCCTCAACTTCTTCTATGGTGAAGACTCTTTTCAATTTGTTTTTGTTTTGTTTTTATTTTATTTTTAGGAGATAGCCCTCAGAATATCCTAAGTAATAAAAAGCATGATTCTGAGTGTGTTCATGTAACATGCACCTGAAATTAGAAGGCAGCCTCACTTGATCAATAATCTTCAACCTAGTACAGTACTCTATATGTAAAACCTAGTGTTTTAATATCTCTCACATGTCTGCCTTAAACTCACAGCTTCAAACAGCAAGAAGCTGGCACCTAAAAGAAAGGCCTAAAAATGTAGAGATTTGGATTCACTTAAATTTGGATGGAAGCCCTACAGTACCTTTAAATAACACCAAGATTACAATCTTATGTACACTTTCTCCTACTGGACACAATGGTACTTCTGAATAAACATGCTTAGGATCAACCTGCATTAGTTACAACAATCTGCTACAGTATTTTTAAAAACTTCCTGGGCACAATCCAACTAAAGTTAAGCTATTTCAGATCATAGCATTTAAACATATTCTTAACGTTATTACTGAAACATAGTAAATACAGTATGTTTTAACTTTGGTTAGATCTGTAATCTACAAGGGACATTAATATAGCAATATATAAAAGCCAAGAATCTCAAACTGCACAGCAGGGTACAAGTTGGACTACTTTAAGACTGAGCAATACCAATTCTAATTTTATAGGAAGGCAGGGTAGAACAGTGGATAGATCAGTTTTTGACTGAGCTTTATTTTTGTTATTTTATTTATTAACAGAACTTCTATTCTACCCATCAGTAAAATTTAACAGGGCAACTTACAAAAACTTCAAAATAAAGCATCATAAGGATAAAATATGATACAACCCAAGACAGCCTATTGGAAAGATACCATGATGGTATTAAAAGCTGCTAAGAGATGCAGATGAGTAAAAGAGCTGCATTCATCCTGTCTCTTCCCCAGCACAGATAATGTATCAGGATGGCCAAAGTGCTTTCAAAGCCAAAATTGGGTCTAAAACTCAACAAAATGGGTCCAAATAGTTAGTCTCTTCCAAGTGATAATGGAATTGCACCATTTCCCTGGCTCTTAAACTGTTTCCTTGGAAAAGAAATTTAGCAAGCTGGTAGTTATTACAACCAGCGTTCGAAACTCCCATTGTTCTAGGCACATTTTGCAACAGGATTTCATTAGCACAAGCAGTTTCTGAGCTCTGGGCACAGCACTGTGCCTAAGATTTCAGATTAAAACTGCAGAGTGAATGAAACGGAGTTCATTCATTTTCTGCTTTGTATTCTTGTTATAAAAAAGGTGCCTAGACATTCCGTTGTTGTGCCTATAACCTATGTTTAAGGTGCCATTTAGCTCCTAGCTTTCACATCTCAGTTTCTAACACCGATTACAACCTTCCAGGTCCAGGAATATTTTTTTTCTGCCTCACAACTGCCTCCTTAAGGGCAACTCAGTCTCATAAGGAGCATTTTCCAGCTCCTGGTTCCAGACAGTCATTCCATCACTGAACCAAGAGAAGCAAAGGTCAAGCATGCAGGTGGCAGGCTGTACGTGTCTAATAATATTGTACATAACATTCTCATGCCTGAACAACTAAAATTCATCCAACAAGGACAAGACTTAGCTCTGGACACCCCTGTAAACCTGGGGGAGTTTGACTATTACAATTTGCCACACAGGGGTGATATATCCAATAACACTGTAGGGGAGGAAAAGCTTAAGTCTCACCTGTGGTTCTGATTTGAATGGGAGGTGGGGTGGGCACATTTGGTTTTTATTTTATCTTTAAACCCAATAGTCCAAGAGCAAGTGTCAAAAAATGCATGTCATGATACAAAAGCTTTTGCCATCTTGACGTCTTACAATGTTGTGGCATTTCCAAAATTGCCTGTCTTACGCACAACTGCAAGAGCTTTTAGTAAGGCAACCCCAAAACTCTTTCCTTGGACTAATAATGAGATCATGAGGTACATAGATGTAACAAGCTGTATTGGTTGGGGAATCATGTGAATAATGTGCAGACTATCCAATCTGACGGACTTTGTTGGATTTAAGCCCCTTTCTGGTCCCTCCAAAAACTGGTAGAGAGGACCGTTAATTACATCATAAGGTACATGCGAATGTGGAACCCTGTAGCAACAAGGATCTGAATAACTCTGCATACAGTAAAATAGTAATCTCCCAGTGCCAGCCTCTGAAATGTACTTGGGAAATAACAGAGCAACTGCAATGTATTGACTCCAGCTCCCAACACCTGAGGCTAAACCAGAAGGGTATGATTGCTTTATCAGAAAGTTCTTAAGAGTAAACAGGAACATGCCTCTTAACTTTTCCTCAAAGCAAAAGAGTTTACAAGAACAGTAAAGTGGGTCTTATTCCCAAAACCTGGTTAGAAACCAGGTGGAAGCAGATACAGAAAATCCTTTCCACCAATAAGAGTCTGAATCAACAGTACCACCAACTGCTCTTCCACTTTGGTTAAAACAGTGAAATTTGCAACCTTCATATAAAATCAGAAGGACATAGTGTTTTTTTTTAAAAAAAAGTAATCTACAAGAACTTCTTGCAACGTATATGGAAACGGTGCCTATCTAAGTGAATTGTAATGTTTCCTCTTACAAGTATTACAAAATTTTACTACTCTATAGTTTTTATATTTATAGTTAATTTTAATCCGATTTTAGGCAGATTCTGCCATTTTCTTTTCTTTAAGACTTATGTTTTAATTGGAAAGCCACCTTGGGAATCTTTTGTGGGATTGAAAGACAGGATAAAAATACCCTATATAAGATGAGGAAATTAACTTTTGGAACCAGGCCACTGTTTCTTCACAGCAAGCTATTGCCAGCCATAATGGATATGGGTCAAGCAAGAAAAATCTAGCATCGTCTCCTCTCCCACAGCAAGACAGTACACTTCTTTCACTGCCCCTCTTACTCATGGTGGGAAACAACAATAGGCAATTTGTAAACATCCTGCAATATTTGCCACAAATACAAAATACTGCCCAGGGAGGCAGGGGGAGCAATTTAGATTGCAGTATTTTTCTAAAAACACATACACTGCAATCCCCACTCCTTGTTGGATTATGATGTCTTTTGATTTTGCCACAATGTGGGCACCAATAGTTCTTGGAAGTCAGTAAGTGAGTAATTTGTACTGAGCTGCCTCATCTGTACAAGCCCTAACTTGCAAGCAAAATTGGCTTAGGATTTAAGACATTAAGCAACAATGACCAGATCAAGCAAGATTTTTTTTTTACAACCATTGATTAAAAAGTAGCATAAGACTAGCATTTTTATGTCAAAAATGTTACAGGATTTGGGTTACAGGAATCAGTTGAATCCTTGTTTTATTTTATTTTTTAAGAAATAAAGGAAATATTTGGGCTACACTTAAGTCAATCAATTAAATTAAAAACATTTTGATCCACTGCAAAAGGCACAGCAGATGAATGAGGCAGATTTTAAATATAAATTTTAACACAAGCTATCAGTGACAAATCAAATGACAAGAAACACTTTAAAAGAGTTATTCTCTTTGTGTGAGAAAGCAACAGCTTATTCTGTGTGCTTCAAATTATGGCTTTTCTTCCTTTACAACTATTTTCTCATATACAAATTTATTTCAGTCTGCTAAGACTGTATCAATCAAGTGATAGCCCTAGAAAATATTTTTTTTAAAAAAATATGAGGAAAGGTTACAGAGTTGCCTTCCTATTTTAGCTATTCTTTCCTAAAAACTATTGATCTTTTACATAACACGTTTTGAATGGAATGATGGCACAACATGCACATATTTCGGAGTGACTTACCAGAAAAACATCAGTAACCCTTTTAGTGAATTCCAAGCACACATTTGCTCTAACAATTGTACTATAAATATTACTGCTGTTGAAAAAGAACTATATTGTATTTCAGAAGTTCAGGTTACCATTCATCAGATAAATGCATAACAGCAGCAGTCCATAACATATCATTACTTTAACAAGTAATGCCAGTTTTTACAACAGAAAATAAATGTTTTAATCTGTCATGAGATGTCTCTCTCTCTCTCTCTCTCTCTTTCTCTCTCTCACACACACTTCCATGGTATATACTGCAAACATTTAAACTACACGTCAAGTTATATTTTATTTGAAGGAGCTTAGAGCTAAATATAACTGGGATAAAAACATATTTGGCCTGTGAAGTTTAACCTTTTGCATGTGGTCAAAAGAAAAGAAAATAAACAAAACAACAAACGATCTGAAAATCAACAGGGGAGAGTGACACTGTAGGAAAGTATTTTATTGCCGTTATTAATACCACACACAATCAAGTAGCCTCAAGGTTGTGTCATAGTGCAATAAACATAAAAAATGGGGGGGGGAGACACTGCCTAAATCCCTTTTCTATTAAATTACTCCACATCCAGAGAAAGGCTTTTAAGCGTCTGGTAAGAGAAACACATAGGGATGCACAAGGGTCAGAGAGGTTAAAGTCTTTCCAAGACTACAAGATAATGAAGGAGAAACATGAGTATGAAAGTATCTAGGCTGTCTATGAACTTACATAAAAATGCACAGAACTGGGGCTTCAAGTCCTCTCCCTTTCTACCTTATCCCCCACTCAACTCAAGGAAGAATAATCAGAACCTTAGAAACTGGGATTCAAATGGCAAGGAAAGACACTGATGATGTCTTCTACAGCAGCCTTTAATTTCATATAAGCGAAGATGAATTGAACATTTCTGCTGGGTTCGTGAAAAGCAGCAGCAAGCATTACCTCACTTCATCTTCATTAGAAGCCAATCAGGGTGAAATGATCAAAACATTGGGGAGGGGAGAGTAGGAGAACAGGGGAATATGGTTTATAACCAACTAGGCCAAGGTTTGTAATGTATGGCGGGGGGCGAAGGGGGAGAAAGAGACTGAAGCAGCTGCTCTGGACTGATACAGACACAGACACACAGAATAGATACATACAAGTCACTTATTTTTCTATTTCCCCAGAGGGGGTGGGGAGCCACATGTCATAGACATAATTATGCAGTAGTGGAAATGGCAAGAGGTTGAAATGGACACTTTTAAAATGTGACATCCTCTCCTTCTCAGGCACTTTCTTGGAAAGGCAGAAACAAGAGAAAACCAGGGTGGTGAAAGGCAGGATGACATAAAATGTAGCAAAATGAAATAGGGGGAACACAGACAGTGGACGATGGAAGGAAGGAGACGGTGTGGTTTTTTTCCAACCAAAAAGAGAGGCTTGAGGCAGGCCTGGGATACATATTGGAGACATTCCAGAAAAAGGAGTGGGTGGGAGGTATGAGATATTTCTTTGCTACAAAGAAGATGCTGCTAATCATACAAAAGCCTACAGACTTGTTCTCGCTACATGTTTTGAGTGAGGGGCAGGAAAGGGGGAAGTTGCTTGACCACCTCCTCTTTTGGAGAACTTAAGACAGTAATAATGAAGGAGAGCAATTGGTGCTGTACTTCTCAATAAAGCATTTCTCTCGCTAACTGGAAGGAAAAAGATAATTTACTTTGTGCATATGGAATAGGGGCAATTAGGACAAAGAAGGTAAATGCTAATGGGACAGTGACACCAGCAATAGCAGAGCAACCTGGGAGAAACTGGATTCAAAAATAGGTCTGGTGGTTCCATTTATTTTAACAATGAAAATAGAAGGCTAAGCAACAAGAATAGGGAGAATGACGGGAACAATGCAAAAATCTCAAGGGGATGGCCTTTTGTTTTAAGGAAGAGAAATATATCTGGCTGAGTCAGTAGTATGGTGCAATGAAGAAGTTACTGGGGTATTATTGGTGATGATGAAAAGCAGCACACCAAGAGCACAGAAGGACAGTAATCACTGAGTTACGACAGGACACTTGATGGCTGTGGTATATTATATGGAGGATTTTCTCAGGAAGTGGGAACAAACACTGAGTTCTACATGATGAATTTCCAATATAGAACCACTTGGGTGTAAGAATCCACACACGTGGCTATTAGCCATTACAAATATGCAATGTTTCCTTCATTAGCATGACATGAGAGTTCCATGCGATAAAACAGTCTATCCATCACCTTAGATGACACACACACGTGCGCACATACAAACACACACAGAGTCATATAATTTCCTATAAGTGATAATCATATAGAAAGTTGGTCACATCTGAAGTAGTCCTTGCCATAGTTATCTTAATGAGAGCTTTGGCTCAGAGTGATGGAATTATTGTAGAGAATATTTGTTATATTGGGAAGAGGGGTGGGTGTAGCTAAACTTGAGAGTGGTACCATTTCTTTTATAAAGTGGATCTTTCAGAGGACAAAACTTTAGTTGGTGAGGTCAGGTTTGCGATGAGCACAATAAAGCACCCAAAGAGCATTTCTGACAGCCTATATTTTGAGAAACTATGAGCAGCTAGGAGGACAAAGGACTTATTGAGAGGATTAAGAACTTTCGGAAGGACACTGTGCAGAGGGTTTGCCTACTGCAGAGTGTCAGGGCCAGCAACTAAAAGGCTGTGGAAAGGGTCATATATTAGGGGACATGCCCTGTTTTAGAACTAGACACGACACAGCTATGATAAAAGCAGAATATGAAAACTTGCTTGGGTGGGTCAGGGATGCTGTAGGAAAAACTAGTTTAGAGGGGGTGTCTGCCACAGGAAGTTGAACAGGCAACAGCAGTATTTTTGTGGTGGTGAGGTGGGAGGTCCTAAAACAGGAGATGTGCTTCATGAGAAAAGGAAAGGAGTGCCTGCCATATAACTGTATCTCCAAGGAACAGAAGCCATTTGGTCCAGGTGCCTCAACATACAGCACTGAAACACACAAAGCCACTATTGTGGGTCAGAATCAACACCTCACCGAGCACAGAAGGATCGGGGGTTCAAGACCCACCTTTTCCCCTTCCCAACTAAGAAAGGTGGTGAGAGGGCATTAACAGGATGGTCATGAGGTTTTTTAAGGAGAGGCCGGATGGTCATCTATCATGGTTGCTTTAGCAGAGATTCCTGCATTGCAGGGGGTTGGACTAGAAGACCCTTGGGGTCCCTTCCAACTCTCTGAATCTACTGAAGGGGGGGCAGCCTGGCAAGCAGAGGAATGGATGGTGAAGAATTAAGCACAAGGAGCAGAGGGGGGGTGGTGAAGAGGAGAAATATTTGCCCTAGAACTGGGCAAAAAAAAGGAACAAGGGAGGTGAGGTGTGGAGGACTCCTTAGCGCAACTACTTATTTTGCCAGCATCGAAACATGGGCTAAACAGAAAGGATGGGGGGGGGGTTAAACTGGAACCTGGGGAGCATCCTGGATGGAACCACCCCCACCCAATGAAACCAGTGGGGGGGTGGCTGGTTTAAGGGGGGGTATCCTGCCTCCTGGGCAATAAAGCATCATGGTGGGCAACGCGCGGGGGGGGGGGGAGGCGAGAGCAGGGCTTCGTAGTGAAGGGGGGCGGCAGCTGTGTTTGAGGAGGGGGGCACTTTGAGGAGTGGGGAAGGGGGGCTGGGGAGCGTGTGGAGGAAGAGAAGCGCTTTTACCTGTGGGAGGAAGGGCAGGCGCGGGTCTCTGGCTCTCCAGCTTCGGCGTGTCAAATCCTCGTCGCGAGGAGGGGGCGCCCAGCAGGGTTGGGCTGGGTTGGGGGGGGGTCGGAAGGTGAAGGGGGTGGGGGAGTTCCTCTTCAGCGCCGGTCAGCGAGACATGCGCGCCCGACACTCTTCTTCCTCCTCCTCCTCCTCCTTCCACCCTCCCTCGGCGGTGACTTCTCCAGCTGCTGCTGCTGCTGCTGCTTCCTCCACCGCCGCCGCCTGAAGAAAAGTAAACCAGCCGCCGCGCGCGCGCTCCCGACTGGGCCAATTAAGCCCGGAGTTCGAAGCGAGGAGGGGGAAGAACAGGAGGAGGCGCGCTTTGGGTTGCTGGCTTCGCAGAATGACGGAGCTGAGGCGAAGTCGCTGAGGAGCCGGGAGCGAGTGGAGAGGTGGGGGCGGGAGGGGAATGAGAGAGAGAGAGAGAGAGAGAGAGAGAGAGAGAGAGAGAACGCGCCTGCGCGCGCGGCCGCAGGGCGGGGGCAGGGGAAGCACGAGTTTTAAAGAGAAAGGGAGGCTGAGGGGAGGAGGAGGAGGAGGAGGAGGCTGGGTAAGCGCAGGAGAAAGGAAAAGGGAGCGAGGTGCTGAGTGGGCAGAGCCGCGGTGAGCGGCGGGGAAGGGGCGTGGCCAGGAGGCCGCCGCCGACTCCCCAGCGGCGGGCTGAGGGCGGTTGGGAAGCCTGGCGCGCGAGGGCGCCAGTTTAAGGGGAGAGGGGGCGCTTGGTTGTTCGACCTCCAGAGCCCACAGTCCTCTTCCAGGAGACGTCGGGCTCTTCCACTTTTCTCTCAGCCTCTCTCTCTCTCTCTCACCGATGCAAATACTTAACAACAACAACCCCCTCCATCTGAACGAGTTGCCTCAGCCACTCTGGGTGGCCTGTTATAGAAATAAAATTTGCTCCTTTCCCTATATGAGGTTCACCAAGGAGCCCGTATAGAGACCACTAAGGTTTTCTATCGGTCGGAGAAGAACAGAGACCAACCAAGGATATATTGGAGCAAAGCGACTATTTAGCGGTCTACGCCTCCAAAACACACACACACACAAGTTGGAGGTGTGTGTATATATATATGTAAAAGTTGGAGGTGATGTAGATACAGTACAGATACAGTCTGGCGTGCTCTGGTCCATGGGGTCACGAAGAGTCAGACACGACTAAACAACAACAAAGATACAGTACACACACACATATATACATAAATAAAATATGAAACATTTTAAAAAGTTTCTGCCTTCAGGTGACTTGTAAAGGTTTTATTGTTACCTATCTCCTTGGCCCTGTGGGTGCATAACTCCCAACATTTCTCCTCAGGTGAAAATAGGGACGTCCAACAATTCCAGCATTTCTCTGAGGAAATTTCTCTGAGGAAACTTAAAGACGTCCTGAGGAAAAGCGAGACATTCCAGAATTCCAGGACTGTCCCTGGGAAAAAGGGACACTTGGAAGGGTCTACAGTGGTGCCTCTGGTTGCGTACTTAATTTGTTCCAGAGGTCTGTTCTTAACCTGAAACTGTTCTTAACCTGAAGCACCACTTTAGCCACTGGAGCACGATTTCTGTTCTCATCCTGAAGCAAAGTTCTTAACCCGAGGTACTATTTCTGTGTTAGTGGAGTCTAACCTGAAGCGTATGTAACCCGAGGTACCACTGTACTGTCTGTATGTCCCTGAGGTGTGGAAGGGGGTCTGATCTGAGAGAGCTGCCATCTCTGACTAGCACAGGAAGGACCTGCTGGGTCCCACCTAGGCCAGACCCCCTGTTCTGTCATGGTGGCCGCTTAGATGCCTCAGAGGACAGGGGCAGTTGGTTGTGCAAGGAGCAAGGCCCACCGACCGGGGTGAGGTGACTGCCTCAGGAGATCCTAATGGCTCCCTTGTCCCCATTGTTCTTGATGTAAATCAGTGGCTCCCAATCTTTTTTTGGTCATGCCTCACCTAAGCATCTCTAAATTCCTGATGCCCCCCCCCATGACATATAATTCTTATTATTCAAAAAGTGAACTCCTATTCACATGGAGGAAGTCTAAAATGCCATTAACTTGGTTTAAACAAGCTTCCAAAGAACATGACATCCATGAAAGAGAAACATAAAAGAACAAAAGGACAGTTGAAGTACCGAGGAAGAAATCACCAAGAAATTGTTAATAATAATACGAATATGAAAAATAGCAAATAAAGCTTCAAAACATGTAATAGGGAACTGAAATGCACAAATATAAAATAATGTTAACGGAAACTTTTTCTGTAACACTTTGGTCATTTTAATTACTATACAATTAAGGTACCTAACAAATTTAAAATACAATTTGAACTCACCTCAAGATAAGTAGAACCATAAGAAATGCAAATAAATAAATAAATCAGTGTTAATAAGTCATTCTTGAATTGCCCCCCTTAAAAATCAAATAGCCCTCTTGTGGCGAGTGTGCCCCACACTGGGAATCGTGGATGTAGATCTTCCCTGGCAGCTGAGGGGGAAGCCGTTTTCAGGTCTGCCTCAGGTGTCAAAATGTATCGGGCCAGCCCTTGGGTCGCTTTAGCGCTCTTTGGGTGAAATAGTGAGGGTCCTCTTTGCTGTGCTGCCAGGAAAGAGACAACCAAGTATAGGCAGCGGTGGTAATTTCTGCTCGCTCAGTAACTATGCCCAGAGAGCAGAGGATCATTAGGCAGAGGAAGAGCAGCGTTTGCTCCTTGCAGCCATTTTTTTGCCCCTTCCTCCCCAGTATGCAGCCCAGAGATCAAGGGCAAGTGGGCAAGAAGTGGTGTGGAGATTTGGTTCAGTTTCGCTTGCAGTGCTGCCTTTAATGAGGGCACACAAGACAGAGAAGGAGGAAGAGGCTGATCCTTGTGGGAACAGTTGATGCCCCTGAATAATTGTCTTCACCCTTACTTAGTAGCATGCCAAGGCTGGTTGGGCAAGTAACGGTGGCAAGCAATGACAGTTGTTGCTTCTGATTTCTTGCCTGTGTAAATGCACACACAGAGAGGCTCTATCAGCTTGTCCAGACTCTCTGGTGCAAGCAGCGTGAGCAAGCAGAAGCTTTTGCTGCTGCAGGATCATCTATCTACCTGTTCTGCTCTCTCACCCTCTCTTTCTTTGTGGGTGGCACAATAGGGAGGGTTGGGCCCCATATCTCCACCAGTGCACCACCCAGAGAGTACACGAGAAGATGAGGTGGCTACACCTTGCACAAGCACAGATTGTGCTCACTTGCCTATCGTTTTCTGGTACTGTAGTGTAAACCGTTTTGAGGTTTCCCTCCCACAATCAAGCCGTATAGAAATGTTGTTAAATAAATAATCAAAAATAGGGATTGTGCCACCCTAGAGAAAGAGAGTAAGGAAATGAGCAGAGGCCCCTCTCTCTGAGCGGTGCCTTTGTACCACCCTGCATTTTGCAGATTCTCCAAGTGTCTTTATTTTCTAGGGATAGTCCTGTATTTACAGAAGCTGTCCCGGTTTTTGATTTGATCCCAGAAAGTCCCGCTTTTCCTTAGGACGTCCCTATTTTCATTGGAGAAATTTTGGAGGGTATGGAGTTATGCAACCCCCTTACCCCATCCAAGGAGATAAGTAACAATTACATTTTTAAAAGATATATGAAGGCAGTCTTGTATACAGAAGTTTTTTAATGTTTAATATTTTATTATGTTTTTATATATGTTGGAAGCCGCCCAGAGTGGCTGGGGCAACTCAGTCACATGGCCGGGGTATCAATAATAAAATCATCATCATGGAATAGGACATCCCTATTTTCATCAGAAAAATGTTGGAGGGTATGCTTTTGAGTCAGAGTAGGATCAGTGATGGTGTTGTGCCTGGCAGAGAGCAGAACCCCTACTCAGCCAGCAAAGCCCCCAATATCCCAAGTGGGCCTTCTTGAATATCAGGCCTGAAGGTAGCTGTGCCACAGTACTGACCCCTGACCCCAATATTGGGAAAGCAATTGAAAGAAAAGCAGTGAAGAATAATTGGGCAGAATGGAAAGTCAGTCCACCTACCTTGAGATGAACTCTTTCTATGCAGGCCATCTCTTCATATTTGCAAGAGGTAAGAACAAATTTGTTCCACACATGTGCAGCTGCATGGAAAATCAGTGATGGAAAAGATGATGGTTAGTTACTTCCTGATGACAAAATATAATGTCTGAATTAGACTACAGAACTTTTGACTGAATGGATAAACAGTTGAATGACAGAATAAACTAGACAGAGTCAGTTTTCAGAAGCCCCAACCAAAATTAAGCAGGTGGCTGAAAGCCCCAGATGCAAGACAAAGGCAACATGGACAAGAGGACAGACTGTTAGGTGTGGGCATTTGAGACTTGCTGGATGGCACTGGGCAAACCTCTTGTGTCTCAGCTTGAGTTTGCCATCTGTTTGGATTTCTTTTTTTTAATAGCCTAGGCTGTTGTGCACGGAAGTTTGCAAAATATTAATATTATATTGTATGTTATTGTATTGAATTCTATGGGTGTCATAAGTATTTTAAATACATGCAAATTTTAATCTTGTCTGGAACTAGAATGGTCATTCTTCCTGATTCAGCTCTTTTTTCTCAGGGATTCCAGAAGATTTAACTAGCGTGGGAGAGATGTGTTCCTTGACTGCACTCCCCCCAACACACACTAAAGTGCTTTAGAGGCTGCCATATCATGTGCTGCAGCTGGTAAGCTTAATTTTGAACTGTTATTAATACAACAGTACAGTGATGATTTCCTAGTCTATATCTAACCAAAATAATACTCTGTTTTCAAAAACACTGTTGAACAGGCTATTATAAAGTCAGCACAGCATACTGAGGCAGAACCTTTAGAATTACAGTACATGATAGTGGGAATGGGGATGGGTTTGGTGGTGATCTTTGTTGGGAGACAAGTGTATTACAAGTTTATTTTTACTGTGATATGTTTGAAGTATACTTTTGATTTTTTTAAAACATCACTTTACTCAATAAGTGTCACTGCTAACAGCATAGCATTGGAGAACATTTTTTAGTACATGGCTATAAATATAAATAAACAGAAGAAGTACCTTCTATTTAAAAAAAAAAAAAGATTCCTCACCAAAAGTAATTAGTATCTAATTTCCACTGGGAAGAAGAATCTTTAAGCAAAGTGTAGGGGATTTAAATAATGTAAAGGTGTACAGAAATGTTGTGTTTGACTTCGTAATTTGTTCAGAAGCACTGAAATACGAGATTATACTTGTTCATAAAATTAGTCAAAAACATTAATTATCCAAAAATGCAGACGTGACAAGCGCTGTTCAACATCATAGTAATCTTTCTCAGTTTTCTTTTCAAGCATCTTCTGCTGCTCCTCCTCTCCTTTGCGAGAAAGCAGTTTCACAATCAAGTATTATTTAAGTGGAACCACAATGGGGAGGGAGAGTTACCCTTGAATAACAATGTGAAATCAGTAAGCTTCACCGTTTTCAAGTATTGTACAAAGGAAGCAGCATCCTAAAGAATAAAGATAAAATATATTAAGGATGAAGTGGGTGGAATGAATAACATGTTTTGATGGCTTCACCAAAATTCTGGCGTATAAAATAAATCAGTATTTAGTGTCAAGAAATCAGTAAAATAGTGGGGCAAAAAGTAGAACCTTCTCCATACTTGGGACCCTTACCTTTTATGTATAACTGGATGATTTGTCATCAGACTATTAGCTATCCCTTAAACAAGTACAGGAACTAAAAGTTCTCCCCTCTCTGAGCAGAAGGAAGGCGGAAATACAAAAATCCTCAGAGGAACACATTGTCTTTAGCTATTTTTGTTTATATTTTTGTAACTTGAAGTATATGATCAAAGCTCTTGGTTAAAATACAGTACTTATATTTGTCTATCGTGTTGTAAAGAATGGTTGATTCCAGTTGCGTATCATCCTATATGATGCTGTGTTTCAGAGGAAGTCAGGCAGATTATGCATGGTTAAGGGCTGAGGACAATGGTGTTGGAACAAAAGAAACCTGACAAAAAAGACAGATCTAATCTGTGAAGAAGCATATAAAAAGACAAACTTCTAAAGGCCTAGATGTTTCTTGTCATGAGGTCTGAGAAAGTTGATTTATTTCCTTTACCACATCCTTCTTCCATACTTGCTGTTATGTTACAAGTTACCACACAATGCTGTTTGCGGACCCCTGCGTGGGATGTTAGGTGATATGCATGTGGGGGCAGATTTAAGCTGGTTGGTAGAATGTGGTGTATCTTAAACCATGGGGAATAGTAATGAGTAAATGGCAGGAATTTGTGTTATTAATTGTATATGCCAGGTGTTGGGAGCCTTTGGTTTTCCAGACAATAGCTCCCTGGCTATTGGCCATGCTTACTGTGTCTGATGGGAGTTGTAGTTCAGCAACATCTGGAGGGCCAAAGATGCCTCACACCTGGCCTATAGTATATCAGAGAAGAAGACATCAAAATGGATTATACTGGTCAGGATGGAAAAATGGAAAAACCCTCTTGAATGAAACCCAAAGTGCATTGTGAACTTTGGAGAAAATGAACTCTTTATATTCTAATCTCCTAATTCTTGCGCTTGGGATAGGATAAAAATAGTAAGTAAATTAAAGCACAAACAATGTAATTTGCTAATTACAAGTGAAGATACCAAAAGTAATTGTTTCCCATACAAATCAACAAGTGGTAGTGGATCCATAGAATTAGCCTGCTCCTTGTTTCTTAGAGCAAATGGGAGAGGCACCTGTTCACAGTTATTTTCAGCCTGCTCTCCCCTCTCCCAAATACTCATCTTTATATATGTATGTGTATAGATATATGGATATATATATATATATATATATATATATACACACACACACACACACACACACACTTTAAAAGGCAAACAGATTTGTAAATGGCCCCTTAGCCTCCCTAAAAAAAAGGTAAAAGAACCCTGACAGTTAAGTCCAGTCGCGAACAACTCTGGGGTTGCAGCGCTCCTCTCGCTTTACTGATCAAGGGAGCCGACGTTTGTCCGCAGACAGTTTTTCCAGGTCATGTGGCCAGCATGGCTAAGCCACTTCTGGCAAAACCAGAGCAGCGCACGGAAATGCCGTTTACCTTCCCACCAGAGCAATACCCATTTATCTACTTGCACTTTGATGTGCTTTCAAACTGCTAGGTTGGCAGGAGCTGGGACTGAACAATGGGAGCTCACCTGGTTGTGGGGATTTGAACCGCCGTCCTTCCTATCGGCAAGCCCAAGACTCAGTTTACACCACAGTGCCACCCTAGCATCAGTAAAATGAATTTTGCAGCAGGAGATGTGAGATTGAATGAGTGGTTTGGTGGAATTGGCTTTCACACCACATTTCTGTCTTGAACTCAGTTTCTGGCTTTGAGCAGATTGTATATCTCTATTATCTAGTTCAGCATTCTGTTTCCCGCCAAATACTAGAGTGCTTACAGATGCAGCATACTGGTTTTCAGGGATATACTGCATCTGCACATGGAGGTTCTGTTTATCATGGTTGATAAGAAAGATTTGTATAAGTGGTGCAGGCAGGCAGAAGGAGCTCTGGATAGGTCAGGGAGAAGTGAGTGAAGCTGTGATGGGATTAGCTTTAGAAGATTATCAAGATTTATGCAATCCTAATTCTTTTGGAGTCACTAGCTTGTACTTGTAATTATCTAACTGGTTAGTAATACATATTTGACTGACACCAACTACTCCTCCAGCCTGTAACCACTGAGCCCAAGTTTATTTTTCCTTTTGAGAAAACAAATACAATTCGCTTTTGAAAGTGTTTCAACTCTATGAATCTTTCCACTTTGATTGTATTGCTTTGCTTGTCCAAATGCAGTGGAGATCAGCTAAACGGCTTGCTATGTTACGTTTCCCATGAGGTGAAGGATCACAAAACTATAAGTATCACAGCTGCTTCTGCTTACTGAGGCCAGTAATGAGCCAGAAATTGGCCAGGAATTGTAATGTTGTGGATTGGTCAGTGTACAGAGAGTAAGACAAACAGAAAAACTGGATACACATTTCCTCCCCTCTCTTCATACAGAGGGGAGGCTAATAGAAAGATGGCTATCTTCACCTTGGATCTAATCTAACTGAAGTAAACATAGAGATCCCCCATTTTCTTCAAGTAAGCTTTGATATACATTCGAATTGCCACTGTAAAACGTTTTATATGTGCTGTGCATAATTTGACAACACGCTTCCCAAACAAACTGAGGGAACACGTCATTTAATTTTATTTACTTTTACTTATAAGACTATGGCTGAATTACATTATCCAAGCATAAAGCTTGTAGGGCTATGCTTTGTTTTAGATGTGGTCCATTTTAATTTCAATAACAAGTGAGAGATAAGTGTTATATCATCCTTTTAGTTTTTCACACCTTTTCACTTCTGTATAAGTGGGAATTTCTGAAACAGATGCATCTACCTACTTGAGCTTTAAAATATTCAGAGAGCATTTAAGGTGCGTGTTGGTATTAGCTATTGTTAGTGTTTCTGTTGGCCTTGTTATTCTTGAATCTGAGTTGCATCTGAGTACTAAAGGAACTGACATATATTTACTCAGTGCTAGTATCAATTTTGAGGGGGGGCCCCTCAGTAATATTATTGTAATCCTCACGAAAGAGAGCTTATCAGGAAATGGGGTGGGTGGGTAGTTCTGGCCGCCCAGTACTCAGTCTGGTGCAGAAAAAGGTGCAAGATGAGGCAGTTGTAGTATCCGCCACTAATTCTACTGAGCCCTGATGTTATGTACTTTAGGAACAGGGCCCAGAAGCATTGAAGGGAATAAAGATGGTGGTGGCTGTAGTCACCTTGCCCAGTGCTTCTCGTAAGGAAAGATGAGCCCTACTGGATCAAGCCAATGACCCATTTAGTCCAGCAGCCTATTATCACAGTGGCCAACCAGATAGGGAGCCTGCAAATAGAACCTGAGTGCAACAGCATTCTGATCACCTGCAGTTCCCAGACACTGGAGAGAGACCTGCCAGGAGTGAACATGAAACAAAGGTACCAAATCGTATGGGAAACAGCCTTACTAGAAAAGCTAGCCAATAGACTGAAAGTGACAGTGGGACAAATAGAGGAGGATACCTTTACCCCAGTATGGCTCACCTTTATCACGTATGCAGCCCAACAGGACAATAAGAACCCACCGACAGCATACAAACAATCTGGCTAACTTGACCCAACAACTCCCCACACCACGCAAACAAATCTCACTGCAGCCAACTAAACACAACCAACCATGCCCTGGGGTCCCCACCCAACCACTTTCACCATTGAGGAAACATAATGAACAAACAGAAAAAGAACCTACCCAAATGATGCTGACATAAAAACCCCCACATAAACACTAAGAATATAAGTTTACCACTTCCTCTCCTTTTTCTTCTTCCCCAACATTATTCTGCCCGCAGACTGTCTCCGCAGAGTGGTGCATGCTCTAGTTATCTCTCGCTTGGACTGTAATGCGCTCTATGTGGGGCTACCTTTGAAGGTGACCCGGAAACTACAACTAATCCAGAATGCGGCAGCTAGGCTGGTGACTGGGAGCGGCCGCCAAGACCACATAACATTGGTCTTGAAAGACCTACATTGGCTCCCAGTATGTTTCTGAGCACAATTCCAAGTGTTGGTGTAGACCTTTAAAGTCCTAAACGGCCTCGGTCCAGTATACCTGAAGGGGCGTCTCCACCCCCATTGTTCTGCCCGGACACTGAAGTCCAGTGCCGAGGGCCTTCTAGTGGTTCCCTCGCTGCGAGAAGCCAAGTTACAGGGAACCAGGCAGAGGGCCTTCTTGGTAGTGGCACCTGCCCTGTGGAACACCCTCCCATCAGATGTCAAAGAAAAAAACAACTACCAGACTTTTAGAAGACATCTGAAGGCAGCCCTGTTTAGGGAAGCTTTTAATGTTTAATAGACTATTATATTTTAATATTCTGTTGGAAGCCGCTCAGAGTAGCTGAGTAAACCCAGCCAGATGGGCGGGGTATAAATAATAAATTATTATTATTATTATTGCAACAAACAAACAAACAAACAAACAAACAAACAAACAAACAAACAAACACAGTTCTGCAAAGAAGCAGGACACTGCCAAGGAAGGATTTTGCAGGATATGAAATATCCATAAACTCTGTTTTCCAGTTTTAGTTCAACAATAGCAAGTGATTCAGTGACGACCTTGCTAATGTAGGTAGAAGTACTCAAAGCACAATAAGAGTACAGATTTTGCATGTCAAGAATCTCTAACTGAAGCCACAACAAGGTTCTTTAAGCTAGACTTTCCCAATCTTGGATTTGGCATGTAGGCATGTATGTGAAGAGCTTTCCAGTACAAACTAATTTATTAGCTCATCTGATAGTTCCATGCTGTTATTTTGCCACAAAAATATACTCAAAATGCTGTTACTGGACCCTGTGGTTTTACTGCAGTTTCATATTTCCTTAAAGGCCTTATTTGTGGAGCACACCTTAGCTTTGTAGAGCACTTCAGCTATGTGGCTGAACAAAAAAGCTCTTTGAAATGAATACAACAAAAAAGAAAAGTGACAAATTAACTTCTCAATTTTAAAAAGATCAATTCTAGGCCATTCTTGAACTATTTTAACAACTTTTTGAACTTTTCCTATTCCTGCTGCAGCTGATACTGACATGCTTTCATTAAAAAAGGTGAACAGTAAATATTTTTAGGACTTGGCACTACTGACCACGATGGCTATGTTCTTTTTTATATATATATAATTATTATTGAAGACTTTCTTTGTTTACAGAAGTACGTGCATTGTCACTTTTCTCGGGTTGTAAAGTCTTTTTCATATATTGGTTACATATGATGTGAGATAAACAAATTCCCAAACCCGACTAAACATCCATCCCACCCCCCACAACAAAAAGAATTAAAAAAGCTAAAAAAGAAAACATTTTAAAAAGAACTCTGCACTGTTCTAAGTTCTCCTGGGCAGCAACAGCAGCAGTGGCAGCCATCCTTATGAGGCCTGTCAGGCCCCACCCTGGTGAGTGGTAGGGACAGGACCTGTAGGTACTCACAGCAGGGGAGTCCTCCTGAGCAGTTTTGTTTGTTTGTTTGTTTGTTTGCAAGGAGTCTGATGTTTGGGAAAACGTGTCCCTGCTGCTAAGGCAAATGGGAAACTGCTCCTTCACTTTAGCCCAATCACACATTCTTATCTAGGTACAGGGGTAGCTCGGGATGCGAACGGGATCCGTTCCGGAGCCCCGTTTGCATCCTGAATGGAACGTAAGACACGACGCCGCGTCTGCGCGTGCACGGGTCATGTTTTGCCGCTTCCATGCATGCGCATGATGTCATTGTGAGTGTCTGTGCATGTGGTGAAACCCGGAAGTAATGTGCTCTGTTACTTCCGGGTTGCCGCGGAACGCAACCCAAAAACGCTCAACCTGAAGCACATTCAACCCGAGGTATGACTGTATATTCATTCAGCTGTGCATCTGATTATGCAGTTTTCTCTATATTATATTTCCGCTACACACAGCTAGAGGTGGACTGGGGTATAGCGCTGAAGATCAATGAAAACACTAGTGCAATGTGACAAGGGAGGAAGCATCAGCCTTGGAAATGAGGAAACGTTCCATCTTCTCCCACATTTAGAGTGAGGGCAATGGGACACTTTGTTTACTCTCAGTGAAAGTGACATATAGATTAGATTGGATTAGATTTAGTCAGTTTATGTATTGCTGTGCACAAAAGAAGTCCCGAAGCAATTTGCAAGGATAACATACAATATGCAATAAAAATCCATTAAAATGAAACAAATACTTAAACTGTTCATATAGGCAAATTTGACTAGCCACGGGGTACAATAACATCAAGATGTTTACTATATAATCCCTCATTGGCTGGGATCCTATAGTGAAGAAACTGTTTCAAAGCCACCGGGGTAGCATGAGACTCTTAATTTTAGGGTCATGGGTTTGAGCCCATTGTTGGGCAAAAATATTCCTGTAATGCAGGGGTTGGACTAGGTGGCCCTCGTGGTCCCTACAGTTCTATTATTCTAAGTAGGACAAAATTGCACCACTGCATCTGTACACCGGGAGACAAATAGATGCAAACATTTGCAGGAGTGGAAGGTAGGTTTTTGGTGTGTGAATATTTTAGCATCCTATGAAACAGAAACAGAAACATTTGTAGTAACAATCAAACAATCAAACTTGTTCAGCAAAATGTTCAGCATATCGCAGCTCCTTACACTTATCTTTGTAATTTTGCACATTCAGAAGGAACAACCATCAAACTCCCAGAGAACAAATCTGGCTGCTTTGCAACAAAGCATAGATACAGATTTAAGAAAGACATGAATCATTATTTTACACTTTGCTTTATTTACTTGCACGGGCCCAAGACACACACAGTGGACATGTACCTTATGAAAGTATTTAAGCCGTCTCTGGCATTGGTTTTCAGAAGCAGGGAGAGAATGGTTTAAATCTGCTTCCTCTACAGATGTTGGCAAGACCTTACTTCACCAGAAGTTAAGAAAGTAAAGAAGAATGTAGCAAGTGTCAAAAAGGCATAAATTAGTTTTCCATTTTCAGAGAGCAGATGATGGTGTATTATAAATTTGATGTGTCTGTCACTTCATGGACACGTTTGCTTATTTATTTTATAATAAATTACTTCTGGCATCTGGAACAGAGTTCACATTTGCTTACTGCATTGAAAAGCTATGAACTTTACTGTTTCCAGTCATAAAAAAATATCTACGGAAACTAGGAAACCAATATTAAGGAGAAAGATGTCCTTTATGGGATCACCTGGGATTTCTGTCCTATGATTGATCTTCTTGGCTCTTAGTCTGTCATCTCCTTTTAACTGATTTTCCTCTTCCCTGGGCACAATCCAGTAAAAGTTAGTCATGACTAAATGCCAATGAAATAAAAGATACTGAACTTAGTCAGAACAACTTAGTCCTCTTTCTGTTGCTTTCGGTTGGATTCCATTGTGGGTAACTTGCTGGATTTTCATCTATTGCCTTTGCCCCATTCTTCCTTTGGTTCTTCATGTTAGGAAAAATGTGAGGATGGGGATGGGAGGCAAAATACGTCATGCAGTATTTCAACATAAATAATAATAATTGTTAGTATAGAATGTTGGGAAATAGCCAAGGGAGTGTTCCAGGCAGCTGCAACTGGGAGGTGGTCTACAAGTTATTATTTATACATACATACATACCCATTCATGTCCATTGTGTCACATAATTCCGTCAGTAATCAAAGAAAAACCACACAACAGATTTCTGCCCTTCTGCCCTGATCACATGAAAAATGATTTTTTTGGTACTCTTTTGTATAGAGTATTTTTATTAAGTCAGTTTTTCAGGCACAGAAACATTTTTAGATGGAAAAACAAGAAGGAAAGGAAACTGATCTTAATAAGGATCTGGCCCATGGAGCCAAAAAAAGCCCCCCCTATTTTAAGGGAAAGGAACTGAAAGTCACATAACTATCCTCTTAGTTGCAGCAGCCCTCTTTTGTATTTGATGTACCATTTAAAATGACAGTAACCAAATATTGTAAACATTTGTATTTAAAGTAACTGTCATAAAGTTAACCACCTAGTTCAATTGCTCCCAGATGTTTTTCCCCCATGGACAATTTGAAAATTGCTGAGGGTCTGGGTGGACCACTTAATGATTGTTCTTACCGTTGTAACAATTGCAATTCCATAGAATTCAAAGTAACGAATAAAAGAAGTGATAAAACTGCAGTTAAAAATCAATATGAACATTCAGTGTGACGGGTGTGCTGTTTTCTATCTTCAGCCATGAATACCCACAGCCACATAAACCTGGGTGTAGCCAAAGGGGGGGCAGGGGGCAACTGTCCCCCCCAAATCAAGTAAATTAATAAAAATACTTAAATAACTGACCAAGCGCATCACAGATAGCTCAGTTCTGCACCCCCCCCCAACATAAAGCCTGCCCCTGGCTACGCCCATGCACCTGAATGAAGAGATAAAATGTGTTATTATAAGATTCAGTTCTGTCTCAGCAAAGGGACTTCATGTAGATTGACAGCATAGATTTACAACACATCCATTGCACATTTAAAGCACATGACTTTCCCCAAAGAACCCTAGGAATAGTAGTTTACCCCTCATAGAGCTAAAGTCTCAGCACCCTTGGCAAATTCCAGTTCCCAGGATTCTTTGGGGGAGGCTATTTACTTTACATTTGCATTGAATGTGCTTTAAATGGTCTGTAGTGAAGAGTGAGAACGATTCAGGCCAGAAAATAAGCATGACCTGGAATTATTATAGTTAAGAAAGTCAACAAATATTGGCAGTTTTGCCAATCATATGCTAGAAAGGTTTTTATTTTTAAAGCAAAACAGTTGGTGTTTTTTTTTAAAAAATTATGAATGTATAATCCACACTTTCATTTAAAACGTGGAATACAACAAGGTGGAATACAACATATAAGAACAAAATTCACAAAGATATCCCTAAAAATATCATTAAAAACATCAAATTACAGTGAACACTTTAAGAAGATCTGTTCATAACAAGTTTCAAGTAGGTTTTACTAATTACACAATGCAAGCAGTGTACAGTGGTATTTTGGTTCTCGAATTTAAGGTGTGGTTTCCGTTTGGCTGCAGGAGCTTCCTGCACTCAGGCGGAAGCTGTGTCGGATGTTCAGCTTCTGAAAAACGTTCGCAAACAGGAACACGAGCTGATTTGTTTGATAACTAAGCGGTTTGAGAACCAAGGTACCACTGCACTGACATTTTTTTAAAAAGAATAAGCTTTACCTTAAAAAGAATCAGGAGGCAACAAGTGCATTTTCTTGAACAGCATGCATAAACGCTTCCTATAAACTGATTCTGTTGAAGCACCACTTTAGCTAATGGGGCCTCCTGCTGCTGCCGTGCCGCCGGAGCACGATTTCTGTTCTCATCCTGAAGCAAAGTTCTTAACCTGAAGCACTATTTCAGGGTTAGGGGAGTCTATAACCTGAAGCGTGTGTAACCTGAAGCGTATGTAACCCGAGGTACCACTGTACAGAAGTGGGAAACAGAGGAAACAGACAACCACTCAAGTATTCATAGAAAACAAATTCTAAGTAACCAGTATATACATCTCGAAATGACAGTTCTGCACCAAATGGGGCCATTTGTCTATTGGTGGCTATTAATTCTGATTGCTAAACGGAACCTTCGTATTCAGACGTAGTCTATCATTAAGCACCAGGAAATAAAATAGGGAGGGATGTTGCCTTCATACCCGCTTGAACGCTTCCTACAGGTATCAGGCTGGTTTCTGTTAGAAATAGGATGCTTAATTAGAAGGACCCTAAGCCTGATCCAGTAGGGTTCCTGTTGAGAAGCTCTTAATGTAAGGGAGTAGGATCTAAAATCTCAGCCAGGCTGAGACAAGGCTGAGTTCAAACTCAGGCAATGGAAGGGAAATCTGAGTAAACGGTCAATGGAGACTCAGTGGATCTGTTTCCTCTTAGCAGCTCTTGTTTTTGTCTTTGGAGAGTGGAGGTGGTGGGAAGATTCAGAGGCAGCCAGTAATCCAACTGTGAAGTGTGGGCAGGGAGCAAACAGTCCGTCTCTGTGGGAGAAACCTGCCAGGTTATTAGACCACAGGCTGTGAGTTGTTATATGTAAAAATTAAACAAGTTTGCAGTTGTCTATAATTGCATTTTGTACACACAGCGGTACCTCGGGTTACATACGCTTCAGGTTACAGACTCCGCTAACCCAGAAATATTACCTCGGGTTAAGAACTTTGCTTCAGGATGAGAACAGAAATCGTGCTCCGGCGGCACGGCAGCAGCAGGAGGCCCCATTAGCTAAAGTGGTGCTTCAGGTTAAGAACAGTTTCAGGTTAAGAACGGACCTCTGGAACGAATTAAGTACTTAACCTGAGGTACCACTGTATACGAGTTTCAAAAATCAACATGCTCTCTAATCCAGTTTCTGTTGGTGGACTTATATTCCTTTTCCTTTCTATATTGTATTAGTATTTGTGGCATCCAACAAGACAGCTGAGATAGTTAATTGAAGGATTAGATAGTTATGCCAACTGGGTTGAAGGCCTTCCTTAGGACCACATTGCAGTGGTACCTTGGGTTACAAATGCGTCAGGTTACAGACTCCGCTAACCCAGAAATAGTACCTTGGGTTAAGAACTTTGCTTCAGGATGAGAACAGAAATTGTGCTCCGGCGGCCCAGCAGCAGTGGGAAGCCCCATTAGCTAAAGTGGTTCAGGTTAAGAACAGTTTCAGGTTAAGAACGGACCTCCGGAACGAATTAAGTACTTAACCCGAAGTACCACTGTATATATATTCTGAGGGACGGTTCTACCATTCAGCCTGTAATGGAAGTGTCACTCCTATGAATACCTGAGTTCTGCTAACTAAGCAGTTCAGAAATGAAGGGCACTTTAATATTGTAGCATTCGAAATAAGCAACATTGATCATGGGATTGCAGTGCTCTGGAATGAAGGCAGCTCCTTTGAATAAAGCATGACTAGGGAGGAATCTGGGGTCTTCCAGATGTAGAGTTGAATTATAACTCCCATAATTTCTACTGGACATGCTGTCTGGGGGTGGTGGAAGTTCAGCAACATTTGGAGGACCACAGGTTTCCCACCCCTGCTTTTGGAATAAAGGCTGCCCCTTACATAAGTGATCTCGAACAACTTAAATTCCACAAGCTCTCTGTCCTAGAGTTTGATGTGTTCCCATCATTTTTGTTCAGGTACTTTATCTGCATATGGTTGAAGTGCTTACAAAATAGTTCCTTAGATTCTATAGAGCTTTTGTTCCTTGGCAGACTGGTATTTTGGATCTGTGTTTCCTATCAAAAAGACAGTAATTTACTACGTCTTGTACAGTCTTTTATCACCAGTACGGATTGGAACATGGCACAAAAATAACAGATGTAGCAGGCTGCGTACATTAGAGCTCAGTCATTTTAAAATGTGGCCGAGGTGTATTGTTTTTATGCCTGTGTTTTTGCTAAGACATCTGATGGGGGATAACTTAATTTATAGTAGTCCTATTAATTACATGCTTTGTTATTAGTATTCCCTGCAGTCTTGCTCAAAAACATGTGCCAATTTATCCCCTTCAGCTCTGAAGCATTTTCTTTTTAAGGAAGCAAAAAGATTCAAGGTCCAAGTTTTGAATATTTGTGGCTTTGCCATCATTTTGCATAACATATTATATTTAGATGGCTATGTTTCCTTCCCTAGATTTAAACATAACTCAGTATTAGTTTGTCCAAAATAATAAATATTTCTTTTCATAACATTTTTGCAAGAGTAAGAGCTTGGAAAGAGGTTAGAGAGAGATGTTAGAGAGTCTCTTAAACATGGCATAATTTTAGCTAGCAAAGATGGCATCAATCTGTAGTTTGAGGATATAGAATGTGCCATGGATTATCAAAGGATATCATCACTGTTCTCTATAGGAGAGGGCCTCCTGCACATATCATTTCATCAAGAGGTCTGTTCTGCAAGATATTGGAATTGAGCCTTTAGTGTAGTGGCACCTTCCCTTTGGAGCTCCCTCTAGTTATTCTAGTTAGTCTAGGGACGCGGGTGGCGCTGTGGTCTAAGCCACTAAGCCTCTTGGGCTTGCGGATCAGAAGGTTGGTGGTTTGATTCCCTGTGACAGGGTGAGCTCCTGTTGTTCAGTCCCTGCTCCTACCAACCTAGCAGTTTGAAAGCATGCCAAAAAGTGTGCTTCCCGGCAGGAAGGTCAACGGCATTTCCATGAACTGCTCTGGTTCGCCAGAAGCAGCTTAGTCATGCTGGCCACATGACCTGGAAGCTGTCTGCGGACAAACGCCGGCTCCATCAGCCAGTAAAGCGAGATGAGCGCTGTAACCCCAGAGTCGTCCACGACTGGACCTCATGGTCAGGGGTCCCTTTACCTTTTTACCTAGTTACATATCAGACGGGCACCATCTCTATTGTCTTTTCAGCGCCAATTGAAGACCATCGTTTTCCAACAAGCCTTTTAAGTGGAGATCTTTATCCCAGTCTGTGCCTATATTGGATTCAGTTTTGCTTCTGCTTTCAAAATTGTTTTTAATTGTTTAATTAAAGAGCAAGCTGTGTGTAAGGGATTACAATATATGCACTAGAAAAATGTTTCACCTTGCATGACTTTTCAGAATAAAATTTAATTCAGCAGCAAACAAATCATAAAAGATTAGGATTTTTTCCAGAAAGAATTTTAACAGTATGGTACACAGTAAACAAAAGACTGTATACATTTTATGGTTCTAACTGTCGATATACATACTTCATGTGAGCTACTTATCGTTAGATTGTGACAACTGTGTTATAGATTACCTGTGATGAAATCTACAGTGCCCACCAAACAAAGTGAAAAAACAGGCCAGCAAGGTCAGATTGGTACCCAGGAACAATCTTCTACAGAACAGACCTAGAAGAGAAAATGACCACCACTTGTAATTTACAGTCAATGGTTAAGACCACTCAGCTGTACCATCAATGATTTACAGTCCGTCCTGGACAATGACATTTCCTTTTAACAGGCCTTGGATGCCAAACCTGCATTCATTCATTCATTCATTCATCCATCCATTCATCCATTCATAATTTTTCTTACCTGCCCTTTATCCAAGGTGGAAAATACACAGCACAAACCATTTTAAAAATCCAATTAAAAATCCAAACAGGGTAAAACTTACCAACAAACAGCCTCTTAACCTAAACCTGCTATTTACCAGCGACAACATGACACTCAAGAGAGTTATGGACCCAGATGCCAGCTCTGCCCAGAAAGCTGCCCTGACACCACTATTACAGGACCTGATAATGTCCTCCACAGCATCTAAGGATGACGCGTAAGCAATTATTTGCCAACAATGCCCTTTGGCCTGTTTTTGTAAAATGCAGATATCCAGAAGGAGGAGGCAACAAATGTTTCTTCAGAAATGGAAAGCCAGTGGGGAAACATTTCAGCCTGCCAGCACACACTCTGTAACTAATCTTAAAATGGCCCTCTTTGAACAAAAGATCTTCAAAGGGAGACAGCAGCAGGGAGGCTGCTGAATTACAATACATCAAGAGGTTCAGCACCATCAGCTGCAGATTGAATCTCCACAATGGATTTTTATCACACTATATGTGTCAATTGGCTTACAATTCCAGGATGTCTCTATTGTAAAATGTTTTTTTGTGGTTGTTCTTTTTGTAAATAGCTACTGTTACTAAGGTATGGTAATTATCACTGTCCTTATTTTTCCAGCTTTCATCTCCTTCTGACCTCTCTGCTTACAACCTCCTCCCCTACATATAGATATGCACACACACCACAGGTACAAATACCTGCAACTGAGGACAGAACCATGCATCTGATAAAGCGATCCAGAAAAATGTATGAGGTAATCAATTTGCTCCTCTTTAAGATGCCACAAGGCTCTTCTGCTTTTTCTGCAAGAGACAAAGATAGCTGTCCCTCTGGAAATAATGAGGAAATCTGTTTGTGGGGTGAGGGGGCAGCATAAGCTTCAAGCCTCTCTCCCCCACACCATACCGCTGTCTGGGGAATGGGATGGCTAATGAGAATACATAGGGTAGAACCGTGTGAAAGTCTCAGAACTTAGGACAGTGGCAGGGATGTTATCCATAAATTGTTTCTTCATCCTCACACATGCAGGTACTTGTTATTTCACATCACAGTTGCATCAGGTGTTTGTAAATTTTTAGACTAAGATCTGATGCCAGAGTCTGATTCTCCAGTTGCTGTTTTAGTCCTATGAAGAGCTGTGAAAACAGTCTGTAACAGCCTGATTACAACCTTCTCAGCAACATTTTGCTCTAGCTACGCAGATGATGGGGCTGCAGCACTGTGGCTAACAAAGAAGTCATTTATAAGTGTTGCTGTTTTTATGACTTGATGCCTCCCTTGTTAAGGGTTTCGTTATCTCCTCTGCCCTCTGCTCCTGCTGCTACGCCTCTCCCAACCAGATGCAAGTTCATTAGCACTTTCTGCAGCCAAGCTTGTCTTTAAACATTTGTTTTCTAACAAAAAGTTACATTGGGGATTGTACAATCTGGCAGTTGAGCAGTTTTAAATGGTGCTGAATAATTTACTGAAAAGAGATCCTACAGAAATTGGTTCACTTTTTTAACCCTAAAATGTACAAGGTTTTGCATGCTGTTATGTTGCCAGGTCTTCCTGAATCTAGCTGCTTTAGATCTGCTCTAAAGTCCAAAAGCTGCATACAAGACAGATTTAAGGCTCTTCAATACAATGCTGCATGAAACCACAGCGAGTGCTTACTAGCCACATTTTTGCTTTGGATTTTGAAGCTGAACTGATGACTCCTGGGGAGCGATGTTTCCTGCTGTCTAAGCTAAAATGGTGGTTGAGGGCTTGTTCACAGTTCAAGCTGGTGAGGTGAAAATGTGGACTGAATTGCTAGCTGAGCTGGGCTTGGGAGTTGTGTTTCACCACAACCAACCCTTGTAGTTCAGTCCACATTGACCACCACCCTGGTCAACCCACTTTCAGCAGCTTTGCAATGGGGCTGTCAGAGCTGGCCCAACACAAGCTTGGCTGCCGGAGACAATGGACCAGATGGTGCACATGTGCAGAAGCCAAGTAGACCGGCAGTTGAATCTTACTGCAACACTTGCAACACTTATTTCATCCTAGCTTACGGGATGAAGGGCTGGCCACATAGTGTATCTAGGCCTGTCCTCTTAACACCCCCTGTCATTCCCCACTCCCAGGCATCGGTTATTGAGGAAAAAGCCTCACTGTTCTGTAGGCATCACTTACAAGGGTCTAATTGCAAGTTGCGCTTGTGCGTATGACACCCCAAGCAAACACCCGCTTACCTTTATGCAGTCCTCCTTGTCACTGAGATAACTTGGTTGTGTTCCCCAAGATAACACTATATGTGCAGGAGAATACTAAATTTACAATTCAGACTAAGTTAAGCCCTTTTAACTGATTTCAATAGGCGAGAGTTGAAGAATGGTCCATACCATACTCATTGAAATCCAAAGCACATTCTTCGCTTTGGCTGGATCAAGCTGGAATGTATTGCTTGGCATTGCTCAGCCCAGGAAACCTTGTCTAGGAAAGTCCAAAGGTCAGCTCAGTTTGGATCCTGAGAATACTGCACTAACCACAGATCTAGTGGCTCTCCACATGGGGCAACTGCAAGGAGCAGTGAGAATTCCTGGTTCTATTCCAGGTGGCACTCTGCTAATCCTGCGTACATTTTACTGTATACCCCTTGCATTTTCACTCATTTTTCTTTTGCACTTCTCTGTCATTCTGACTGCTATGTTCCTTGCAATAGCATACAAAAGAGGATGGGATGGGCTCGATGACAGAGCACATCTATTGCAAGTGCAGGGTCCCAGATTCACCCTCTGACATCTCTGGGCAGAGTTAGGGAAGACTCCTGTGTAAAATCCTTGAGAGGCATTGCCAATCAGGGTAGACGACACTGAGCTAAGTGCGCTAATGGTTTGGCACATGCCTAAATGCTGTGGAACTGGGGAAAGAGAAGACATTCCTGAATGCCTTTATTAAAACAACAGTTTTATTTTCTGGTTTATTTGTTGTCCATCATCACAAGCAGGGAAAATTACTGAAGAAGAGCATGTTTTTGTGGGACAAAGTGAGGAATTTAGAGTGATTGAAATACAGGGAAGCCAACAAGCACCCTCTTAATTGTTTCCCCTGCCTCAAGATGTTCAGCTTTTATTAAAATAATTGCTGTAGGCAGCTATCCATTTGAAATCTAGTTAGCCAGGATTGCAAGCAAGTTATCAACTGTGTGAAATAAACAAATTAAGCTGACAGCTCTTTAGAGGGTATAGGAATTTACTATTGCATTGATACAAGCCATTATATTTGGTCATTGAGTTATACGTTCGGAATCATTAAGCGTTACCATTTTATTATATTGCTTAAACTGTTCTGCATTAAACGTTATCATATGCATAGCAGCAAGACATATTTTACGCAAATATGTGCATACTGAGGTGAGAGAATTTGCATAATTATTAACAGATCCCTTTGGGTAGGACGGCTGGTTCTACCTTAAGTATATAATTTCCTTGCAAATTGTTGCATGGGCCACTTTGATTTCTTGCTGACGAGGGAAATATCACAGTCTCTTTATGAGATTTGTATAAAGATAATCTAAAGCCAGAAGTAATTAGTGGACTATTTATAATTTAAAAGATAATCTTATTTTTCTTCTCAAAGTCCCTGGGTTGCTTAAATCAATTATACTGTGATGATGTTTATTACATACCACATAAGCTCTGGCCCTTATTCTGCAGCACATACCCTTAGCACATTTTTTAAAAAAGTTATCTATGCAGACTATTGAATTAGTACGCCTCTCAGTGCAATTTTAATATAAACCAAAGAGGACAACAATCTAGTCTAATCTTTATTATGGCCATATTAAGAATTCTACATAATGTTGCTCATTTGAAAAAGGGCATTGCTTATTTATTTATATAAGCAAAATCTATATACCGCTTTCTCAGCAGAATACCTCTTGAGGTACGAGCATCAGTCCTTTGTTGCAAGTCCCTTCAGAGTCCCTCAGTAAAGAACCTTGATTGAAAATATCTCAGAGCCAAGTAAATTTTTGTTACAGCTGTCCGCTTTCAGTGAGTTTTTTCACCTCTGTGAGACTCTCACTTTTCTTTTTTCTGGTGGGAAGAGGGTAGAGAAACAGCAGCCTCTTTTCTTCTGAAGCTTTTGCTGCTGAAAAACAAGTAAATATCCCTTTGAAATAATTAGGTCCTGAAGACTTTGGTTTAGGTTGGTAAACAATGCAAAGGAAGAGTTCAAAGAAACACTCCCCGCTCCTATATGCTGTGGCATGTTTTGTTCCATCATCTGATTCACGGGGTTCAACTGGAGGCCAGGAAAGCTGGATATGAATTTCTCTTGCAGTGTAGAAATATTCTCACTTTGAATTAGAACATTTTGGACCAGGGAGACTGTAGCTAGTGTGGGTTTTGCTGAGAGTTTTGTCTCTTACAATTTATCTGCAGTTATAGAACCAGTTTAAACATCTGTGTTGTATATATACAATATATATAATCCTGTCTTTGGGCTGCAGCGTCATCAATATGTGGGTGACTCATATCTCTACCTCTTGTTTTCACCCACTCATTCCTGGGAGTCTGTTGAACTCTTGAACTGCTATCTGGAGGCGGTTTGGGGATGGATGAGGGCGAACAAGCTGAGGCTTAATTGAGACAAGATAGAGATGTAGTGGGCGGGAAACCTGACTAATCTGGATGGAGGTTTGCAACTGGTCTTGGATAGGGTTGCACTTCCCCTGAAGGGCCAAGTCACAGCTTGGTCATTCCCCCTAGCTTTGGTTGGTATGCCAGCTATGACCTGCCTAGCGAGAGCAGATCTAGTCTTGGTTACTCATGAACAACTGACATCCAGGCTAGCTGCTGGAAATTCAGGTTTTATGAGGCCACTTTTGAAGATGGCTCAGAAACAATACAGGTATTTCAACAGGTTTTTGTTGCTTTCTCTTAAAGCTATGCTAAAAATGTTTTATGTGCTTAAACTGATTTTGATGGTGTGTTGCTATTGTTGCTGTTACTCTTCTTGGATGATACAGTTGTTTTAAAGGTGTGTAGTTTTTTGAACGATGTAAAGAGATCGCAAAATAGATGTATTACATATATGTTGTTGTTGTGTTCTTATGTTTTACAGAAGCCACCTTGGGAGTGCTTTGTCCTAAACGGCTACCTAAAAGTACTAGAATAAATAAATAAATATAATGTACACACTTATAAAGATACATATAATTCTTTGTCAAATATTTGTCTGCAAGCAATCAGAGACATGAACCTATGCTGGTAGTTGGAACAATAGTGGAAAAGGTTACATTTGATGCCTTTGTGAGGGTGTGTTTATTTTATAAGTAGTATCACGGTCTCTTCTGGGTGACAACTGCCATCAGCTCAGAATCTTTCTTGGTTGTAGACCAAACTGGCTTGCCATTTGCTCCATATTTCTCCAAAGGGGCCTGACTATATTGTCTGAATGAATCATTTTCCCGAGAGAAAGATTTAGCTATCAAGCTGTTAGTATTCTTGACAGGCCATTCTTGCCAGAGCTTGGTTTCTGTGTATAAAAACCTTGTCACAGAAGGTAAAAAATAATGTAAATGCAATGCTATGAAGCATGAATTACTCATAAAAAGTACCTTAACCAAAGTGGCAGAATTCAAATGAGTAAAGAGATATACACAAAATAAAACAAGATGTGTGGCAGTGTCAAATAGAAGGAAGTATGCAGTATGATAAATCCTTTAAGGACTATGTATATACAGTAATTGACACTCATCTCGATGGTGAGCGTGCATAAAGCTGTAGTGTTCAGTGCTGCGTTTTAAAAAGGCTAAGGAATAACCAAATTGAATTGGGTTCCACATGTGTTATACACTGCTATGAATGTATGTCTATTCCAGTATGCAATCCTTCAGCAAATGTTTGTTTGTTTGTTTGTTTGTTTGTCCTGGGATGTTGAACCTTACAACTTTGGAAAACTGTAATATTACACCTTCATAGTTACTTATAGTTTCTCCTTATGTCTCCAGTGTTGGCTGGGGGAAAAAAACCATATGAGCTGTACAGTGCCAAATTGGGCTTTGCTTCTGGCTGCTATAATATCTCCTGGCAAGCTCACTGACAGCTGGCACACATGAATCTCAAGTACAATGGATGCTTGGACCAATCACAACCGGAGGAATGCAAAAGCAGCTCATAGCCCGCTTCTCCAGACTCCCTGCAAATATACATTTCGACTCTTGCAAACAGGGCTACTCTATGAATGTTCTCACATGTTCACACACTATATATAAATTTATTATTTTGGAAAAACCATTTGAGGTTTTATGTGGGAACTAAAGCATTTGTCAACACCTGAAATGGGGGACGATGTGTAAGGATTTTCATGGAGGCAAGCCTGTTTCGGAACATTCTGGAAAGTTCTTAAAGGTGTAGGCTTTACAATAATGTAGTTGAGTTGTGGATGGTGGTGGATCGGTGGAAGCCAGTCACATAATAAGCAAGGCTCTTTTGAGTAATTATTTGCACTGTGCGTTCTGCTCCTGGCTTATGCATAAAAAGTGAAAGACAACATAGAATGGAGGATGGAATCTACATTTCAGGACACATTTGTCGGTCCCTTAAGACCAACTATTTAGCTGCAGCTTATTGTCAAGCAATGAAGAGTAAAACAAAACAAAACAGTACATGTGCTGAATTTTTAATAATTTTTATTTTTCATCTTATTGTATAGTATATCCAAGAACACACTTTGAGTGTTGCCTTCACTCTGCAATGTCTTCACACCCCTTTGAAACCTGAAATGGTATCCCTTAATAACATAGATATCCATCAGTGCTGAAAATATAGAAGATATCTTTGTGCTAGGTGAATAGATTGAAATGTTTCATTGGAAAAGTATATCCAGATCTGGTTCATTTTATCCAATTTGACATCCTTCCTTCATTTGTGATTTTTCTTTTAAAACAATGTATTCAGATCAAGCTGGAAAAAGCAAAATTATGTGATTCTACTGCTGAAAAGAGATTCTTTTTCTGTGGTCCATGACTCACGCGAGTGGCTGCAGCAGAGTGGCTTTTTAAGAATTTCATGGATAGCAGGCCATTCCTTTTGACCCCTTCTTCTGCTACCCTTTGTAAAGAGGGAGAATGTGGTTTCTGGTTTTCCCAACAGCTTTTGAAGAGTGGCATGCTCAGTGCCCAGAGTCCTACCAGATTTCTGCTTGAGCTGCAGTTTGATGCACTCTTACTTGTGAACAAGCCCCATTGACAGCCCAACTTGACATGATGTTAATTGTGTGAATGCAATTAACATGTGTGGCTTTTGTATGTAAATAGCACCCGCAGGACTGGGGTGGGGTGGGTTCTTTCCTCACCATAGTCCCAGTAGTGGAGATTTTCCTTGAAATGCAAATAACATCTTTCAAGATTGTGTTAGGGGGAGAAAGAGTTAAACTCCCTCTCACCATCCCCCTTTGTCCCAGGACTGCTCAGGCTTCCCTGTGGTTGTTATTTACATAACAAAAGCCATGCATGTTAATAATAATCATGCAATTAATGTCACGTCCAGTTTCTTCTGAATACTATGGATTTACCTCTGAATAAATATGCTTAGGAGTGTGCTGTACCAAAACATAATTGTGCTATGGGAAATTTTAATGTTGATTTTAATGTGATAAGCAAACAAAAGAAAGCAAAATCAGATCCTTGTTTGATGTTATGGCTATGTGTAGGTTAAGTGGCTATGATCTGCATGGATGTTGGTAATGTGTAGTGAGGGGAGACACAGGAGAGTGCCCATCTGGGGCTTTTTCAAAGCAGGAGCTGATGCTGTAATCTGCTTGAGGGTACTTGACAGATCTTCTTGCTCTGGCAAGGGAATGAGGTGATAATGAGGCATTCAGGTTAGTTTGTGACAGATTAGCATAGAGGAGTGAGTCATAGGATGAGGAACACAATCAAGCAGAGGATAGATACTATATTCTTTTTCTCTTATGCGGCTTGTATTTTTAAATGGTAGCACTTCTAAGCAAGATCGCTTGCATTTCTCATCAAAAGCTAAAGGATGAATTTCAGCTAGCTGAAAGTATTTTGTTAAAGCTCGCTGCGTTAACCCTATGTAGTCAGAAGCAAGCACTACTGAGTTCAATGGAGTTTACTTCCAGAAAACTCTGAAATGGATTTCAGTCAATGGGGAGTGTGGGTTGCATTATGGCCAACACAACTGCCTGCATTTTTTGACTTTCTTTAGGTGCATAGCTATAGAGGCTGTCTTAATAAACTCCTGCACTTCAAAATTTACCACTGCTCCGTTGATTGATGTACTTATATATTTACAAGGATTATGTCATGATTAAGACAACTGGGTGGAACCCTTCAATCACTAAAAGCCAAAAGAGAGAGAAAGAGATGTTTTGTGAGGCCTTGCGCAAAGCAAAGTTAGACATGCAAGACCTCGGGCTGATTTCTGCAACCTGTATAGGATGTCACAGTTTTGTAGGTGTGCTCATCTGGTGTGGGCTGGAGCTGCTTGTGATTACAGGCGTATAGGAAGACTTTAACAATTGGATAAGAGAGCTTTGTTTAAAAATGCAGAGAATGGAGGATTGGTTAGTGTTCTGAGGAAGAAGATGGGGGATAGGGAGTTGGGAATTAATAAACCAGAGCAGGAAGTTTTCAGCAACCAGTGGAGGGTTGGAATGCCACAATTCTAACTTTATATACGTCTGGAATAAAGAAGAGAACTTTGTACATTTTGAATTAAAAGTTATGATTTGATCATGTGGTCTAAAGCAGGGGTCAGCAAACTTTTTCAGCAGGGGGCCTTTCCACTGTCCCTCAGACCTTGTGGGGAACTGGACTATATTTTTTTTGGGGTGGGGGAATGAACAAATTCCTATGCCCCACAAATAACCCAGAGATTCATTTTAAATAAAAGGATACATTCTACTCATGTAAAAACACGCTGATTCCTGGACCATCCGTGGGCCAGATTTAGAAGGCGATTGGGCTGGATCCAGCCCCTGGGCCTTAGTTTGCCTACCCATGCTCTAAAACAGGCAGCAAACTTTTTCAGCAGGGGACCAGTCCACTGTCTCTCAGACCTTTTGGGTGCCCAGACTATATTTTGAAAAAAATAATAAATGAATTCCTATGCCCCACAAATAACCCAGAGATGCATTTTAAATAAAAGGGCACATTCTAGTCATGTAAAAACATGCTGATTCCTGGACCATCTGCAGGCCGGATTTAGAAGGTGATTGGGCCAGATCCGGCCCCCTGGCCTTAGTTTGTCTATCGATGCACTGAAGTGTTTTGGCTTTCTTTTTTCCTGACAGTTGGATTTCTCAGAAGGACAGGGAGATTTTCTCCAAACATGTTGTGAAGAAAAACCACTGGCCTCAGCTGTGATTGGTGGATTGGCACCTGATTCAGCAGAGCATCAGAAGATCTCTCTGGCTGCACTCCCAGCACCGGTAAGCACAATTTTTGATTGCTGCTCTTATTGTTGTGGCATTTTGGATGTGCAGTTTAAGGAATTTTGGTCTACACTTTACCTTGGCTTCTAAATTGATTTTTATCTGTTTACATTTTAAGTTATGTCACTTTGAGACTTTTCTTTTGTCCAAAGCTGCTAACAAATGCAACTACTAGTAACAGTAATAATAACATTGTGCTTTTTGGTGTCAAGTCGGGATGTTGGGGCTGAGTATTCTTGATACCCACTGTCAATAATCAAAAGATAGTTTCAAACTTTGGTTCTGAGAACTGCTAAGTTTGAAATATGGCATGCATACACCAACTCTTCTTACCTGGACTTTGACTATTGGATCTCTTTTATAGTATGTCCACTATTGCTAAATCAATATTAGAAACATTTGGAATATCTCTTCCTAAGTTGTGCCCTGTTACTTTTAAACTGAGCTCTGATTCCCTTCAGTGGTGTGAATACATCTGACTACCGGTTTTATGTTGCAATTCTAGGGTAAAGTAATAGCTTGCTTGATTTTATCTGTGCTTCCTGTTTTTATGTTGCAATTTTACTGCAATCTAATTCTATCTCTGATGTTTTAATTCTCCAGACTCTCAGTTCTGGCTTGTAAAAAGTCCTTAGTGAGTATTTATTCCTTTCATAAAATACATGATTAAAGCAATAAGAAGATTTAATGCAAACACCTTTAGATTACTTGTTTCCCTATCCTTTGTGCTTTAGAATCACAGTTTCATTCAGTTCTCATATAGTAATATGGTTTACTCTATATCTATACCTATCTACATCCCCCACAACCCTGTAAAATAACTGATAAATCCAGAAAAAGAGAAGGAGTATGTTGAATTAATTAAAACCTCTCAAATTATTGGGAAGGATTTACTGAATATAAGGAACTAACTAATAAAGGCAGAATAAGTTGACTGTAAAGTCTGCTATACACAAAACCTCTGATTTGAGAGTTGTATAGTAATCATAGTCGTTATGTAAACTTTATTTTAAAATTGGTATTTGGGACTGAAATCCTATACATACTTCACTGGGAATTCAAGAGAAATTATTTCTGATTAGATATGCAGAGGACTGATCTGCAAGTGTAGTTGGTTTTTTTACTGCTACACTATTATTTTTATACTCCTCTAGTTTGCATGAAGGGGACGCGGGTGGCGCTGTGGGTTAAACCACAGAGCCTAGGACTTGCCAATCAGAAGGTTGGCGGTTCGAATCCTCGCCATGGGGTGAGCTCCCGTTGCTCGGTCCCTGCTCCTGCCAACCTAGCAGTTCAAAAGCACATCAAAGTGCAAGTAGATAAATAGGTACCACTCCGGCGGGAAGGTAAACGGCGTTTCCGTGCGCTGCTCTGGTTCACCAGAAGCGGCTTAGTCATGCTGGCCACATGACCCGGAAGCTGCGGACAAACGCCGGCTCCCTTGGCCAATAAAGCGAGATGAGCGCTGCAACCCCAGAGTCGGTCACGACTGGCCCTAATGGTCAGGGGTCCCTTTACCTTTACCTAGTTTGCATGTAAAAGTCATGACTGCGTTACTCCTCCTTTTGTCTTTCTGCTGCTATGATGCTACCCAAAGCCAAGCCATGATTCAGCTTAGCCTCATATCCAAATATGGTCTCATAGTTTGTCTCACTCCTGACAAACCACGAGCTGTAGCCAATATTTATTATTGGGTGGTTTGTTTCCCCCAGACAAAGAGCTCAGGTTTGGAAGTAACACTAAGACAGACCATGGTTTAGCTCTGTATAGCAGAGTTGCAGCAGGACCTTAAGAGTGAAGCCGCCAAGATTTTACTTAGCCATCACTTCCCTTAGAATGGGTCATTGTGTCTATTTGTTTATAATCTGGCAGACAGGGCCTGCATTTCATAGTTCTTGTACCAAGACTAGAAAATTGACAGGAGCTTTATAAACCCTAAAGTACTACACCAGTGAAATTCTTAGGTTTACTTGTACTGCTTCAAACATATTTCATTGGTTTAGTAAGCTTCAGCCAGAGTGGTGTCTGCGCAAGGGTCTGGGAAAGTTTCATTTCTGCCTGCCTTGCTGAAGTGAATCTCCAGACATTTGGAACTTTTTCCATTCTTAGTTCCTCATTGTGTTGGCAGGAGGCCATGAGCAACTTCTGAAATGTTTGATTAAGATTCAAGCAGGACTGAGAGAGGTCCACAAAGCCATCATCAGCAGGGGGTCATGTTTTATGGGAGTAAGGTTCTAACTAGCAACTTTTACTTGACTTCAGAATACATCATAATGCCATCCTTGAACCTAAATACACATACGTGCTGAACCTAAATACACATACGTGCAGTGCCTTAAATTGTCCCTGATGGACAATTTGTGGAAGTTCATCAAATACAGTGGTACCTTGGTTTTCGAATGTAATCTGTTCCAGAAGACCATTTGAGTTCTGAAACGTTTCAAAACCGAAAACTCAATTGGCGACAGCTAGGCCTCAGGATCTTGCACTCAGCAGAAGCTGCATGGCATGTTTGACTTCCTAGGCGTGTTTGAAAACCGAAGCATTTATTTCTGGGTTTATGGCATTGGAAAACTGAAATGTTCATCAACAGAGATGTTTGAAAACCGAGGTACCACTGTACTTTGCTCCCCTTTGCAATTTGTCACTGTAACTATCTGGTGCTCAATGCTCAAAATATATCAGATATTTTGCATCCTATTCCATTACTTCCCAGTGCTCCAACATTAAATTATGTCATCCTGTTGACTTCTAAGCACTAGACCTATTGCTATGTAATGATCTGTTCTGCCTGCCAGCAGTTTGCATATGACAATGCCATTCCTTTGGGTGCAACATCATGTGAAAAATGGTGCCATCAGTGATAAGAGTGGGATGATAAACAAGGTTTTCTTTTAAAAAAATCAAATACTGCAATACTTGTCAGGTTGCATTCTACTATAACAAAAACAGGCCTTAGCAAAATAGATTCCAGTGCGTTTGGGGCCACTGGGGTGGCACATAACACTTACATTGGATATATTCTCTTATTGCTGCTGCTTGCTTGCATATCTGGGCCAGAAAGAAAGTGAGCTGGCTGTCTTTACAAGAACAAATGTGTGATGGGAGACTTCTTTTCCTACATGGACTGATCTGTGGAGGAGGGCTTTCACTTACTGGTCAACTCCTTTTTTGTATAAGAGTCTTTCTCTCTCCCCCCCCCCACATTGCAATTGTTACTAGGTGGGATGGTCATCTTGCTGTTCCCCGGTCTGCTTAGCTGGGTGAGTGAGTTTATGAATCTTACTCTCCTAGGCCTTTTCCACCAGCCCAGACTTAGAAAGAGGGAAGCTTTGGATTTATGTTTTCCAAGCCCCAATCCTTACAGAACCTTGTGAGCTATGATTAGAATTTTAAAAAGTAGCTTAGCTGTGCTGTCTTTGCACACAAGGGTAGGTTTTAGTGTGGGATTCCAGATAATTGCCTTTTAAAACCACTGAAGCCAAATGTCAAGATATATTAAAAAATTATTAGGTGGAAATAGGAAGGCAACTCTCTCAACACACAAGCATATGTATATGCACACAAGCTTACAAATAAAAACAATGGAGTCAGACTGGCTAGTTACATAATATATAACATGCATATGTACCATACATACATATGTTTCAGCATATGCAAAGCTCCTTGCAGAAGAGATAGTTTAAGAGAGATCAGATGAATGCAGGGAAATAAAGACTTGAGGGTGACGTCTTACTTACTGATGAGAAAGCCACTCCCGACATAAGAAGGGGGAGGGGTTGCGGGCTCATGCCCCCATCTACACTTTCGCGGGGCTGGCTGCAGCCCCGCGGGACTCAGGGATTCCCGGGCTCATTATTATTCATCACTCACGCGCCAGCCAATCGGCTGGCGGTGAGGGCTGGCTTACTAGGGGGCATTTAAGGTCGGGGCAGCCCTGGCTCGATGATGTCACTTTGGTCAACCAGATCACCATTGTAGACTTTACTTCTGACTCTGAACTTTCCTTGCCTGGCTGTGTTAGACCAACCAAACCATTGTATAGAAAGGTTTAACTTGAAGATGCATATTCCAAAACAATACAGTGGATAACTGTCTATTCAAGGTTAAATGTAAGGAATAAAATATCAGACACTCTAGTTGTGCTGTGGAGCTGTGTAGAAATATTGGAGTTCATCATATGGACCTGATATTACTGATGAAATGCTACTAGCTAATGTGAACTTTAGGCTAGTTTATGTGACATCCTTGTCTTCCTAGTAAATCCCATCAATGTTTTTGCAATGTCACACATGATGTCTCTGAAAACTGTCCAAAAGAATAGAATACCACCTTTTAAACCCAACTCTGAATTCCAAATTGCAAGCCTAAGACTGGTGACTCATTCATGCATGCGTTTATTCTCTCTCTCTTTTTCCAGTAAATGTACGGTAATAAGCTAAGCTGGTAGAGTGTCACAGCTGGATGCATAGACTTTGTTCTATAGTGAAGAGCCATTCCCGGGTGCAGAGAACCATGTTGTACTTGGAAGATTCTAAATAAAGGCCGTATGTGGAAAGAGCACAAGTGTGTTGGGTGGGGAACAGTTGTAACATGTGACAGTCTAGATTCTTGGTGGTTGTAAGTCACTTGACAAGTTTGTACAGCAACACGGAGAGGTCAGGAATAATTTAATTAATCACTGCACCTGGAAATCTGCAACATGACTTTTTGGCCTGGTCTTAATGCTATAATGAATGAAAAGCTGATTACCTATGACATTTCCCCTGAAAGGAAGTGTTGAAAACATATGGTATTTTGACTTTCAAGGTTTTAAGTTAATGTTGACTCAAAATGTCATCTGCAGGGCACATTATCAGCATTTGATTTAACATCAATATGAAATCTGGAAGGTGGCAATCTGATAAGATCTAGAACTATGTTGAAAATGTAAGTGTCCGTAAAAAACATGTCACCAGCAGAATCTAGTATGGGCTGAAGTCACTAGAATATGATTTACTGTTGCATCATAAAGGTTCTAGACACATAAAACATAAAACATAGCTAAAACATAAAACATAGCTACATTATACCATTTAAAAACATACAAAAACCCTATCAGTCATTAATATACACACACAAAACCAACTCCCATAACAGCAATACCATACTCATAGTGTTGCAGGCCTTGGTAACCTCTTGACTGGACTCGTGTAATGCACTTGATGTTGGCTCGGAATTTGCAGCTAGTACAGAATGCTGCATTTTGGCTGTGTTTTTAGATAGCATTTTCACAATGTAATTGTTCTTATTGTTACTTCTTATTGTGAACCACCCTGGGATATATTGATGTCAAGGGCTGTATACAAAACTCTTAAACAAGTAAACATAACAAAATAAAGTGGCAAGTTACACACATCTTTCCTCTGTGTTGCATTTCTAGATAGAAATAGACATATTCTTCAAATTGTTCTTGTTCAGAGGGCTCAACACCCTAAAATAAACAAAAGGGTTAATATCAGTAAAAGTATTGCCTAATATCAACCAGCTACTCTGAAGCATGACATTCATAATATTTGGCATTCATAATATTTGTATAAGAGAGCTTAAGAATTAATTGCATGTAGATGGCAAACATGTGTCATAGCTAAATGAAAGTATACATATAGTACTAACTTATATGTAATCATCTGTAACTTACTGGATCTATTTAGGATCACACTTGAGATAAGATGCGATAATGAAAAGTGGCTGGCATTAATGCTACTCAGTTTTCATCTTTGAGCTGCTCACATGAGTATACTGAATGGAATTCTGATCAGTTCACAGAAAACTTAAAATTCTCCCCCTCCAATCAAAATAGTTTATCAACAAGATACCCATTCCTTCAATACTATTCCAGAAATCTGTAAAGTTCCAAGATCAAATTAATTAAATAGGTTGTTCCTGGAATTTTAAGTAAGCTAAAAGTGCATAGGGAGAAAATGAAAACCAGCTTGTATTTATAGAAATAAAACCCATTTTTCCTACAGATTAATTGTGGCATCTACAAATGCAGCTACATGAGTTTTTGGCACTGTTCTACGATAAACTGGTTTGATCATGGTTTCGCTGTCTCAAAGGATATCTCTAAGATCAAGGATTTTTTTTAAAAAAACTGATGGTATAGACAAATACATAGAAATACATAAAAAATAACAAGGGAGATAAAACTGGTTTTTATTAAAGAATAAAAGATCAAGGCAGTTATACCCCAAAGGTCCACATTTCACCACGAAGGGGCATTTTTTAAAGCAGACTTTCAAACTACATATCAAATCAGAGGGGGAGCTGGATTGTGCTTACTGTCCCCACCTTCAAACACCATTTGTTGAGATGGGTAGATTAGCATTATTTGAACTACAGTGGTACCTTGGGTTAAGTACTTAATTCGTTCCGGAGGTCTGTTCTTAACCTGAAACTGTTCTTAACCTGAAGCACCACTTTAGCTAATGGGGCCTCCTGCTGCCACCGCGCCACTGCCATACGATTTCTGTTCTCATCCTGAAGCAAAGTTCTTAACCTGAGGTACTATTTCTGGGTTAGTGGAGTCTGTAACCTGAAGTGTCTGTAACCTGAAGCGTAGGTAACCCGAGGTACCAGTCTAAATAGATATATGGAAGCATTTCATTTAACTTGAGCCTGGAAAGCAAAATTTGCTTGAAAGCACCACTAGGCCATATCCTTCTTAGCACTTTATTACCCAGCCTTGCTTGTTAAATATTTCTCATCTCCAGTCATAATAATCCCTGAAGTAAAACGGGCAACTACAGCCTGGGTTGGAGAAAGGTGAAAAAATTGTTTACTACAATGCACATAAACATAACAATGGACCACACAATATTCATGCATAACAAAGAGCCAGCAACCAGAAAAATTAGTTGTATAATAAACCGGTTATTTAATAAAATGTAATACATTACGAATACTACTGCAGTTTCTTTCCAGCCCTGCTTTTGTTTGAAGCACAGAACTTAATTTTTAACGCAGGCTTACTGCTTTTCAAGGATTCAAACATTGGCAACCTTGGAGCATTTTGTTTTGCTACAGCACAATTCCTGTGCAGTATATTATTTCAGTGCCTGAATGATGAGCAGCAGTTTATTGCCACTTGGGTTAATTAAAGAAGTACAGTTTGATGCCCTCTTGCTAGCATCTCATGACAGTTGTCAAGACGGCATAATCTAAAGGCTTCGTACTCATCTTTAGGCAATGAATTATTGTCTGCTTGACAGCTTTTTAATTCCTTATGCCAATAACTGCTGTCTAGCAACTTAAGGGAATTGGATCATTGTTCAGCTGTAAATATTATATGCAATCAGGAATTTTGCCTGTTGGACAAAAGAATTCAAAATCCCTCTCCCTTCGTTTCTCACTAATGGCTGTTATCTAGGTGATGAGCCACTTCCAGCTAATAAAATGTTCAATCTCCTCATTAGGTTCACACCATGGGACAAGAGGAAACAATGTTGTGTTCAGAAATGACATGGGAAAGGCATATTTTATATGAATGACACCCATTAAAGAATGAGATTTCCTATTGCAGTTCTGTTACATTCAGGGTCAAACTGCACATTGCATTCTTCGTCTGTTTACCCTTGAGTGCAAGATTTTCATTCACAAATGATGAGGGTGTGAAGGAGGTACTAAGTTGGATCATGACCATGTCATGGAGGGTGGGAGAGTCCACATCTTTGACCCCTACTGTGATCCCAATCTTGATTGAAGGCCCTGCAGCTGGTATTAGCATGGTGGGAGGGAGGTGAAGCTCACATTTGCTCCAGTGACCAGAACCCTAAAGAAGGGGTATTGCTGAAATTGATTGAGATAGCAGACACCATTAGTTCATACTGAATTAGCCCATAATTCCCCACAATGTAATGAGGCAACCTGTGGTTTCCTAAATCAACAATGTCCTCCTTTTCCCTTTCAGAGTTTTCCCTTCCAACAATACTGTAGAGATCACTGGCTGGGAACCTGCAACCCTCCATATCTTGCAGACTTCCAAGTCTCATCAGGGCCAATGGTCAGGAATGATGGGAGATGTGGTCCAGCAGATCTGGAGGGCCATAGGTTTCCCACTCCTGAGTTGGCATCCATCTGTCTCGGGAAACAATGGAGGAGTGCGCCTTTGGGGATGGAGTCAAACTGTTGGAAGGTTGCAGTACTGGCTGTGGCTATAGAGACCAATAGGGGAGAGACATGTTTTGTGGCAGCTGAAGCCAACAAAGGCAGCCAATTGTGCTGCTGTAGATGCACCATGGCATTTTTTCTATTGGTGCTCCTCCCAGCGGTTATTCCTCCTCTGGTCACTGCTATGGATGCTCAACCTGACTTTCTATCTCCAGGCACTGCAGTCATCTGCAAGGGACTCCCATCTCTGGTGTAGATCTAAAATAGGGAGATCTGTAGGTACAATTCTAACCCATGAAATACCACTGTTTCTGCTGCATCATGTACTATTTTATTTGAGTCAGCAGTGCGCTTTGTTGCCAGGACCTGTGCTTTATATATATTTTTCATTCTAACTGTAAAAATGTAGCATGTATGTTATGAATATTATTGTTGGCAAAACCTGTTGACACTTGTTTGTCAAATGCACTACTGATGCTTGAAGTAATGTTGAAGTTGTTTGCACTTCCTCTCTGGATTGTTCAGATAACACTATTGCTACTCTTTCCCCCTTAACAAAGATGCTAAGTCATTTGGCAGGAATTGTGCCTTGGTATAGTACACTGTTTGGATGGATTTTCTCAAGGTTGGACACTTGAACTAAAAATAGACAGTAGCATCTGTAATGACACACACTATGATAGCTGTTTCAGGTCGCTTACTGTAATAATCACTGTATCATGTTATGATAAATTATTAGCATATTTTTAAAATGCTGTTGAAGTGTTCACAGCCGGCTGATATCATATCCCACTAGATAATTGTTTGTTTTAGAGGGAACACATTAATTTGTGTAGTTTTCTTAGCTGCTACAAAGGGTCTTTTCTTTACTACATTATACCAACTTCTACAATCCAGATCAATAACTCTTCCTTTAGCATAGGAGTAATTCGTTTTCTTGTTGAAAGGAGAAATTATGTATATACAGTACCTACTCCTTAAGTAAGACTTGATCCACAATTTGCTGCTTATTTTAGTTAAGTATGTGCTGCTTTTGTTTAAGCCAGTCAACACCACTACATTAAAGTAACATGATCATCTTTGAAGGTCAAGAAAAACTTTTATTGGTGGACTTCTGTTTTAAAATGTAAATCTGTGAATCAGTACAGCAAATTTCCATCAGCCGACGGGATAAACTGCAGTGCATTAGTTGCTTATCAGGTGTACAGTTGACCTATGGACTCTGCTCTTTGACTGGAACCATCAATGGTATCGTGAAGATGGTATCTTCTCAGATGGCTCCAAGGTTTTGTCACCTTGTTTCAGGGTCTGGCAGGATATTGGTGAGTGTGCACCAGGGGAAGGGGGGTGGAATCTGCCTGGGGAGAGGGGGGCAATGGTTTGTGGGTTCATAACATAAAGAAAAATATAATACAAAGTGGATCATTCTTTTATTTTTTTATGTGTCAAAGACTTTATTAGGTTTCAAGGAATGTGATACATCATGACGTAAACAGCTACATAACTCAGCCCTGTATCCAGAAATCATAAATGGAGAGCTCAGCAAAGTTTTGAAGCCAAATCAGAGCAACTGGTAGCCAACCAACTTGTATTGGGCTCCACAGGAGGGGCAGCGCTGGGGATTTTCCTTGTGCAGCCAGAACCAGATCACAGTGCTGTTGTCCTCTTCACAGATGCAGCCCACAAGCCTCTTGTCTGTAATTGAAGGGACTATGCTGGGTTCCTTTGTCCCAGCATATTGTTTGGGTGGTAGCATGTTGTAAGGATCCAGCCCCTTCTCTAAAGCTTTCATGGTTTTCCTCTCCATTCCTGTAGCCTGTTCTTCATCACTGGGGATACTTCCGGCCCCCATGAAGTGGGCAGCCCCGTCAGGTGCAGCGGCCCCCGGCCCAGGGAACTCCAGCCCACGCTGAGGCCTTGCAGGGCCCCGCACACCTGCAGTAACCTTGATGCCATGGCAACCCTCCGTGGATCATTCTTTAAACAAGAAAGGGAGTCTTCAAGAGTGTTGGTCATAATGATCCACAACTTCTTTTAGCCCCTCACAGAAAAACATCAGAACTCCTTTATTTATAACACCATCGTATTTCTAGGGTTTCTGAATCTTGTAATATTTGGCAAAGCAGCATCATTGATCGAAGCAAGTAGCATTACTCTAAACTGCTTGCTGGCCCAGGAAAATGCAGATTCAGAAGTCTGCCATCCACTCTCAATAGGATCCTTTTAAATCTCCCTGAGTTCACTCTAAGCCTCTTGTTGACTAGCTGGATGTGTGGGTGTCTGTGTACACTAAAATAAATAAATACGTTTAGCATTCTGGGAGAAGGGCAAGGCCCCCTCCCCCAACATCCATGTTTGTGATGGTGATCATAGAATACTGTAATAGAATCACAGAATTGTAGAGTTGGAAAGGACCCCGAGAGACATCAGGTCAAATTGTGCTGCAATGCATGGTTCTCAACTAATGAAACTGTGGTTTTTATTTTGCTGATAGCTGCTATATTTTTAGACCAGGGGTTTAACTGCTGAAAGCTGCCTCATATAATACATTTGTATTGGAAATGTGAGGTATACATTTTTATAAAGGTAAAAGGTAAAGGGACCCCTGACCATTAGGTCCAGTCATGGCCGACTCTGGGGTTGTGGCGCTCATCTCGTTTTATTGGCTGAGGGAGCCGGCGTACAGCTTCCAGGTCATGTCCACCACGACTAAGCCGCTTCTGGCAAACCAGAGCAGCGCACGGAAACGCCATTTACCTTCCTGCTGGAGCGGTACCTGTTTATCTACTTGCACTTTGACATGCTTTCAAAGTGCTAGATTGGCAAGAGCAGGGACTGAGCAATGGGAGCTCACTCCGTCGCGGGGATTCGAACCGCCGACCTTCTGATCGGCAAGTCCTAGGCTCTGTGGTTTAATCCACAGCGCCACCTGCGTCCCTATACATTTTTATACAGATTAATAAATATCAGGACCAGAGCTGGCACCTGGGTTTCCTTGCAACACATTGTTCTACCATTAGATTATTTCTTTCCTGGTGAGCATCAATGCTGATGCAACTTATAATTAGTTAGTTGTACTTAACTGGCAGAAAACCACCTGCACATTCTTAAAGGCCATCTTTTTAAATATTACTTCTCACAACTGAATCCAGGCAATAAAAAGAGGCCCTGGAAAAGAGTCAAATTTCACAGAAAGCCTTTAATGTGCCCAAGTTCTTCACTTCTTTGGTACTACTAGTCATGTCTTGACCGCATCAGAAATCAGGGCGTTGACACCAGCTTTTTAATTTTTAAGCTAAATCAAGTTGTGCATATCAATCCGTTCTTAATGCTCTCCTAGCTCTGTGTGGAGGGCAGGATCTGTGAATAAATTATGCCTTCTTGAGAACACTTTGAGAATTATTAACAAAAAGCAAATCCCTTCTTTCTCACAACTTTGCTACGTATTTTCACCTCCTCCCTGCATACTTTATGTCCTATACTTTATGGATCATCTTCAGTTCTCCAAGCTTTTCCTTGTGCTTCTGTGTGTCCACACACACCAGGCTCTGCTTTCTGTAACACTAAAAGAATTCTATATGTGTGCCAGCATGTTTTAAGAATTGCAATTGCAATGAACATTTCATGTTAGGTGATACGCTTGAATCCTAACATTCAAGACTTTCCATGCTAAGCGAGCTTGATGTTTTGAAGAACAGTTGAAGGCTATGCCTTTTTTTCCTTTTACATTTTCTCCCGACACAAAGCCTGCCTTTTGTGGCAGAAGCGATCTTGCTGCTGCTTGGCTCCAGTCCAAACCAGTGTTTTCCTCTTTTTATCCAAAGCTGGAAAGTGTTCTGGGTCTGGAGACATGCTAAATATCTCTTATTATTAAATGCTCACACTTCAGAGCTGTTGCTATCCTCGGGTGAAAGGGAAGCCAAGATCTAGATGCTATTAACTGGTATTGGTGGTGATTTGGGGTGGGAGAAAGAGAATAAACCTATGCATCAGTGTCATGTGAGTTAATACCTTTTTAAAAGCTCGTGAGATGCTGTGGTGGAATTAAATGCTTAACAGTAATTCAAAAACAGCTTACAGAAATACAAGAATGTGGATCAGTGAGTGTGGGTGAAATTATGCTCCTGGTGTATATGTGTGACACATGAGAGCACTTACCTGGAAATTTATTACCCAGCTCTGAGCAAACAAAGCATGACCTACATTTGACTAAAGTCAGCTGTCGCCTGTTAATCCTATGGGCTTCTTTTTATTAATGTCACAATTGCTAATGTGGTATAACATTGTCATTACTGAAGAACACAGCGGGATAAGCTGCAGCTGTTATTTCTCTTTCGATATCCACTAACTCATTAGCATCTGAATTTTGGGAAATACAATTAGTGGAGATTATGGAAGGCCGTTCACCTCCCTTTCTCTTTATATAAATGAATTTTCCCCTTAAATCTTGACAGTCTTCCATGTTCCATGTTCACTGAAATTTGACTTAAAATGAAACTTAAGAGTAGTATCTCTTAGGAAGAATAATGAAGCGTAAATATTACTACATTGTGGGGTTGATTATCCTCACCCCCAAGGCTATAAAGCGTCCTCTAATGTTCATACAGAATGAGTGGAGGAAGTGTTATCAGTCTGACTTCTGAGGTATCCATTAACTATTGAATTTTAATTAAGAAATTATATTTCTATCAAATCATTATTTTTTGGGGGGGGAACCCATGCATTTCATACATTTTTTCAATGTCTACGGGAGGATATGGGAGAAAACAAGGGGTAAGAGCCATTTTCCCCAGCTCACTTGACCTGGTGGAAGGTGGAGGTACGTGTGACACTTTTCCTTTGACATTAGTTATTTTTTTCTGAAAACACCTTCCTTAATTATTTAAATAAATTATAAAATAAGTGTTGAAGGTTTCTGAAGGAAAGCGAAAACATTCTAATAAAGCCATGATATTCTGGATAACAAAAGGATATTATGGATAAAGAGAAGAATACGTGTGAGCGTGATACTTAAAATTTAATTTACCTTTTGACCCCAGAACATACTTACTTGAAAGGTGCTATAAGCAGAGAAAGAAGAACGACTTTTATTAAGAAAGGTTGCTGCTGTCATAGTTTCTAACTATTGGAAGCAAAAAGTGCCAGTTAAGGAAGGAATGCTGCGTTTTGGCTGTTGGTCACATTTGGATGGGGGAAGGGTGACAAATGATGAATATGGTCAGGAGAAGAAAAGCATAATTTAAAAGCAACTGGAGTCAGGTCTGGCACCAGCATCCAGCAACTTGAGGTATCTGCTAGGTCCCACCAGTGCTAGCCCTTGATTTGGATTTTAGTTAAAAGTTTACCTGAAGGTGACAGCTAGTGGGCATTTTGGTTTCCCACAGTGCCCTGGAATGATGCTTCATCAGAGGCTTTGTGGGGAATTAAATGGTCAGCCATCGGTCCCTATACAGCAGGGGTCCTCAAACTTTTTAAACAGGGGGCCAGTTCACTGTCCCTCAGACACTGTTGGGGGCTGGACTAAAAAGGTGCCAGAAACATGCTCTTTTTCATGTATTTTTAAAATTATTATTAAAAAAACCTTGTTTCAAAATAATATCCTGAACACTATCAGTAATAATATAAGTTACCTATACCTCACCTTTATACTTCATTTCTTCTGGGTTATTTGTGATGTTGTTCCTCATGCATATGACTTTCTCTGCATTGAAGTTTATTTTCAAACTTGGGGAAGTCTGGGTGGAGAGCTTTATTTCAAAGATTAACCCACCACTATTTACATGGAGATTCCCTTGTATGATAAACTGTTGCGATTCAGACTTCTCTTCTTGCTAATTCTATTTGCATATGTTGCCTGTGTTTCTGGTGCTTCCCTAACTTTTAAGGTTGCCAAGGCCGCCACATGGGACCCGCATGCGCGTTAAGGAGGCAACCGGGCCGGCGAGGCGCTGCTCCCGCGAGGATGGAGCTGGCCTGAGGGGAAGGGAGGAGGGTAAGGGCTGGCATGAAGGGGTTCCTTCGCTGCCGTCCTGCCCTCCGGCAGCTTAAAGTGGCAGCGTGCTGATACCAAGCAGCCAGCAGCGGCAGTAGCAACAGCGTTACCAGGGCTTCGTTACACATGCACGATTTTACCTCAGGACTCTTCCTGCCCAGCCGCTTCCGAGCCTTGAGCCTTGCGGGTGGGCTGGATCTGGCCCATGGGCCGTAGTTTGAGGACCCCTGCTGTACAGCTTGCTTTGCCTGGAATAACTGGTAACAAAGTATTGATGTTAACTATTCTTTATTTATAGAGCATTGATTCAGATTATGGTGCTTTGGAAATGAAATATATTTCTAAGTCACTTTGCATCGTGTTTGAAAATTGTTGCTCTCTGCCTGCTGAGCTGAATACTAAGAAATTGCTTCTCAACTTGAGCTGAACATTATCTTTATTTCTATCTGTACAACTCTCATTTTTAACGTATTCTTTTTATTCTATGTATCTGAGGTTTATTATGACATATGTGTCTCTGTGTCATACATTATTGCTTTATTGGTTCTCAACTACATTTGAATCAGCTGTCACTGCCAGCCTGGGAGTTTTCATTCTGAATTTATCTCTGGAAAGTCTCTTATCTATGCCTAGTGCCTGTCTAATATTTTGAACAGCAGTTCTGAAGCTCAAGGGGAGAATAACATGCTGAAGGCCCTATTCAGACTGGATTCTATTAAATGCATACAGCACAAATTTTCCTTCTACCAGTTGGTGAGTTCCTATTTGAGACAATGGGGAATCAGTATAAATATTGAAATTTGTTTTATTTTGTTTAATTAAAAAGGATGGGGAGCTAACTGACTAGGGAGGAAATACTCAACCTGGCCTGCATCTCCCCTCACTTAAAAAGGTTATGCACTTTAGATGGCTGGACAAATTTTGTGCTTCACTCAGCCCCAGGACCTGCTCCCCCTGACAAAAAAAACTGTATCCCACCCTAGTTCATTTTTTTTATTTCAAGAGTTGGCTATTCTAAAATCAGACAATGAGTCTGTGTTGAGATCATTTTTATGCAAATATGTCTCAGGTCAGTTTACTGTTTTGGGACTGTTGATTCTGTTTGCCTATAAAGAAGTTTTTAAATAAAAAATATGAATTAGTTCTACCACCACACTTCAAATATTATTTTGTGTGGTTAACAGTACACATTGTATTAATGCTCCCTTTGTTATACCATTAAAAAAACCCACCATTGCTGTATTATAACATTGATTTTAATTGTTCTTTAATAAGAACTCTGAAGTTAGTCAACTCCTAAACATTTTATGTGATATATTTACTTTATAATAACCAAGGGCTTGCCACAAGGAGGAGCTAAAGTATCAGACTGAATTATTCTTACAGATGAATCTGGACATACATTTTTCCAGTGGGAAGATCTGTTTACATAATATGTGAGTCCTTTGAACTAATCTCAGTGCAATGTGTGTGTATGTTTTCTTAAAAAATTGAGTATGCTTAGTGTACACAGAAAGTTTAATTTTGTTACGGTAAACTCAGGAGTATTATACAATTTTTATAGTAAGGAATATACTATATTCTGTGTTGGCATTCCCAGGTACATGGCGGGTAGTAAATGAGGAATCACATAATTGTTATGGAAAGAACTTGAAGAATACAATCCTAAATCAAGAAGCTAGTAACCAAAACAGAGGAATAGCAAAAGTCAGGTGGATTGTACCAGCTAAGCTTTTGTGGGGAGGTTCTGCCATGTTGGTCTTCATGCTAATTGGCAGGGTGCTGGTAAATTAGTATTTGCCCTGCTCCCCCAGAACCAAATCAAAGCTTCACCCTGAGGTAATTTCAAGAGGATGAAAGTTTGTATTGTGTTTCAAATGGGTTTCCACCAATACTAGAATGGTTCAAAGGAGTGCTTTTTTTCTGGGGGGGACGCAGGTATACACATGCCCCTAGACATTTTGTGAATCTAAGTTTGGCCTCATTGAGGGGCAGTATTTCAATATGAATAGGAAAATGAGAGTACCCCTAAATGTTTTTTTAAAGAAAAAAAGCACTGGTTCATGGAATGGCTTAACAAGCCCCATTCCTTAGACAAGGACTGGGCGATCCAAAATGACATGCATTTCCCTATTTTCACCAGAGAAATGTTAGAGGGTATGGTATTTTGTATGAAGTAAATAAGTAAAAAGGAAAATTAACTTTAAATGAGTAAAAACGAAAACTAACAAATGCCACAATAGGACAATTGTTGATATTGACATCATGCTTACAAACTGACAAGGAGCTAGACTATTCAGGCAACATACATATTTCAGGGAGATAACCTGGCCTCATAGCTTTACTTGTAGTATCACAGGACTGTGCCATTTTCTAGTGAATCTTCTAGAAGTCTTTTAGTTTACAGCTTACCAGTAAGTTTCAGAACCTGGATTCCAATGGATTTGTGCTTATTGGTATTACTGTGAGAACTTCAAGAAAGAGGAATAATTCAGGAGGACAGAAGTTTCTGGTCTCTCCTGTATTTGCTTTCGACGTTGGAGGAAGCAGACCTAACACAGACCATAAGTGAGCATCCACTATCTTGCCAAGTGTAACAGATGGACAGACGGCAACAGGGCAACACTTCTGCCGTTTCTCTCTCTCCTGATTGCTCTATTATGCAGTCAGAAACTTGAGGAATTTGCATATATGTTAAATCACAGCCAAATTACTCAAAGGTGTTGCCACTCAGAACTATTGTTCAACCATATCAATGCTCTGTTCTGTGGTGTGTGTGTGTGTATATATATATATATATATAACTCTGCTTACAGCACCAACATTTCAGAATATGTCCATCTCATCTGAACAGCCACAGTTAATACAGATCATCTTTTAATATTTCACAATAGGTAGCAGTTAGAGACCTGGCTCACACCTGGCTCCTTAATAGTGCTGCTCTACGTTGGATTAAATTCCATTGAGTTCAATGAGGCTTAGTCCCAGGTATGCTTCCTTGGGTTTGCTTCTTTAGGCCGGTTTCCCAACCCCCCAAACTTGAGATGACTACTTTAGGATTCTTTAGTAACAGATATGGACAGGGTTTCAAAGCTGCACCCATATTAAAAACATATCTTCTGGCTATTGTTTTGAATGTGTCATGTTTCTTCATGATTCTGCACATATGTGCAGGTGTGTAGAGGAATATGGTGCTCACATTGGCCCTCCAGATGTTGCTGAACTACATTATCCCTGGCTTTTGACTATGCTTGCTGGGGAGTTGTACTTCAGCAACATCTTGACCTGATAGCTCAGTTGGTAGAGCATGAGACTTGTAATTTCAGGGTTGTGGGTTTGAGCCCTATGTTGGGCAAAGGATTCCTGCATTGTTGGAAGTTGGACTAGATGACCCTTGTAATCCCTTCAACTCTATGATTCTATGTGGTCTGGAGGACCAGTTCCCCCCCCGCACTAGGCCTGGGTCTAGACATATCAAAAAAGCGATTCGGTTAAAAGGGAAATCCCGTTGGAGAAAGACAGGACTCCACAGCGCCATCTGGTGTCACAGTGTTATAATTCAAATAAAGCACATTTTCTTTACTAATGTAGCTGAGTCCTAGCTCTAAAAGGACAGCCTCTTTCCTTTTTTAAAAAAAGATATGCTTTCTTTTGTTCAGAATTATAGCATTATTCAAAACAACCAACCTTAACATGAATACAACTACCGTAATGAAGGCTCAGATCCTAGGCATACTTATTTGGGGTATGCCTCCATTGAAGAAGGTCAGATTTACTTCTGGGTAAACATGCACCAGACTTGGATATAACATTTCATTAATTGGGCAGTAGACCTGAAGTTTAGTTTTAACACCAGAGAAAATCCCTAAAAACAATAACGTCTTTGAAAGGCTGTTAATAGTTGCTTTCCTTCTCTGGAGCTCACTAAAGGAAATGCCACAATTATTTTCTTGCATTCACTGGAGGCAGCAGATCAAGGGAGGTGTTGGGCTACCCTTCAGCTTAATTAAGTAACCCTGCTTAGATCTCTCTTTGACTTTTTTGTGGGGGGGGGGAGAGCCAAAGAACGCACTGTTTTGATTTTGTGCCTTTGTGCCACTGCCTGAATAAAATATAAATCAGAGTTCCCCTGTCACAATTCACTCCATTTCCAGGGAAATTTTCCTTTCTTTAATTAGGCACTGAGCCAGCATATCCATTCCAGGCCAATGCATGATAACCCAGCACCAGTATATCTATTGCAGGCCAGCTGGAAAAATTCTATTAGCATGTTTTATTTCTTGAGTATAAGGAACTCAGAATAAAACCTCCCTATGGGTCTTTTGGCAAGAGGGAAGTTTCCCTCTTCACACATTTTTGCCCTTTGGGGCAAGTTTTAATGGGAATGTAACATAGTAATAATAATGCTTATATTATTTATATGCCGCCCTACTGACTGGGTTGCCCCAACCACTGTGGGCGGCTTTCAACAAATTATTAAAACACAAAAAATCTCAAGAAACCTCCCTGCACAAGGCTGCCTTCAGATGTCTTCTAAAAGTCAGATGTTTATTTCCTTGACATCTGATGAGAAGGCGTTCCACAAGGTGGGCACGACTACCAAGAAGGCCCTCTGCCTGGTTACCTGTAACCTCACTTCTCTCAATGAGGGAACTGTCAGAAGGCTGAGATCTCAGTGTCTGGGCTGAACGATTGGGGTGGAGATGCTCCTTCAGGTATACAGGCATACATACATTTCTCATGACATGTTTCTTATCATGATAGAATATGCTTGTCAGGAAAATGTACCATATTGAGGCCACACTTTCTCCATAAAGCTGGCCTGTATCAAACCAGAGTGTGGCCTATAATTGCTCTCTTACAGGTAGAGCAGCCTTAATTTAAGACGAGACCTTGGGAAGTGCATGGAACTTTGGGCAGTTTTAGGAAAAGCATCACGTGTCCTTCTGTACAGGTGCCTGTTACATGTTAGGGCTACAGACAGGCTTTATGGGAGGCTTATAGCTGGACCAATATGGTAACATTTCCAATAAACATTGTCTTGTTTGTGGGATGCGAGTTGAATGGGACTGGTCCTTACTGGCCTGCCAAAGCTCTATTGAAACTCCTTCCAAGGTTTTCCACTATATAACCTACAAAACTCATTTGAAAGAAGCTTCTTTTTAGGTGGAAACAGCAGCTTAACATTACTGTGCAGCCGACTATCTAAAACATACATGGCATTCAGAGTGATGAGCACCACTGATGCCCCATGAACCTACTTATACATATATTTTCCCAAGGAAGCCAATAAGTCTAGAATTTTAATCATCTGCTATAGTAACTCTTAGTTACGGAGCTAAATTTAGATACTCCAATTTATGCCATTCCCACTTGACTTGCGCGCAGAGCTTGGGAGGTTACTTGAAAGATTGAATGTGAAAAGAGGAAAGTGAAAGCTAATTGAGAAAGGGAGTTCCATGTAAAATAATTGAAAGAGACATTTGTGAGCAAAGGCAGACAACAAATGATGCTGCGGGTGTGTTTTTAAGCCTTTTATTTATGGACATTGATGGGGATAAATAGGGTAGGATATTTTAATATGTAAATTACCAGTTTAAACAGATTACCCAGAGCTTTCTGTTTAACCCAGTGGTACAAATACTTGGGGAAATACTTGGGGAAATTCCACTCAGCACATAAGATGAGCCTACCTAGATCAGACCAAAGCCTGTCTAGCCTTTTGTAATCTGGCTCCTTGTAATATGCTAACTAATGCCTATTCAAAGCCCAAAAAGCAGAACATGGGCAATAGCTTCTCCCAGTGGTTCCCCCCCAATTATTTTGATATTTAGAGGAGTGCTATCTCTAATCACCAATACAGCAAATGTAAAGTATAAACCTTTAAATATGTAATATAGAAATACTTACATGGGGCTTTCAGTGGTACCCCATCTAAGAAATTGATTGGACTACATCTACTTAACTTCATAAATACTGTAATATCAGTTCTTGGACAGCTTGTAAGGTCCAAAGTGCATATATGAAGCACAAATACTTTGCCATATGTTGGTGTTCTGTACAGACAATGTAACTGCTTTTGTCCCCAGACACACTGAAGCCAACATTTGGCTGTCTTTCTCCCTTTAAAGCCATCTAAGCTAGGTTTTTGAGAATGCTGGAAAGAAATCAGTGCTGTCCAGCCTTCCACACATCAAAGGAAGGGCAACAGTACCCATCCCCTCAAGGCCTCCTCTACGATGTAACAATGATTCTGTTTTATCATTTGAAGCTGTGATCTCAGCCAATAATAAGATATTGGCAACAACTCTTGCAGACACCAGAGTTTGCTTCCTTGTGTTCCTGACAGTCACAAGTGACTATTCATTGAAAATGGGTGTGGGAAGCACCTGCTTGAAATACGCGGACTCTGACTCTATCAAACCTTTATAAGGCTGCACAGTATGTCGTATCAGGTCTTTTAGAAGATATACATGGAGTGTGTGTTTTCCACAATGGACAACATTTGTACAAATCAAGTTTATTGTGATGTAATAACAACATGGCATCAGTGCAAATTAAATCTTTACAAGATGCTTGGTGGTTTTGTAATTGTGAGGTTTCGGGCAGTTTCTTTTTTTTGAAGAAGGTATATATTTAATTCAGTATGCTTTTTGCTGCTCATGGTGCATGAGCATCTACAGTCCTAAGCCTCTATTGGTTTTGAGAGTAGCAAGGGAAATCCATTTTGCCTTCTCCCCTCTAGTTCTGTCAAACTGTGTTACACTTAGACCTTTTCAGTGATGGGCAAACTCCCTTCATTCGGTTGGGAATTTGCATAGCAATTATGAAACTGGAGAATGTTCAGGGAAAGTTCCTTTAGCTCCCAAAGCAGAAAATCTGACAACTGTTGTGCTGTTTTAATGCTATTGTGTTATTGTATATTTTAATTATGAATATGTTTAGTTCAGTGTTTGTGTAATTGTTTTCATGCTTTGCAAGCCACCTAAAAACTATTTTGCAATTAATTAGTATATAAATTAATAATAATAATAATAATAATAATAATAATAATATTCCACTCCAACTTGCTTCCAGTCCTTTATCTTTCTGATCAAATATAGCCATACTAAAGACATTGTGTGTTCTGGAGAAATTTAATTTCCCAGGGTCCTTGGTAGCTATATCAATGCTGTAGCAGCTTTCTAGGCCCAAGAATGTGGAGCTAAGGGCATAAGAAATACAGTCTTCTTTTTGCCACTGCTGCAGTTCCCAGGTAAATGGTGGCAGGAGAGACTGGAATCAATATTTCTCTGGCTCAGGTTATTATCTAAACCGGAGAATAACTATCAGGCAAATAGCATCTGGTTTGGAATACATGCATGAATACCAAATTCATATTCTAAATTATGTATATATGTGTTTTGGAGACACCACTAGGCTTTGCTTTTCTCTTACCTCCACACAGTGCTTGTGCCAAGCTATTTTGCTCCCTAGGTAAGGCTAGCTACTTGCATCCCCCTTTAAAAAATGCTAACTATGGTTTTTAAAAACAGGTTGTAAAAAAAATGAAAAGCACAAAACTTGAAACTGCTACATTTATTTTACATTGGAAGAATAAGCAATACAACAGTCTTTGATTATGTTTCTCAAATACAAAAGAAAGTGTTTTAGCACACAAATCATTTTGAATAACCTTGTGAACTGAAGTCTTTAAAAATTCAATTTCAGGCACACCAAAACCACACTTTCTGTGCATTTTCCTTTGCGAATTTTGTCACCAATTCCTTCAGGTCAAGTGCTGGTGCCTGGGCATGTTCAATTGATATAGTTGCCAAGTCAACTAGTGTCTTTTGCAACATTTTTGAGCATATGTAAATTTATAAAAGTTTGAGCTTTGAGAAACTGTGTTCACCAGTGGCCTGATTCAGATGTAATGACAAAACATGGTTTATGGTTATGAGGATGAGCACTGGGCTCAAGTTCTCACCCTCTTCTTCCTCATTCACTTATGAGGAGGTACTGGTAATTTAAAGCTTCCATTGTAGTTTAGAACAAACCACCATTTCCCATTTTGTCCAAATTTGGGAAACTCCGCTTTGCAAAAACCATAGCTAGTTAAGAAAGCAGACGATTGAACTATGATTTGACATTCTAGCTTTTAAACTGAATATCTGAAATAGAAATGGAAAGCTGCTCCAAACTATGAAGGAAAGGAAGAAGTGTGTGAGTCTGAGGCACATACACAAAGAAGTGGGGAATGCACGAGCCCAATGCTTCCTGAAGCTTGTTGTCATTGTTTGCTGAGAGATCTAAACGTGACCCCTAAGTCTGAGAAAGCAGTGTGACTAATGATCTGATCTTATAGGTCACTGTTTTACAATATTGGTGAATAATTGAGCATCAGTATTTTCTGCCAGTTCAATGCCAAATTTACAGTATGCCCCAGGCTAAATTGTGCTGTAGCTGTGCAAAGGATAGCTTCGAAAATTTCAGTAGGCATAGAGAATGAGTAGGGCTTTCTCTGTGTTTTCCTCCAGGATTATCAAGTCTAAACACCTATCTGCTTTAGCAGACAGCTTTCTTTTTACCCATTTGACTAAAAATATAAATCTAATTATATATTTGTGGAAATGAATGTTTAGTTGACACTTGTTCAAATTAAGAGAACTCTCAGAGTCCAAGAAGAATAATTTAAGGTGTCGGTTCAGTTTAGTGTTACGCTCCATCTCACATTATAGCATTGTTAAAGCATGAAGCTGAAATTCTAACTTGCTGGTTTTATAGATCAGCAATGTATTATCAAGAGCATCCATTGGAGGACAGTAGAACACAGCAAATCAGGAGTGGCTACATATTGCTGATGTTCTAAAGGGTCTTTAAATGTGTTTTAATAATATTTTTCTTCTTCTGCATAGCAAGAGTCATGATCAGCATTGATCTTTATCCTCACATATGTGCCTTCCTCCCCCATCCCATGTAATGTTATCCTGAGTGGTTAGGGATATCCTTACTGAATAGGAATAAGTTTTATTTTACTTATGACTTGCGAAGAATTCACCCAGGCACTAACCAAGCTGAGAGCAGCTTATATACATACCTGGACAAAGACACCACATGTGTCCATCTGGATTCCACTTTTGGAATGTGGAACTTGCTACTCATTTAACTTTTTCCAAATTTACATGTACAGTGGTACCTCGGTTTAAGAACTTAATTCGTTCTGGAGGTCTGTTCTTAACCTGAAACTGTTCTTAACCTGAAGCACCACTTTAGCTACTGGGGCCTCCTGCTGCTGCTGCTGCTGCGCCGCCGCCGCACGATTCCTGTTCTCATCCTGAAGCAAAGTTCTTAACCCAAGGTACTATTTCTGGGATAGCGGAGTCTGTAACCTGAAGCGTAGGTAACCTGAAGCGTATGTAACCTGAGGTACCACTGTATGCGGGATTAGTTAGTGTTGCATAACCTTCTGTATTTTGAAAGTATTGGAAATTCCAATATTTGGTGTTTGTGACATTAGTATTTTATGAAAATCAGTAGAAGTATGAAGTAGTCTCCTGCCTCTCACCAAACCCACACAGACAGAGGTTTTTTATGTATAAGTAAGAAAGAGATTTTTATTCAGGCAAGTAACAGTACAGACCTGGCAGCAGACCCGTTCAGGAATCATAGTTCAGGAGTTCAGGAATCAATCAAGATGTTCAGAACTGGATGGAAGCAATGGAGATGTCCCAACAGTTTCCACATCCCACTTGCCAAGCTTTTGAGGGTGAGGTGTGATGCATTCACTCATGAGACTCACTCACTTTGTGGGAATGTTGGGATTGAAAACACATGCTTTTCTGAGGTGGCTGCAAGTGATCTGCTCTGCAGAGGTAGTGCCTGTTTCCAGGCAACAATATTGCACTCTCCTCTTCAAGCTTCTCATCATTTGCTGCCTCCTCCTAAGGTGCTCTCCCCCCCCCCCCCATGGCTGCCCACAACCTCCACTGAGACTTTCCACTTAGTTGGGAAGTTGGGGAAGGAGCTGGCATCCCTGCTCTCCCTTCCAAAACAGATGAAGTAAAGGAACAGTGGGGAGATCCCTCTGTTCCCACCTTGGTTTCTCACCAACCAGCACCCTCTATTTCCTCCTCCTCCTGTGTTGGGGCCTGACAACCCAAGCCCAATCCTGACAGCATTGTGGAGTGATAATAAGTAGCACTGGATTAATAGTTTACAAGTTGGTTTTCTGCATGAGCTTTTGGAGGTAAAACTCAGTTCATCAGGTGCAGGCCTAGGTAAAAGCAAGCAAAGGAGGGGGAGAGTAGGCAGGTAAAAAATGCATTTCCATTTAAACAGATACTCACAATATGCGAGTGGTGATACGTGTAGCAGGCATAAATGGAGGACAACAGCAAACTGTGTTTCTGTAATGTGCATAAAGCCAACAGTCTCTGTTCTAAGCAATCAAATTTTGGTTGACGCAATCAAAATTTAATTTGAGTTCCTTTTCTTCTATCTTATCATGTTCCATTTGTCTCCCTGAATTAAATTCCTGTGTCCATAGAATTAAAATATTCACTAAGAGGTTTCCAAATGTTGTTGACTTTCAGATCTATGCCTGTTCAGATCTATTTACCTTGAAGTCAGATGCACAGCTCATATACGCCTTGCACTGGGAGTTGTATGGAATTCCTTCCAGGCTAAGATTAGACAGGCCTGCTCTCTGTTGAACTCCAGGTGCTTAACAAATACCTTTCTATTTCAATAAGCATTTTAAGGAAGTTTCTTGTTTTTATGATTAATTTTAATTGATCTTATCCATGTTATGTTTTTTAATTTTTATGTGCACAGCTTAGAAACTTTGATAATTAAACTGTATATAAGCAATTTACATAATAATAATAATAACAATAACAATAGTTAATAAGTTAGGCTCATTTGATACACACTGAATTCTCAATACAACATTAATTTACATGAAGTACCCTGGATGTGATGGATTGTACAATTGGGATCACAAATAGTTGTTGCTTTTTTAAAGGGGCATAGTAGCATTTGGCTTTGTGGAAAGGTGCGGTTCCTAACTCCAAATTAAATTAAGGTGTGTACTCCTAACACCATTTATCTGGGATTAAAGTCAATTGATTTATGTATGATTTGGTTCTGAGTAGACTGCATTTGGATTACACTATGCAGTGGTACCTCGGGTTGAGAACTTAATTCGTTCTGGAGGTCCGTTCTTAACCTGAAACAGTTCTTAACCTGAGGTACCACTTTAGCTAATGGGGCCTCCCGCTGCCACCACACAAATTCTGTTCTCATCCTGAAGTAAAGTTCTTAACCCGAGGTACTATTTCTGGGTTAGCGGAGTCTGTAACCTTAAGCGTCTGTAACCTGAATCATCTGTAACCCGAATCATCTGTAACCCTAGGTACCATTGTAATTGTCAATGGTAAGGGAGTTGCCTATACACAACCATAAGTTTCCCTCCAGTTACTTTTATGAGTGTAGGATTGTTTCCAAGAATTGGTTGTAGGTCTCATCCTTTTTTGTTTGTCTTTGCCTTGCAACAAAAGTTGTTGTTGTTGTTGCCGTTGCCATTCACTACATGTGTAATTAGTAGCTATTAAGGATCAATTTAGATGGTCCAGAACTGAATGGTGGTTGCTTTATAGCTTATGTATGAGGCCTCTGCTGTATCTTAGCTGTCCTTATGGCGGTCTGCTTTTAGCTTGGTGGGTCCCAAATTGTTTAGGCCTGTATTGATGATGTCCACCTCCCCACACTGTGACATGCTATTAGCTTTTAGGTGGCTTTCTCATGACTCAACAGTAATATTAATATACTCTTTTAGTTCCACTGGCTTCCCTTAGGTTTACTTCAACGAATATTCCAGGACTCATTTAACTTGAAATGGTTCAAATGGTTTAATGCAGCATTAAAGCCAGCTCCTTCCTTGTCTGCTATAACTTTCTTTTATGGACATTGAGTGCATAAGCACATTCAAGAAACAGTCCCTATTTTCATGTTTCGACATTGGAGGGTGTGCAATGGGCCACATGATCCCTTACAAGAATAATAAATTGTTAATGATTGGTCTCTGTTATTTAGTTAAGGGATTATCAGATATATTATAACTGATCTATTGAAAATTAATCCACTAAATTAATCCACAAGAAAATTAATCCACTAAAATCTCCCCAATTTACAATGAAATCGCCCAGACTGGTAAGAACAAAAGTGATGCTGCTGCTCACGGCCAAAGTGAATGTTTCATGTAGAAGTTGGTAATATTATCCTGATTCCCCCCTTGGGAAACAGAAAAATAAATTTTGGAGAGAAAATTTGAGATTAGAGTAGCAGCAAAAGAAGGGGAAAAGGAGACATGTTTAACCATTTATTGCCCTGCCAAGCAGCTTCCCTCTATTGAAATTTAAATGCGGGACAATTAAATCCCCTGGAGAAAAAGCCATTGTGGGGAGGGGGCCTAATTGGAATGGGAGAAAAGGAAAAGTGTTTCATACCTCCACAGCTTCTTGGAAGAAAATTGTGTCCTCAGAGTTTGACCTTCAAGCACTCTTACGTCATATGACATTACATAAACTATTGATTCAACTTCAAACTGTTAATGCTAATAATGAATTCCTCTTTAAAAGGGTCCCTTTAGACTAGTATTTCCTGCAATCATTTTCAGATCCCTCCAGAATGGTGTTTTGTTTTGTTTTGGTGGGTTTGCAGTGGATTTACACTAGGCTGTCCATATATAATTCTGCTTTATTAGTAGCTCTGTGATGCTTCTCCAGTATTTAACAAGATTATTGCTGTTTGGAGGGGCAGTCTTATACACAAAGAGTGAACCCCCCATGTGGAACATTTGTGGTATAAAAGTTACAGGATTTCAAGGGGAGTTACAGGACATGCACTTACTGGAATTGAAGCAGTATTTCCTCAAAAGCTTTGTAGGCACTTTTAGTATTGAAAGCAAGATAATATCTAATTGCCTCGATACCACCATTAATATAAATAATCATGAATGCATAATAAAAACAATTTTTGAAGGGGCCCCTACTTGTTGGTTTCACTGATTTTTATACTTTGTTGTTGTTGTTTCGTCGTTTAGTCGTGTCCGACTCTTCATGACCCCATGGGCCAGAGCACACCAGGCACTCCTGTCTTCCACTGCCTCCCACAGTCTGGTCAAACTCATGCTGGTAGCTTCGAGAACACTATCCAAACATCTCATCCTCTGTCATCCCCTTCTCCTTGTGCCCCCCATCTTTCCCAACATCAGGGTCTTTTCCAGGGACTCTTCTCTTCTCTAAAGACAATAAAGACAATAATTTTAGGCTGACTTCTAAGTACTTTTGTTCCTCTCATTTTATGTAATCTGCTTTAACTTCTTTAAATGCCTGCAGATTTGGTTCCAGTGTACTTTTAAATAAATGGAACTGACTGCATAGCCAGTCATAGTACAGAATAATAAAGCTTTCAGAAAACTGTTATGATCCATTATATTTCCCTTGGAAAAATGCCGGGTCCTATCAAATGTATTTCTGTTCATGTACGGCAAGTTTGCTGCTCCAAATGCCCAGTGACCATTGTGTATAATTCAAGCAGTCATTGGTTGTGGGTTCACAATAAATTATGTACTAATGCACCTACAATGCTAAAAAATTATGTAACTGGAGGAGGATTTTATGTGTAAAACTAACTGGTTAGAAAAGCATTGGCAAACAGTCGCATGACTGCAATTGTTAACAGCCCTACCCCATGCATGTTTACATAGAAATCCAACTGTGCTCAATGGGGCTTTTCCCCCCTACTTTGTTGTTTAGTAGTTTAGTCGTGTCCGACTCTTTGTGACCCCATGGACCAGAGCACGCCAGGCACTCCTGTCTTCCACTGCCTCCCGCAGTTTGGTCAGACGCATGTTTGTAGCTTCGAAGACACTATCCAACCATCTCGTCCTCTGTCGTCCCCTTCTCCTTGTGCCCTCCATCTTTCCCAACATCAGGGGCTTTTCCAGGGAGGCTTCTCTTCTCATGAGGCTGCCAAAGTATTGGAGCCTCAGCTTCACGATCTGTCCTTCCAGTGAGCACTCAGGGCTGATTTCCTTCAGAATGGATAGGTTTGATCTTCTTGCAGTCCATGGGACTCTCAAAAGCACCAATTCTTCGGCGATCAGCCTTCTTTATGGTCCAGCTCTCACTTCCATACATCACTACTGGGAAAACCATAGCTTTAACTATACGGACCTTTGTTGGCAAGGTGATGTCTCTGCTTTTTAAGATGCTGTCTAGGTTTGTCATTGCTTTTCTCCCAAGAAGCAGGTGTCTTTTAATTTTGTGGCTGCTGTCACCATCTGCAGTGATCATGGAGCCCAAGAAAGTAAAATCTCTCACTGCTTCCATTTCTTCCCCTTCTATTTGCCAGGAGGTGATGGGACCAGTGGCCATGATCTTCGTTTTTTTGATGTTGAGCTTCAAACCATATTTTGCACTCTCCTTTTTCACCCTCATTAAAAGGTTCTTTAATTCCTCCTCACTTTCTGCCATCAAGGTTGTGTCATCTGCATATCTGAGGTTGTTGATATTTCTTCTGGAAATCTTAATTCCGGCTTGGGATTTATTCAGCCCAGCCTTTCGCATGATTAATTCTGCATATAAGTTAAATAAGCAGGGAGACAATATACAGCCTTGTTGTACTCCTTTCCCAATTTTGAACCAATCAGTTGTTTCATATCCAGTTCTAACTGTAGCTTCTTGTCCCACATAGAAATTTCTCAGGAGACAGATGAGGTGATCAGGCACTCCCATTTCTTTAAGAACTTGCCATAGTTTGCTGTGGTCGACACAGTCAAAGGCTTTTGCATAGTCAATTTTATACTTTAGTATGACGTAAAGCTCTGGCTTACTATATTATTTTCCCTTGGGGTTGAATATATATATATATATATATATATATATATATATATATGTGTGTGTGTGTGTGTGTGTGTGTGTGTGTGTTGACAGAGTCACTTAGTTACACAGAATATTATTTTGCACCCCTGCCTAGGAGAATGTTTTCAAATAATTGAAATGACAGCCCACCATTTGACCTGTGTGGAAGAGAGACGGCGCTAAGATTCTGAAGGTTTGCAAACAAATACATGAGCAAATATGTTGACGCGCAAACTGTTAAATTAGTCCATACAATTGTGTTCAGTATTCTACATGGCCCTAGATGAGGATAATGCAATCCCTCCACTGGTCTGTGTAATTGCTCTGGGCTTGAGATGGTAATCCCATAAATCATTTCCAATCAGTATCACAACAAAATAAAACAGCATTTCAGTAGAATTTTTACAGTGCAATTCTAGGCATGAGTGACCTCGGAGGGACTTACTTCTGGGGAGGCATGCAAGGGATTGTACCGGAAACACTGTGGAAATACCAATTTATTTTATTATCATCCTGATTGACTATGATCAAAGTAACTGCCATGAGACTTCCTCCGAGGTGGGTGAGCTTAGAACTGTAGCCTTAGGACAGAGCTGGCCCAGTCATTGGGCAGAGTGAGGCCACTGCTTTAGGTGGCACAAGCCTGTCCCACTGCCTTTGCCAGTGCTGGACAAATGCTGCTGCCAGCGGTACCAATTTTGGGCAAGATCACACCCATTTTGTGAAAGAGCTTGCCTGAAATCAATGCACTCTTGCCTAAAATTGACAGGGTGCACAGCAGCAGTCGAGCAGGCAGTGTTGGCGATGGTGGCAGCAGCAGCAGATGTGGTGGTGGTGGGAGAGGCGGCAGGGCAGAGTAGCTCATCCTATTTCACCTCAAGCAGCAATACAGGATTCATTGCCTCTCTTAGGAGCTCCACAGATATCACCCTGATCCAGTAAGAATGATCTGTACAAGGAACCAGGCTTCTACTTATGGATTATGGTACTGATAGCATGCATTGCATATGAAAGAGTCCAGGTTTGTTCAGTCCCAGGCATCCTCAGTTTGAAGCATCAGGTAACAGACAATGGGAAAGGCCTTTGACTAACAGAGGCTCGGGAAGAGTGGCTGCCAGTCAGAGTAGATACTACTGCCCTAGATGAACAACTGACTTGGTACAAGGCAGCTTCATGAATCTCTGTATCAGGAGTGTGGAGGAAATTTCCTGTCATCCAACACTCAGAGGTATGCAGAATGGTGTGCTGTGTGTCTCTAGTTTGAGGAAGGTCTTCATTTTCCCATCCATCCTGAACTGACAGTCCTGTCAAAAATGACAATGCTGCCTCTCTCTTTGGGTAGAGAATGTGTGTGAAGTTCCCTGGAGTGGCAGTATCCTTTGTATTTACTGACGGGAAAAAGAAGAAGAGTTTGGATTTGATATCCCGCTTTATCGCTACCCTAAGGAGTCTCAAAGCGGCTAACATTCTCCTTTCCCCTTCCTCCCCCACAACAAACACTCTGCGAGGTGAGTGAGGCTGAGAGACCTCAGAGAAGTGTGACTAGCCCAAGGTCACCCAGCAGCTGCATGTGGAGGAGCGGGGACACAAACCCGGTTCACCAGATTACAAGTCTACCGTTCTTAACCACTACACCACACTGGCCACACCATAAGTGGCTGCTCCACTTCCCCACACAGGAAGCTGAAGCTGAGGTGCAATGGTTTTTTACAAGGCTACTTTAGGAATTTACAGTTGAGCAATGATTGGAAGCTAGGTTATACACATATGTGCACATGCATGTACACACACGTCATTGGATCTAGAGAGGCATGAGTCAATGCCTGTGTGTATAATGGGGATTTCCTTTCTCCCCCCCCCCATGCTACAGCTCTGTATTACTACAACTGAGGACCAGAGGACCCTTTGCAAAGTACACATGTGATGCAATCAGGGAGGAATGGGCAGAAATTAAGGACCGCCATCCATGTGCTAGCTAAAGTGCCTTCTGTTCTTTCAATGCCAGCAGTGGCCCTTTTAAATCAGAGGCTTCCTATTGTTAAACATTGTAAAGCCATCATATATATTTTTGTTATGCATCAAGAGACAGTATAGCAGACACCCATGTATTTCTGTGTTTCCTCTTTTGTAGCTGTCAGACTTTCCCAACTTTATGGAAGGTGCCATTCATCAAAATTAGGATTCAGCATGAACCCTGATGTATTTATCAGCCATGCAACAATATTTTCTATTCTTTTTTTCCTTGCAGATTTCTGAGTTTTTCCTATCTGTCTCATTGGAGATTTAGTTAGTAAGCTATATAAATAAGTACGGCATATAGGTTCATTAGATTGATAGGAAGAGACACCTTGTCACTTGTGAAAAGATCAGGTATATAAATGGAGCCAAATTAAGTCTAGCTACGGGCCAGTAAATTACAAAATAATTGACAGGAGTCTGGCCACATTTGTCTGCAGGCTCCTTCTATCACAACCTGTGCAAATGACAAGAATTGTACCTATTTGTAAGAACTAGATCTGGACAATGCAGTTTCACCAAATGAATCGTAGTAACAGCAGCAACAACGAGGAAGCCTTTGGCAGGGTATGCAATGAGTATTTCAATAAATAGTTAGGATTATATCTTGATTCACTGCAGATTGGGAGTGTGCTGTTAAGTTTGCTGTGTACACAACCCAGGTTTTTGTGATTATTGGATGCCCTTAACAAATATAAAAAGATTGCAAAGGAAGAGGCACGTTGGCAGGAAATTAAACTAGGGATATAATTTCTAGGCTGGGGGAATGCTCCTGAGCATGTTCCATTGACAAGGTTCTAGATGGAGAATTTTCTAGAAAAAACATCAAGTGCTCACACACAGCCTAAAATTTCTTTCTGACACTGCTACTTAAATATCTTTTTGATCCTGATTTTTTCCACAGACTGTAACTATTCTTATCTCCTATGCACAGACTGTAACTATTCTTATCTCCTTTCTTCAAAGGGACCCCAAGCAGCACCCATGATTTTTTCAATTTTGTCCTCAGAAGAACCCTTCAAAGTAGGTTAGATTGAGAGATAGTGACAGGCTGAAGGTCACCCAGTGAGCTTCCAGGCCAATTGGAAATTTGAACTGTGGTCACCTCAATCCTAGTTTAATATCATTTCTGCTATTCCATACTGGCTCAGTCTTTCTCTATGAGGCAACTGCTGCATTTATCCTTATTCTGTGCCTACTTGACTAGCAATGACTAGAAGCCATTCACAGATTTGCCAAAATTGTAACCAATGTGCCATTTACTTTTCAGTATCAGTTGGGGACAGAAGACAACAGCCCTGGGTAAAGCTAATTCACCATAGACTAAATGCTACAAGATACAACATAGTGATGAGGAACCTAGACCTGATGGACCTAATCTATGCCATGCCCCCTCCCGACTCCCTTAACTGGGATGGGGTGTTATCATCCCCCTTGTGGTGTGCTGGGTGCAGAAGGGTTATATACATACACAGGTCTTCTAACAATCAGCAGCAAGGTTTAGTACCAACCAAGGACTAGTCCCAACATTTCTCTTTGCTAGTATTGGTAGTGAAAAGTAGCTAAAAAATGAAGCATGTTTTGAATTCCATCTATTTGGTGGAGGAGACTGAGTTTATTCCACCTTCTGTGTGATATACCTCTTGGGCTTCCCAGGCACTCTTCTGTTTAGGTAATAACATTTGGAACACATGTTGGTAGATCGACGTCAGCAAAAAAAGTTACAATAGAAATGAGGTCCTGGTTTATTTTCGGAAAATAAAAACTCATTCAGAGAGTCAGAGCTGCGCTTTGGAGTCTGACCGTGTGAACTTTCTCTGTTGCAGCAAAGAATTGTGAAAGTTAAACCTTTCTTTACCTCTGAAGATATAGAATCCTGTGAGCTTACATCAAAACCGTTCTATCAGTTTTTGGTGTGCTTCTTAAAAAGTTCAATATACCAGAAATCAGTTTGACAGACCCATCGGATAAGATCACATCATCTCAGCGATATTAAGAGCTTAGGGCATTATATTTCTCCAGCTGTTACTTCCAGATAGCAGGAAACTGATTAGTTAAGCTCCCTTTGATTTTTCTTTTACCTTATCTGTATGCTATGATGGAGGTACTTACTGGTCAATTTGCATAGGCATATTGGAGAACATAAAGTTTTCCCTTCCTATAATTGCCCTTAGTATTGCAGGTATTTGGGGATTTCAGGCTGCAGTCCTATACCCATCTGCCCAGAAGCTAACCCTGTTGAACGCAGTGGGACTTAGGTTGAGTAGACATGCATAGGATTGTGCTGTCAACAGCAGAATTTTGATTCTAAACTATTTGAGATTAAGAAATTAAACATGAAATGAAGGCTAAAGTGTTGCCTGGCATATCTACATTTCCCAAAATTTAATATTTCCCTATCTATTAATCTGTTTATGAATTGGCAGAGGAGCCGCATAGCCCTGGCAGGAATACAAAAACATTCACTGCTAAATATTTGCTTGAGTGCAGTGAATCAATCTGTATTGCCCAGATGTTGTTCATTCTTTAAACAATAATTTCCAATTTCACCCTATCTGCACAGAGATTAATTTCCCCACATAGGTACATATATTTATGGCTTCAACAGTAACCCACCAATATATTGTTCTATTTAATGGCACCTTCACAAAAGTTGTAATCCAGAAGCATTAATATTGTGGTGGTTGGCCATTAATTTCACTGGAATGTGGACTATTTCCAAATTCTTATCAAAAGCAAATGAAAACTGATGGCATGGGGAAATGTGTATGGTATCCCTCTGGATTGCCTTGTGGCAGGTGATACTGGGATTATTGTTGTACAGTGGCTCCAGTCTTTCCTGAGGTATAATTCTGGACATTTATCAAATGCAGAGGTTTGAACTTGATGACCCCTCCAACTCTACAATTCTATGATTTTAAGTCATGTGACTTGGGCATGTCCGTGATACATTTTTCTTGGTCTGATGTTATCTGTATCAATTTTTGTATTGATGAGATCCTTGATGTTTGCAGTTTGTCATGTATCTTTAAATTACATTCTTGTAGTATGGGGGTTAGCAGCAGGAGAACAAAAGTAGATTTTGTGAGCCCTTATGGTTGCTAAGAGACCTATACTTTGAGCTTGGATAGATATAAAACCCATCACCTATTGCACAATGCTCCCAGGATCTCACCGCCGACATTCAAACACATTTTTTATTACTACCAATTTTGGGTGGATACCTGTTTGCACATTTAGGTGACTAATATCAGTTTATACGTTTAAATTAAGATGAATGCATTGATAATTATTGTATTCATAATGGGAGATGATTTTTAAAAAAATTCATTTTCTCTCTCTATTTTTTTTTCTTTTGTTAAATTTGTTATTTAAAAATCTAATAAAAATGATGATGTCCGCATTTGAGGAGCCATTGAAAATGTTTTAGAACAGCTGTCCCCAACCTGGTGCCCTCCCAATAATATTGCCAAGAGTTGTACAACCCTCACTGGCCATGTTAGCTGATGGGAATTGGTGTCCCAACAACATCTTGGGGTGTGTGTGTGTGTCAAGTTTTGGAAGAGTTTCTTAAAACAGTACACCACCACATCCTCTCTTTATTTGTAATCATTCTTTTATCACATTTCACAACTGCTGTTACCTGGTATGAACAAAACATTCTACAGGGACATAAAAAAGCATTTATCTTAATTGACAGGTTTACTGCTGCACCACGGTAGGGCTCAGCTTTTATCTCGGCTATTAATCAGCATAACTAAACCAAAGCAGTTGTAATTTATGACAACATGCACTCTGACTATTCCTATTTACAAGAGGCAGTTCCTGTTTCCTGATAACTGGCCTGATAAATTGCTGTCTTGTTTTGGCCAGTTAGGGATGCCTTGTTCCTAATGCTGTTAGGGTGAGCTGCTGGGGCTGTAACTTCAGGTCTCCTTCCTTAGGCTTTCAATAAGTTGAACTGAGCTGGTGGATGAGTGGCTGCATCTTGTCTCTAGTGCCCTGAAAGTAAACACATCCCTATGGGCCTTAAAATGCCATGCAATGCCAAGCCTACCTTCCCACATGCACTTAAGATGTGAACTTTGAGCTGTAGATAACTGGTTAGATCCAGAGTAGGATGGTCACACCTCGGTTCTGTTGAATCAGTTTAACTCATTTAAGTCTCATTTATTTCAGTGGTTCCAAAGTGTGGCTCCGGATCCAACCCAATATTTTCTGGGACACTGATACATATCAAATATGTCAGAACAAAGAAACCAACGTTCTCGTGGCTTTGGGTCTGAAATCACATTTTTGAAACTGGGTTGCAAGCCACAGTATCCAAGTTTGTCCACCCACCTAGGGAATCTTCAGATGAAAGGGGGGATCAGCTATATTGGCTGTTTCCTGCTTCTCTTGGTGGAAGACTTTGCTGGACTTCTGTGAGCAGAAGGACATGAAGTGATACAATCCATAGTTTATATCTTGATTGTGCTGCTTTTAAAAAAATAGGTTTGGATAAAATAGATGTGGCACTGCAAGGGCATTGCTGACAGCACAGCTCCTAGAGCTGGGGTTGGCAACCTAAGGCCTGGGGTCCAGATGCAGCCCAATTGCCTTCTCAATCTGGCCCGCGGATGGTATGGGAATCAGCGTGTTTTTACATGAGTAGAATGTGTCCTTTTATTTAAAATGCATCTCTGGGTTATTTGTGGGGCACAGGAATTCGTTCATTCCCCCCCCCCCCAAATATAGTCCGGCCCACCACATGGTCTGAGGGACGGTGGACCGGCCCACAGCTGAAAAAGGTTGCTGACCCCTGTCCTAGAGGATAACTAGGATGAAGAGTTGAGTGTGTGATTCCTAATGTTCCAGTCTCCATACCTCAATGGTAACCTCAAGACCTCAGTCTTTCTTTTGAATACTGTATGTGACTGACAAATGCTGGTGTGAATAAACTGATTACACATTATGCAGTAAGAGTTTGGAAATTTACTCAGTTGTTTAAAGAGAAAGTGAGGCAAAAGGCCAAGGAGACAGATACAATTGGGTGTTAATGTGCAATAAATATGAGAAATGAGCCTGTAATTGGAAACCTCTGAAACTATATCTGAACAGAAGAAGATTAATTGAGTTAGTATATAAAGTGGACCCTGTGCTTTTGTTATGGATGCATTAAGGTTTCAGCTTTGAAATGCTTGCTGAAAACTTTTCTATTCAGCCAGACCTATGCTGCAGGCAATGATTTTTGCTGTGGTTTGTAGATGATGCAGCCTTGACAGCACACTGAGGAAGTTCTATAGAGTCTCATCAGTTGTTTTGCCCAAGCCTGCATGAAGGTTGCCCTTACCACCAGCCTGATGAAGACCAACATTTCTGGGTCAGGATGTCGCCAGCACTCCATGCATTAGAATTGGTCACCACATGCTTGAGGTGGGAGACGATTTTGTCTACCTGGGCTCCACCAGAACTATCAACCTTTCCGTCAGTGGTCAACTGGACAAGTGTATTGACAAAGTAGCTACAGCAATGGCTCGCATCTCCAAAATGGTATGGGAGAATGTGATGCTGATGACCAGTGAAGGTCTGCCAGGCTTGCGTATTGAGCATGCTGCTTTATGGAAGTGAGTCCTCGGCAACTTACACCACCAGGAGCGACGCTTCAACACTTTCCATATGTGCTGCGTCAGGACGATTTTGGGCGTCTCAGCGCAAAGCCCACATTCCCAGCATATTCACACTCCTGTCTCAGCGACATCTTCGCTGGCTTGGTCATGCCCACAGAATGGAAGATGGCAGGATCTCCTAGGACATGTCCTATGGGGAGCTGGCTTCAGGCACCAGACCCACTGGCAACGCAATTTTGCATTACAAAGGTGGCTGCAAATGTGACATAAAGGCTGGCAACATCAGCCCTGCCATGTGTGAATCCCTTGCAGATGACCACAGTGCCTGGAGACAATCAGGTTGTGCATCCACATCAGTGACCAGAGGAGTAATAACTGCTGGGAGGGGCACAGAAAGAAGAAATGCAATGGTACACCTGTATCAGCACAACCAGATGCCTTCATGTGCCCCAGCTGCAATAAAGCATGTCTCCTGTAGCCACAGCAGGTGCTGTAACTCTTCAACAATGCCCGATGGCGCACTCCGCTATTGTCTTCCAAGACAGGTAGCAACCAATATGGTTACTGTATGGTTTTATGTATTTTTGTAAACCACTTATATGTTTTTAATGAAATAAATATATAAGTATATAAAGTAAATAGGTAAGTAAATAAATAAATATTTTCATAAGTAAATAAATTAAATAAGTTTGAAAGAAATTCAGCTTCAAATGATCTAGCATCGTTGAATCATGCCACTGTGATAGGCTCATGCTGTGATGCGGCTGTTACCATAGTAATTCTCTCCTTGGTAGTGGCAGCTGCAACACTAGTTAGTTATGCAGTGACTGGTAGCACTGGGTAGTGCTATCAGTGTAACACATTCTTGCTGATGTTTCAGGCTGTTTTCCGACACAACATTTCTCAGTTTCAGGAGTTGCTGGATCTATGTGTGGCTGCCCCATGTAGTGAATTTCTGAACTGCAGGTGGCTCCCTTCTTCAGCCACTAGGCTGACACAGGTTAACCACTAGGTTCTTCTGTCGAAGGATGAAATGTAAAGAAATTCCTTTCCCAGCTAACCCTTGCATGAGCCACATTGTCTTCCTGAGCTCTGTAATGTTCCCGTGTCCTTGATTATTCTACCTTCTATTTGGTTCTGATTTCTGACTTGATCCTGCCTCCTGGTTTTCCCTTTGGCCTTCCCCAATCAGCCATTACAGGTGCAAACTATCTTATCTAGGAGTTGCAGTTATTGTGCAGCATGGTTAACAATGCCAGGGCTTTGAGAGCTTCAGTAAAAACACTCTCTCAGTTGATCAATTTTGTATGCCAAAGGTCTTAAATCCACTCCTTAGGATCTCCAAGTGGGATTGAGAAAGACTCCTGTTTGAAACCTGCTGCCAGGTAAAGTAGATTGATAATGAAAGAAAGCAGGAAGGAAAGAAAGAAAGAAAAGAAAAGGGGAATAGGAAGGAACAAAATACACCAACTGTAATAAAAGAAAAGAAAATGAAATGAAATAGCAACCCTTGTTCTAGATTTAATTCTGATCAATAGGAAGAAATTGGTTGAAAGTGAAGATGCCAGATAACTGGGGAGAAATGATAGTTTTGACTTACTGAAAGAAATGCTGAGTCTCAGTTTGAAAACTTCTAAAGACAATAATTTTAGGCTGACTTCTAAGTACTTTTGTTCCTCTCATTTTATGTAATCTGCTTTAACTTCTTTAAATGCCTGCAGATTTGGTTCCAGTGTACTTTTAAATAAATGGAACTGACTGCATAGCCAGTCATAGTACAGAATAATAAAGCTTTCAGAAAACTGTTATGATCCATTATATTTCCCTTGGAAAAATGCCGGGTCCTATCAAATGTATTTCTGTTCATGTACGGCAAGTTTGCTGCTCCAAATGCCCAGTGACCATTGTGTATAATTCAAGCAGTCATTGGTTGTGGGTTCACAATAAATTATGTACTAATGCACCTACAATGCTAAAAAATTATGTAACTGGAGGAGGATTTTATGTGTAAAACTAACTGGTTAGAAAAGCATTGGCAAACAGTCGCATGACTGCAATTGTTAACAGCCCTACCCCATGCATGTTTACATAGAAATCCAACTGTGCTCAATGGGGCTTTCCCCCCCTACTTTGTTGTTTAGTCGTTTAGTCGTGTCCGACTCTTCGTGACCCCATGGACCATAGCACGCCAGGCACTCCTGTCTTCCACTGCCTCCCGCAGTTTGGTCAGACTCATGTTTGTAGCTTTGAAGCCACTATCCAACCATCTCGTCCTCTGTCGTCCCCTTCTCCTTGTGCCCTCCATCTTTCCCAACATCAGGGTCTTTTCCAGGGAGTCTTCTCTTCTCATGAGGTGGCCAAAATATTGGAGCCTCAGCTTCACGATCTGTCCTTCCAGTGAGCACTCAGGGCTGATTTCCTTCAGAATGGATAGGTTTGATCTTCTTGCAGTCCATGGGACTCTCAAGAGTCTCCTCCAGCACCATAATTCAAAAGCATCAATTCTTCCTACTAGGAGTGGGCAAATGTGTCTATTTCTGTTTCTCTGTTTCATATTTTTCCTCTATCAGTTTGCAATTCTTTTTAATGCCCTCATGAAAATTCATCACATTTTAGTGCAAATATCTCCTAATACACATTTTACATGTAATTTTGCCTAATATACAGTGTTCCCCCCCGAAGAAATCTTTCCTAATTAATTGCATTTCTGTAAGTTATTTTCACACATAAATACATTTTTGTGCACACGTTACCTTGGTATATGCACTTTTGTACACACTCCTAGGCTGCAGAGCTGCATTGCAAAATTTGGAGAAGTGTGAATTTTGAAGGGTGACTGTATTTTATTTGCATATTGTTTTGGGAAATGCAGATTATGTAGGCCATGCCTTTAAATGTCATCTGAATCGAATTTCTGCTCCATGTTTAGGACTGCAGCCTAATTTGGCAACCTTTCAGACCCAAATTCTAACTCTGCAGCAGGACTGGTTATTCTGTGGTCTTCCACCCCCCACCCTGTTGGCCGTGCTGCCTGGGACTTATGGAAGTTGGAGTCAACATCTGGAGAGCCACCAATTCACCATCTCTGCTTGTGCCCTATGCAGTCACACTTCCTCTCCTCCTGTGATTCTCCCTACCACTCCTTCTGATACAATCCACTAAAGGTCATCCACTAAAGGTCATAGGCTTCATTTTACATAGGGAACATGTGCCAAATGTGTCACTTCTGTGGTTAGGGTTATTTTCAGTTTCCCAGGGTCAAAAAGTGCTTAACCACTCACCACCTTCTAGCATTGATTGTTGATGTAAGGGTGCTGAAGGGCTAATACGTGAGACAAGATAGTCAGTTGAGCTGGGAAAAGCCTCCTTATTTTAATGATTCCATTCACAATGTTGATAAATTGGATTTTTGGAGGAGACTTATTCAGGTGTTCAATGAAAGATGCATGAGGAACTACTGAAAGTGTGCCAGCTAGCATCACTCCTAAACCTGATCTGAAAGCAAACATTTTCTGACTATAACAGAGAACTTCTTCTTCTTTGGCAATTGTAGCCAAGTAAGATTGTCTTCCATGAACACAGCATTAACAGTGAGTCTGTAGGTAACTGTGGAGGCCAATTCTGGATCCACACGTCATTCCACAGTGGGGGCATAGGTTTCCAGGCAGGAGTTGATCACGGTGAGGGTTTGCCAAACGTGCCTTCCTCTTAGCACATTTCTCCCTTCTGTCCTGAGTTTGAGTGTCTTCAATGTGCACAATACCTTTGGTAAAGGCTGTTCTTCAATTAGAGCATTTGCAAGCCAGTGTTTCCCAGTTGTTGGTGTTTATACTACATTTTTTTATATTTGCTTTGAGAGTCTTTAAACCTCTTTTGTTGACCACCAGCATTACGCTTTCCATTTTTAAGTTCAGAGTAGAGTAGTTGCTTTGGAAGACAATCATCAGGCATCTTCACAACATGATCAGTCCAACAAAGTTGATGTTGAAGAATCATTGCTTTGACACTGGTGATCTTTGCTTCTTCCAGTACACTGGCATTAGTTTGCCTGTCTTCCCAAATGATGTGTAAAATTCTTCAGAGACACCGTTGATGGAATCTTTCGAGGAGTTGGAGATGGCGTTTATGAGTGGTGCATGTTTCACAAGCACCCTCCTAGCTTCCTTACAAAACAAAGCTTTTCACCTCACAGGGTTATAGAATGGATAACAGTTTTCCTTGAGGAGGAATGGGATACAGTTTTAATACATTTAATAAAATGAACTGTTTTTGGATTATAGAGGCCCACATTTCTACCTGGAGTACTGTGTCCAGTTCTGGGCACCACAGTTCAAGAAGGACACTGACAAACTGGAACGTGTCCAGAGGAGGGCAACCAAAATGGTCAAAGGCCTGGAAACGATGCCTTATGAGGAACGGCTAAGGGAGCTGGGCATGTTTAGCCTGGAGAAGAGGAGGTTAAGGGGTGATATGATAGCCATGTTCAAATATATAAAAGGATGTCACATAGAGGAGGGAGAAAGGTTGTTTTCTGCTGCTCCAGAGAAGTGGACACGGAGCAATGGATCCAAACTACAAGAAAGAAGATTCCACCTAAACATTAGGAAGAACTTCCTGACAGTAAGAGCTGTTCAACAGTGGAATTTGTTGCCAATGAGTGTGGTGGAGTCTCCTTCTTTGGAGGTCTTTAAGCAGAGGCTTGACAACCATATGTCAGGAGTGCTCTGATGGTGTTTCCTGCTTGGCAGGGGGTTGGACTCGATGGCCCTAGTGGTCTCTTCCAACTCTATGATTCTATGATTCTACCTTATTCAGTTTTTTAACTATGGTGAATGGGTGCTTAGGCAACTCTGCCATGTTCCCAGGAAGTTGATAAATTGATTCTGGTTGAATGAGCATTTTAAGTGTTGTATAATTACATCCTCTTGCTGGGGAACCTGGACATCTTATCAAAGTGGAAATCTACTTCCTAGTTAAAAGTATGCAATCACTGCTTTGTGGTCATGATTTTGGATCATGGATTGTTTGGGGCCAGGCTGGTGTCAGACTCTGAAAAGCATAAGCCAAGATGTAAAATGACTGGATATGATGTGTTTCCTCTCTCTCTTTTTGTGCTGCCCCCCAAGGCTTCTGGTCACTATTGTACAACCCTTCTGTGAAGCACAGGGTATTTTGTTTCATTCGTTGTGAAGGAAAGCCACATGCATCTTTCAAAGGATCATCGAAGAGGAATTAGAGTAAATTATATAGTGGGCTTGGAGAGCTGAAAAAAGCTCACATCTGACAAGCAGTGCACCTCTTGGGTTTCAGATAGTACATGGGTAGACAAGTCTAAGAAGCCTGGGACACAAATTTTCATGGCTATGGTGGCTCATTTACCAAAAGCATTGTATTTAGCATTAACTCTAGAAGTGTGTACTCAGTTTTGACCAAACTGAGCCTCCTAGAGGGCTATGACAATTTGTGCCCCGTGCTTTTTAGACTCTTCTACCCATGTATGCTGGCTCCCTTGGCCAATAAAGCGAGATGAGCGCTGCAACCCCAGAGTCAGCTGCGACTGGACCTAATGGTCAGGGGTCCCTTTACCTTTTTACCCATGTATTATCTGAAACCAAAGGAGTGCATTGGTTGCCAGATGTGAAATATATTGGCATTATTTTCAGCTCTCCTACCCCACTAATAGTCTGTCCAAATTCCTTGCTCCAGTTGAAAACAGGCAGAAATGTGTTTGCAACCTGAAGATCCAGAGTGCTACAACCCTATACACCCTTGCTTGGGAGTAAAGCACAGAGGGACTTACTTCTGAGCACACGTGCATAGAATTGCATTGTAAATTTTCAGAACTTTTTCTGACACATACCTGTAGGAAATGAACAGCTGGGATGGGAATTTAATCTTGTTAAGGTTTATGACAGGGTGATAGCTATGGTCTGGCTAACTATCAAACACTTAACACAATTTAGCCATAATGAATCATAATCAAATTGCCTATGCATAGTGTGTAGGTGGTACATGACAACTGATATTAAGGAAGGGCTTCTCAAATTGCAAAAGAAAGCCCTGTGCAGGGTGATCATTTATTCCCATTATATTGTATTTAACTTTTTTAACACACACACACACACACAATTACAATCCACAGAGAAGAATGTATGAATTAGCTTGCAATAGAGGAAACTGTTGTAGTTCAGCAATATCTGAATGGGCAATTCCATCATCCCTGGGCTGGGTCTGATGAAAATTTAGATCCAACAACAAATGGGCCCTAATCCATGCAGTACACAGAATTAACAATGCCTTGCTACAATTACTTTATGATTATATTTTTGTCTGAAGTGCTTTACTAAAATATTTTCATTATGGCAACATGAGCAAGGCACAATTTGGGGGATCATTTATTTAAAATAATTGTTTTTAAATGTTTAACAATTCTGGGAAATCATTTATAATGGGGGGGAAATATGCGTGCAGAAAGCCTTTTAACTTTGTTTGAGCACCTGCTTCATCATCAGCCATGGCTGAGTTTCCCCCCCATCTGTAAATCTTCATGCCAGAAGCTGGAAGCGCTGTCTGCATGAGGAAAAAATGTATTTGGATTTTAGACTCATTTTAGAAACCACAGAATGTGTCATCTGATTGTCAAATTGCCTGACCAATAGTGGATATTGCCTTACCAATTTCTGGCCCCCTTGAACAGATTAAGGAAAATGCAGGCATATCCCAAGTAGATGATCTTCAAAGAGCGCCAGGTTCTTCTGAAAATGTGCTTTTGCAAAATGTGTCATTTACATTTTCATCTTTTCAGGTGCAAAGTAATATCAGCAGGTAAAGAGGCAATCATGTCAGCTTTACTAGCAAGAAACTGATGAACACCCCCTCTTGAGGCAGTTTCCACTTACTTTCTCGAAAAATGAGTAAGCATTTTTCTGCTGCACAGGAAGCAAATATCTTTTATGAAGCAACCAATCACTCCAGTCAGCTTGAAGTTTCTGAAGGAAAGTTCTGGAAGCACCGAGGTAGGTCTAAAGAATTCTTCTGACTTCACTGCTATGTGGTAAAGATATGACAGAATATTCAGTTTCTGGCATCATGCAAGCTGTTTATGGGCTTCTGCAGCATAGGAGGCGGCCTCATAAGTGAATATTGCTTCTTTGGTGTTCTGTAAGGGGTTCAGTTAAAAGTGGCCAGGACCAAAAAGTGAGCAATGCTGTGAGCACCTGTTTTCAATAATTTGGAATTTAAAGAAATGCAATGTCATGGGTCTAGTTTCTGTGGCTCTTAAAATTGTGTTGGTTTAGGAAAATAGGAAGTTGCTTTATGGGATCATTGGTACGTCGAGATTGGGGTTGTTACCACAGTGTGATGGTGCCTCTGCAAAATTTCCCTGGAGCCTACAAAACCTCTGTTCCAACCTCCTGCTCATTGCCTTCTTTATCATGGGTGGGTGGGACTGGTCACCTTTTTCTCCCCCTTGAAAGGTACATAAAAGTGAAAGAGGAAGCATCAGCAAGAAGAGCATCAGTTTTGGGTACTTAAACAGGTTCCCAAACTTGGGTCTATAGCTGTTTTTGGACCACACTTCCCATCACCCCTGACTACTGGTCCTGCTAGCGAGGGGTGATGGGAGTTGTAGTCCAAAAACAGCTACCGACCCAAGTTTGGGAAACCCTGGTCTAAAACACAACTCAAGACTGCTCCCATGGCTATCCCAATCCCTGATGATCATAAATCTTATTGAAAACTCTTCCAACCCATCACCACTTCCAGGCCTAGCACCTGAGCCAGCTCTCCTGATTCAGAAGTTAGTTATGCATTCAGCGTTCAATTAAGCTGGGACAAGCATGCCACTGCAGATGTGTATCCAAATACATAACAGTGGCTGCAGAAACCTGCTTTCACACACACATTTCAATGATGTCAGTTTCCAGCTGTACCTCATCCAGTGCCATTGTGCTGTGCAATGCCCATGCATATGTGAACCAGCCCTGTGCCATATTGTGATGCAAACATCACGGCCATCCTGCGCTTCGTATTGTGCAGTTAGTACGATTTGAAATATCCCCACGGCTAAGAAACACGACCACATTGCTTCCTTGTCACTTGAATGACTATATGAGCTGCACTTAATTCTGAAGGTTCTGACACAAGGATCAGGAGAAGGCCATTTTCTATTCTGAAAATCTTTCGGAAAACAAGCAACTCTGTCATCACACCGATATTTATATAATGGCCGAGTGTTGTCTGCAATGTCTGTAGCTATTTTGTCAAAAAGAATACTTTGATGGTTTATGAGTATCTGCCTCTCATTAGATTTTTTTCGGGGGGGGGGTAGCTGCACTGTAATATAGCTAAAATGTCTGCATTGCAGAGGCCGTATTGAGGTGTAGAACTCCTTGCTGTGCTAATTATCCTTTTGAACATACTGTGCTCTGCAAGGAATGGAAATAGCTACATTAATCACCACGTGGGGTTTCAACGTGAAAGGTTCCTTTTCAAGCGCAGGTTAAAGCCATTTCCCAAGCAGTCAACGACTATCTGTACACAAAGACATTTGCGCTTGAGGGATTTGTGGCTCAGCGGCTCGGCTGAATTTTGAACAACCGGGGGGACACTTTGGGCCAATCTTTGAGTATCGTTTTCCAATTGCCAGATGGGAAAGAATTTTGCATTTCGGGATACTTCTTAGTCCATAGTGGTTTCCTGAAAGCCCAGTACAGCCCACACCCCTGAAGGAGTTGGAGAATGTGGGATAGCTGTGGATGCTGTGCAACTGCGGCATCCTTGGACATGACTTGAATCTGCAGAGGGAGGAGCTGGTCTTTGTGCTTGACTAGCCCCATAGGCTACAGCAGGGTTTCTCAAACTTGGGTCTCCAGCTGTTTTTGGACTACAACTCCCACCATCCCCATCTAGCAGGACTAGTGGTCAGGGATGATGGGAATTGTAGTCCAAAAATTGCTGGAGGCTCAAGTTTAGGCAACTCTGGGCTACAGGGTTGCTTATTCAGGGAGGGAATAGGTCTTCCTTCAGAACTTGCAATGGATCACAAGTTTTAGTGGTTTGCTGATCAAACCTTCTTCCCCTAGAACCCTGGGAAGGGGAATAGGAGTCCCCTAACAACTGACAGCTCCCCTAACAAACCACAGCTCCCAGAATTCCATGTCTGCTTAAAGTGGTACTGTCGTGCTTTGAATGTACGGTCACCATCTTGTCCTTTGCCTCAGGCACCCGAAAGTCTTCGTGTCCCAGTGTCTGACCCCGTTAATTTGTTTTTAAAAGTTTCCATTTTCTCTTTGATCTTAATTTCCATTCTTGGAGCGACACGAACTACTAGTGAGAGCAAGCCAATTAACTACAGAGCCCTGACTCTTAAACTCCCATAACAACAAGCTGCTATTGTTTCTGCTGTTACTTCTTCTGTTTAGCCCAGAGGGAACTTTGTCGTTCTTTTGTTCTTTCCCCCTTCACCAATTTTCATGAGCAAATGCCAGCGTAGCTAAAATCCAGACGCTTGTCGTTTGACACCAGATAGAGTGCAGTACGATTAGCACGATTAGCTGGTTTGGGATTTAGCTTTCCACTGGAATTAATGCTCTGGAACATTAATCTGCTGAATGCTGCATGTTTAGAAAGTTTTTGTGTTTGCATATTCTTTTGGAAAGATAGTTGTGTTTACACAGGCTTAGATTTAAAAATGTAATTTCGTGCGTAACCGATGGTGTGGGTAATCGACTGATAGCAGGCAAAGATTAATGCCAAAAAAGAAAATACATATGTAGTATTTAAGCTGCATTAATATTCATAATGTTCCCTGCAGTTATTATGTATAAAATACTTTAAAGTGCTGTTTCTTCTTGGAATTCTGGTTTGTGTTGTTTCCCACCACCACCTTATTTTGAATTCTGAACAAAGCTTCCAAATTACACGGGCAGTTAGGATTTCTGCTTTGCTACTTTTTCTAGTACATGGAAAAGTTCTTAATCAGATTAAATATGTCAATTTCACCATTTCAGCTTATTCCACTAATTTTAGCAATTGTTGGTAATGATGAGTCTTTCCATCTTTGTGCATTGTCAACATTTACTAAAGGTTGGAAACCTCCCATAGACTTTTTGCATGAAAAAGAAAAGGAAATAATGACATTTCAATTTGAGGATTAAAGATAATGATTAATAGAAAATGGCTTTATTAGGTGTTATACTGGAGTGGATGAAATGAATAAAGTTTATTTGGTCAGATGAATAATCGGAAGTTCTTTAGCTTCTTAACTTTTTCCTTCTCTCTTTCTGTTCTTTTTTTCTCTATCTCTTCCTCTTTCTTTTTTCTTTTCTCCTCTTTTCTTTCTCCTTTTTGCCTTTAATTTAATGTTTTAGTTTGGACAAAAATGATATGTGTTGGTAAGTTTTTATTTTTCTATATAAATACAAATAGTGATAATAATAAATTTAAAAACAAAAGTTCTTAATCAGGCTTGCTTGCTTTGTTGTTGCTGTTGGAGCCTGGGAGCCCGGAACCTGGGAGCCCGGAAGTTTTTTTAAAAGCCAAACAGGAGGAGAAACTTAAATCCTGACACGTGCAGCAACCTCGGTTCTAGGCACAATTTTAGGGTGCTTATAATGAAACTAAGCGGGTACCTCCCTTTTTAATGGCATTTGAGGCTTAAAACTCCCTGCCACATTTCCCAGACTGTCTCCGCTAGGGAATGCTTCATTAGCTAGAGAAGGTTTGAGCCTTGTTGCCAAAATAAACCCAATATAAAGCCTAAGAGCTTGGTTCAGATGGCATTGACACGAGATTGACACCACCACAAGAGACAAGCTGTTCTAAGATGAACAAAACTGATATGGCGTATTTAAGAGAATTGTTTACATAAGGGAATAAAGTGTTGCCTTTCAGATGGTAGGATAAGATTGCTTAATTGTACGGTTCTTAGTTAAACAAGATTAAATTTGCTTGTTACAGTTCTTAAGAGTTTTCCTCGGCTAAATAAACTCTCAATAGGTTTTCCTTCAGGCAAGATTTCCCTAACCTTCATCCCTGCCAAACCAGGATTAGATACTATATAGCATTTTCCCTCTTCTTCCAGCTCTTTCTGCTGCTTCTTACTTCAGTGATGGTTCAGATGTTACAAGGACTGCCTACTGAAATTCTCCCTGTGGTTAGACTGCTGTTTGATGCTGGGTTGTGCTACATGTGAACCAGGCAGAGGGCCTTCTCGGTAGTGGCGCCCGCCCTGTGGAATGCCCTCCTGTCAGATGTCAAGGAAATAAACAACGATCCGACTTTTAGAAGACATCTGAAGGCAACCCTGTTTAGGGAAGTTTTTAATGTTTGAAGTTTTATTCTGTCTTTAATGTTCTGTTGAAAGCCACCCAGAGTGGCTGGGGTAGAAATAATAAATGATTATTGTTATTATACCTGATTGAAGAATCACCACCATCACCTCACAGCATGGCTTCTCATTCTTGAGAACCACCAGCTCCATTCTTCAAGCCCTCTTCTAGCAGGCTTCTCCATGATTCCAAAACTGCCCCAAACCAATCTCTTTCTCTCCTGACTGGAACCTCTGACGAGTCATGTTCTTACTGCTTTTGGGACCAAGGCTTTTCTTTCAGCCGGAACTCAGTTCTGGCATCTCTCAGGTGAGCATTGTTGCCATTATAAAAGAACAAGGGCGGTGTTCATGGTGAGTTCTGGCACCTCTTGCTGAGATCTCAGCTTTTACTGAGTATAGAGCTGAGACTCATAGATGGGTCTCAGCGAATGAGTCAATTTGATTATTTTTTGTTGCTCTATATATTATCCCAAAGTTTGAGAGTTAGTAGCAAAGATGTTTTAAAGGTTGTTGAAAACAACCCCATTGAAGAAGATAACAGTGGTCACCCAGACCTCATTGTGTTTGCAAAAGAGCCTCCAAAACAGTTCAAGCTTCAGGGCCTCAAAAATGTAGGTCCACTATTGCCTCTGTTCAACTTTAAAAATGTTCTCCAGACTTCACCATTCCTTCTGTCAGTTTCAATTTTATTTGTAAACGATATTATAAATAAAAGAATCACAAAGCTGTGCTTGCTTGATCAAAACAACAACAATGCAGCAAGTGCTCCCCTGCAGACTTTGCAGCTTGTTGCAAGTTGGCCGAAAAAACTTGAGTTGTACTCAGTTGTAAAATGCTTCTTTGTTTGTTATATCTAAGCAACGCTGTTTCTTAGATTAACCATTAATTCCAAATTAACAACACCTTTTGTCAGAAAACGCCAAATTAAAATATACAGAGAATAATTATCCAGTTTTCTATTCATAGTATTAATAAAGCAAAGCACAATGAAATATCTTAGAGGTGTTTTTTTTAAAAAAATTGTTTAGTGGGTTGTTGTTGTTGTTTTGCTTTTATTATAGCTTTACAAATATAATTTGCATCAGTGCAAATATTAACTACCTCTTGATTCTTAGGAGAGTTGTTTGGAAAAGATAATTTCAACAGACATAGTCAGCTCTTCACCAGTTCATGATGAAAATGGTGGCAATGCGCTGTTTCGCCCTCCTCAGCTCGAAGGCGAGTTGCTGTTAGCATTGGGTAGGCAAACGAAGGCGCGGGGGCCGGATGCGGCCCAATCGCCTTCTCAATCTGGCCCGCGAACGGTCCGGGAATTAGTGTGTTTTTACATGAGTAGAATGTGTCTTTTTATTTAAAATGCATCTCTCGGTTATTTGTGGTGCCTGCCTGGTGTTTTTACACGAGAAGAATGTGTGCTTTTATTTAAAATGCATCTCTGGGTTATTTGTGGGGCATAGGAATTCATTCACCCCCCCAAAAAAATAATCTGGCCTGCCACATGGTCTGAGGGGCAGTGGACTGGCCCCCTGCTGAAAAGGTTTGCTGACCCCTGCGTGTTAGCACTGACACCTGCTGCCCTTCACTGGCAGATGGCAGTCCCCTCAGTAGGTAGAGTGAGTCACCTGCAGGAGAGGAAAAGCAAGCCCATCTTCTCGCACCATCTTTCACGGGACTTCAGCGCCACCTCTCTGGATTCTCTGGGAGAAGTAGGCAGTTGGCAGAAGAGGAATTGGGCGGGAGAAGAAGTGTCATAGTGTTTCATGTTGGTTTACACAGAATGTAGATGCTAGTCTTCACACAATATATGCAAGCGGTTTCTGAGTTCCCAGGAACTTCTGGCTTCCCTTCTTTGGCTCCCACACACCCCTTTTTGACCCCGGACAGGGATATGATGCACCCCCTACACCCTCTTCTCCTGGGCCCTGTCTGAAGGTCCCTAGAGTCTGCCTAGCAAAAGCTTCACTGAATTACAACCCTTTCCTCTTGCTGGGACCACCGTCTGAAACATACAAGTTTAAATTAGATAATTATTTTGAAGGTTTCTATTCTTACCCTCATCAACAATACCAGGATGATTCACAACAGTGCAATAAAATTCCAATAAAACCATCACATTAAAATGCATGACAGTGTCTGGATGAACAGAGAGGTCTTCAGTAAGCACTGAAAGCACAGCTGTATTTTGTTGAGGAGGTGATTCCATTCATAAGCTGCTGCTATTTCTACTACTTTCTATCAAGTGATACATTTATATATCACTGCTTCCTGTGTGGAAATTTTGTACATTTGGTGAAAAAAATTCTGTCCTTTGGCTGCCTTTAAAAGGGAATGGGGCTTTCCTTAAGTCCTAATCTTTTGGTATCTTGCATCCCCAGTCAAAAGATCTTGGGAAATAGTGCTCTGCTTGAGACCCCAAAGAGCCTTTGCAAGGAAATCTAGACAGACAGTACAGAGGCAGCTGGATTAATGGTGTGACAACACTTCTTTATGTGTAATCTCTGCTTGGGTTATCTGCTCTCTGCAATGTGTGGAGGGCACCTTGGTGCCAGAGAGCTCGTTGTGCAGAAAGGATATCACCCACCCACCCACCCACCCCATTCTACGAATACAGTTTCTATCCTGGGTCAGAAAAAGTTTGAAGAAATGCATTCCAGAAAAGTTGCACTTTGTTGCTGCATAAACGGGTGCCTGCAAAATTCATTTGGAGCTTTCCCACTTTGCCGAGTGCCTCCAATAAAAGCACTGAAGCAAAGACGATAAATTTCCATGAATGGAAAGTAGTCAAGCTGAAAAAAAGTCATTCTTTTGTAAGTCAATAGCGTAATATCTAGGATTTAGCACGTGCAGAAGTATGATATTAAAGCTCACCAGAAATAGCCTTAGTGACCTTGAACATGGGCCTTTAGAAGGTGAAAATATATCCCATACGATCTCGAGTGGTCTGCAGAGTCAGCGTATATACAGCCGTTAGTGAACATGTCTTTTAGTTTTATAATGTACTTAGAAGACTAATCAATAAACCTGACTTTGGGAAATACAATCCTCTTCCTCTCTCTGAAGGAAAAAAAAAGTGATATATATCTTCTGGAAATCTAGTTAAAAAGTAGATTTCTTGTTTTTCAAATATGCTTTGGAATGTCAATAAAAAGAAGAAGCAAGATGCTTCTGCCTTAGAAGGATAAAGGGTAATTACATCCCTTGTTGCAATTGAGTTTGTGACATGCCTGCCATGCCCTCAGACTGGGCTTTGACTTGTCTTCTGTCATTTGTAAGAAGTTGCTCAAAACCTGGTGCTTGGCAGTGGGGAAGATTTGCTGTAGGACAGGAATGCCACAGCTGTGCCCGACCAGATTGCTCAATTCTTTTAATGTTAACTTGAATTTGACCTGGCAAATTGGGAAGTAACAAATCTCCAGGCTTGATGCCAGCTTTGGGCAGACCAATCCTGTAATCAAATGATGCTGTGAGGAGAAAGCTATGCTGCCTCTACACCTATGGAACAGCTGCTCTGTCCTTTATGTACTCAGGAGAGGAAAACACACTTCATTTCATTAAAAAGAAGAAGTGTAAAATGGTTTTGTTTGTATCTTCATCTGAGGATAACCAAGTGGTTTACAACACAAAAAGACAAAAATAGATAACCCAGTAACAAACAACCAGCACCCACCAGTTTAAAATGTCATAGATTATTCAATTCGCCCAAAGATCCAGGAGAAGAGGAATGTTTTTTCCTGGTGCCTAAAGATATGGAATGAAGGTGCCAGGCGAGCCTCCCTGGGGAGAGCATTCCACAAACAGGGACTCACCACAGAAAAGGCCCATTGCTGTGTTGTCACCCTCTGGACTTCTAACAGAGGAAGCACACAAAGAAGGGCCTCAGATGATGATTGCAGGGTCTGGGGTGGCTCATATGTATAACATGTTGCAGTAATCTAACCTAGAGGTTACCAGAGCATAGATGATTGATGTTAGGCTATCCTCATCCAGCTAAGGGTACAGCTTGGCCACCACCTGAGCCTCAAGTGACAGCAATGCATGCAGAAGTACCCCCAAGTTATGTACCACCAAAGGAAGGCACCCTCCAGCTAGAAAGCAAACAGGTGGTGGAGGGGTACTGAAGCATCAGCAGGGAGCAACAACCAAATGCACACACATTTCTATAGCTACAAGAGGTGGCACCTAAGGGCAGGAGGATAGAGTGCATCTAATATCTGAGAAACTATTCATTACACAGTGGGCTGGGGGGGAACCACATGCTGCCAACCCCATCCCACTTGCCCTGTGCTAAGACAGGCACAGCAGGTGACTTACATGGTTGTGGGGCATGAATTCAGGATATTGAAGAAGTGGTGCTTCTGTTTCCACTACAGCACTATATGAATAGGACATCTGAGAAGGTAGCCAAGGTTGTGTTGGTGTGCCCCATGGTACACAGCATGGCCCTGAGGCATCATTCCAGTGGGGCCAGATAGGATCCTTCTCAGGTTCCACTGGTCACTGAGGGGAAGCCAGTACCACATCAGGACCAGTTGTGGTCCACGAATAGGTCACCAGCAGCTTCTTCACCAGCAATCTGACAGTAAGCACACAACACCTGAGTCTTGGCAGGCTGGAGGTGTTTCCATGGGTGTCAGCTACTGGGGTCAGGTGAGCATGCAGGATTGGAACTCTGAGGATCTTATCATCTTCATAAGCAAGTAAATTAACAGGTCTATGGAGGCTGTGTATCAGTAAAGATGTTTTTGAGTGTAGAGAGGACTAGTGTGAGAAGTAATGTGAGACTATATTTTAGCTTATATTTTTGTTCTTTTTCATGCCAACAATTTATCTCAGAACACCTAATAATAAGCTTACTTTCCTCCATTTTGGCCTTGTAACTCTATCCTGAAGAGCTCTTCACTGCTGTAAACTTTGCAGGTTTCCCTAGTTACATTATTTTCTCTCTCCTTCTGTAGGATATATATATATATATTAGTGGACATAATGAGTGATGCTGTGATGCAGGTTATTAAATTCAAAATGTTTCCACAAAGTGATCTGCATAGCTTGGAAGACATGGGGAGGGTGACATAATACAATTATTTCTAAGGCAAGAGGTGGTTATATGTAGGTGGATGTTTCATGTTGTTTGTCTCTGGTGAGCCATCCTATTAGTTATTGCTTTTCCCAGCCTTCATTCCAGCTCATACCACTTCTGCTTGGTTGCCTAATTATTTGCTGTCGTATTGGGTCTCTCAATTATAAGGTTGTTTTGGGGAAGGAAAGTGTGTGTGCCTAGCTCCTTGAGAGGAAGGAGCCCTAATCAGGTCAAGGTGTCTTGTTGGTTCACGAACACCAAACATTCCTCTGGTTCAGGAGTTTGGGACATGTATAATGAGCAAGGGGTTCCTGTTGTCATTCATATGATGGATGGTTATTAGGAAGTTCCATTTTCCTATTGCTTCCAATCCGCCATATCTCTTCATCATTAGAACACTGTCTGCATATAAATATTTTAAAAAGCAATGCAGTCAAATCCAATGTGTGGCTCATCCCCTTGAACTTGCAAGGGTTTCTTCAAAGCTTATGTTACTGGAGTCTACAGGGGTTTAATCCCACTGAAAGGAGAGACGGGGAAAGTGATATTTTCCATAGCAAACATTTTCTCTTGCTGAATACACTGATTTGCAGAGTAGAACATGAAGGCAGCGTTTATTAGTCTAGTAGGCTTGAGATTCTGCTTTCTTTAGCTGGCACATCAACAGTATTTTGCCTTTAAGTGGGTTCTGTCAGTATGTCTGCTGATGTCAGGTTTGAGCCCTAGCAAGGAGAAGGAATAGGAAATTTACTCTGCGTAGCATGGCATGTAGCCTTGATGGTAAACTCTTCAATTTGATTGCTGTCTATAATTCCATCACCATCCATTTCCCACTCCCACTTCCCCTTGATGCTGTTTTTAAAGTGAAAGTGACTGTCAGTGAATTATTTGGTCCATTGACAATTATCTTGAAATCTGTTTTCCAAAATCTGTTAAAAATCTAGCAGCAATTTCTTTTTACCTTCTAGCTGGGGTGGTGAAATTTTTCAGCATGCTTTTCCAGGACTTGGGCAGGGCACATGCAAGTGGGGAGCAGGCCTAAAGTGAGCAGAGCAATTGATGCAAATGTTTACCTCTGCAAAGTAGGCTGGTTTCTACACACACACACACACACACACACACACCCTCTGTCCTGCATCCAAGCACACAAAATGCATTGGGAGCACTCTAGGGCATATTCCAGCCAGACAAAATCACTCTTAAATGGATGCAAAGAAAGACAGTGGAGTGTGTGACCTGGAAGTAGAGGGGCCTGTGGGGAGCACATTTGGCTCTCAGGCCTGAAGCTCCCCCACTGCTCTAGATCATAGAATCAAGATGTTCTTGTAATGGCTGTGTTCAGACTGAGCACACAATAGTTCTCTTCAGGCATTCCTTTCACCATGCAGTTAGCATCACATGGAGAAGGAACACCCATCTGGCTGGGTTTCCCCAGCCACTCTGCGTGGCTCCCAACAGAATATTAAAAACACAATAAAAGATCAAACATTAAAAACTTCCCTAAACAGGGCTGCCTTCAGATGTCTTTTAAAAGTCAGATATTTATTTCCTTGACATCTGACGGGAGGGTGTTCCACAGGGCGGATCCCACTGCTGAGAAGGTCCTTTGCTTGGTTCCCTGTAACCTCACTTCTCACAGTGAGGGAACTGCCAGAAGGCCCTCAGAGCTGGACTTCAGTGTCCGGGCTGAACAATGAGAGTGGAGACTCTCTTTCAGGTATACTGGGCCAAGGCCGTTTAGGGATTGGCACACGCACAGCTTCTGCAACTTGCAGGACAACTGCAATGGGGAATCTCCTCTGCTTGTGCCAGTTTCAGCAGTAGTGGGTGGTGCGGCAGGGTGGTGTCCCACACCTGACCTATCGTAGGTTGTGTTGCTTCTGTTTACCAAGACTGGGGTGAGATGGTAGTGAGGTTGGAACAGTGCAAACTCACTGGCAGGAGTATTGGATTGGCTCCCCTACCACCTCACCTCTTCCCCTCTGTCCTAGTAAGCAGCAGAAATGCAACTGACCAGTAGTCAGGTGAATGGCGATGCCACATCACACCAACATCATACTGAGTTTTAGAACCCTGAAGCATCAGAACAGAGGAGCCTAGAAGAGTAGAGCAAGCTCCCCATTGCAGATGTTCATCATCCAACTTGTAGAAGGTACTGAGGTCTGCAATGAACAGGGTGGAGTGGAGCAAGTTAGCTCATCCATACTTGTTAACTGTGTGGACAAAGAAACACCTGGAGAGTGTTCATGTTTACATGCGGCTTGGTTGTAATAGCATTGTCATATACACATAGAGTAGTCCTGTGCAAATACCTTTATCTTGCCCTAATGGAGAAAGAGAGTTTTATGGCTGCTTCCAAAATGTATGTTCCTATTAGTTTTGTTGGAAGAAACTGATTAGCATTGATTCTTAAGAAACCCACCAATCAGTCCTGCTGAATCCCAACAAACCATATTTAATTCTGGTTGCGATTTGTCTCCCTTAACCTTGTGTTGTGTTCATTTTCTTGTAAAGCAGAGCCTTTTGAGGTAGATAAATTCTGGCTAATAGGCTTAGCATTGGCAAACAATTTCACAGGCAAACATATTATTCAAGTAAACACTCAGAGTAAACCTAGATTTGTACACATTTCCCTTTAGATTTGAATTGATAGTTGGTTGGAGAATTGTCTCTGGATACATGCTCCAAAGTTATTTCATTAGCATTGAAATAATTTCCACAATAAAATATATTAGACAAAGGGTTTTAATTCTCTCACCACTACCCCAATTATAAATGTAGCATGGAATGTGAATATTTGGGACCATTTCTTTTTTTGTAGTTTAAGGAATCTACCACTTAACCTAAACCAACTTCAGATACCAACTTCCTCGAGAAGTTGTTATCATTAACCAATTAAGTAAAACAATTAAGTGCTCGTATTGAGCTTATAAGTAATCAACAAGTTATGTTTCAAATGCTAACACATTTAATATAACACATTAAAGCACTAGTGTAATTAATTGGGGGGGAAACAATCATAAGAGAATATTCTCAATTGAAAGAGCTTCAACAAGTTATGATTTACCTAGACCAGGAATTTTAAGATGACGTATTTTAAAACCAGATATGAACAGATATAAGCATGATCATATTAAAGGATATTGGTGGTGGTGTATTGCGATTGTCACCTGCTGCCAATATTTGTACCACACATATATTGTGATTTATATTACTTGTAGTGCTCCTCTGGGATAGAAAAGGGCTCAGTTGCCTCCAGTGTCCTGAATCTGCAGAGGTTAGCAGAGTTCTGTGTGTGCCTAACTATTTTGTGGCTTTCTTGGCAATGGTAGCATAATGTCTTGCTTGAAATTTCAGTTTCCAAGATCAATGAGTAAAAATGCCTCTCACCTCTTCATCCTATTTGCCTTCAGGAAGGTGGGAGTTTGCAGTGACCTTAGTCTTAGTGGGATTCGCCTTGCATCCATAAGGCTTCAGGCTTGACCATCTAAAATCTCACTGTATAAACTTGATTTTTAAAATAATGTAATTTTTAAAATTAATTTTCAAGAGCAAATAGAAGCATGAACATAAACATTATCAACATTATCAAATCAATTGGTTCCCCCCTCTGCCCTCCCCCAGAACAGAATATTAATGCATCAAAATTTTCCATAAACCTATATTTGTAGTTAGTGAGTGCCAGTCATCAGGGTGTTCATTATAAAATCATCAGCATCAGATGCATCATTCAGAGCACGCACTCTCTTAGTTAGTTTCTCAGATAAAGCAATTGTCCATACATTCTGTTTCCATTGTGTGACATGCATATGATCAAGTCCTTGCCAGTTTTTTGCTATAAATAATTGTGCTACTACCAGAATAAAAGTGATAAGTTCCTTGTGTACCAATTTAAGTTGTGTTTCTTTAAAAATGGTTAATAAACCTATTCATGGTTTACGTTGTATGTCCTGGTTCATAATTTTGCTTATTTCTGTAAATACCCTTTCCCAAAATGGCTACACTAATTCACATGTCCACCACTTATGGAAAGTTGTGCCAATTGCTTTTCACCCTCAACAGCGTGCCAAAGACCGATGCTTTGTCCATATAGCTGAAACTAGATTCCTACCCAAATGAGGCATAGATTGAGGGAAGCAATGCTTCTGTATTCAAAAAGATTCACAAGGTTTTGAGATATGTAGTTCCCAAGACTGACATGGGTAGAAATGGCAATGTGGCATGAAGGGCATGGAGGAAGGCTCTTAGGGATGGAGGCAGGAAGAAATAGTATAAGCAGCTGGGGTTGTGAGCAGCTTCGCTTGGGCATCTTCCCACCATCCTCTCCCCACAAGAGAGCAGATGTTCCTGCTAACATCAGGGCTAAAGTAGTTTGTGTCAGGAGACATCTTGGCTGATTATGCAGGCCACTACACCTGGGCATCTCAACAGGTCAGCTATCTCTGCAAGATACACCTTTTCACAAAGTCCAACTCTATTCCTTAATTCACAAAAGTCTTCTTCCTATGTGCACTGTACCTACTTCCATTACAATTCATATGAAAATGTAAGTTTGGGCACAGTTAGCTGTGAAGTTACGTTGCTCCAGCAGAATAAAACAGTGGGATATGCTCAATAGACAATCACATATGGAGTTCTTTATCTTTCCTATATTATAGGGCTTTCTGCAATGGAATCAGTGATCCATATTTTTTGGAGTTGTCTCTGCCCCCTTTCCTGTATGAAATGCAGGGAGACGTGTGAGATTTGGGGAGGAGGGTCTGGCATCACACTGATCTTTGGAGGGAGACTCCTCACTGCTGCTGCCCCCAAATCCTAGTGCAAGGTTAGGTATGAGACTGTATCTGCCAGTCACTTGCGGCATGTTATTGCCAGGCTGAAGGATGAAGTCACCAGTGACAACCTGGCATTGGAATTTGTGGACCCTTGTAGGAATTTTGCTACATTCAAAGCAGCACTTAATCTGTTCCATCATCTTCTCCCACAAATAGTACAAATGGGCAAGGACTCAAGCACCACGTTTAATTGATAGCTTGAACTGATTAATTTTGTAATATTTTTATGCACTTCATATCAGTTGGAACGTCGTGGTGTTTTCATTTCAAGGAAGAGTCTCTTAAGCACTTTGACTTAATCATAAATCTTCTCATTAATATTTATTTTAGCCACTTTGGGAGCAGCTGATATATCTTTCTCTGGCAGATTCAGACTGGAGGAAGCATTCATTCATAGAATCATGGAGTTGGAGGGCCCTTGTCATCTAATCTGCTGCTTGATGTAGGAAATCCAAAAATAGGCTGGCCTTACGAGATTATCATCCTAAATATACAATCAGATATATATCCACTCAAATGCTCAGATGTGAGCCTACTTTATTTACAGAAATTGCACACTGAGCATGGTGTTGCGGAGTTTTCAGCTGGTAGTTTAGGGATGCTCTTGGAACTGACCTTAGAGTCAAATTTCAAGGTCTTGACTGTAGCCAGAAGTGCTTTAGACATCAAGACCGGTGAGCCAGTTGCATTCCTTTCTGGAACCTTCCGACATATCTGGTGAACTATGTCTTAGTCATCTCATCAATTATTGTAACATGAATTGTGGGATTGCCCTTGAAGACTGTTTAGAAACTTATATTGGCTCACAATGCTGCAGTCAGGCATTTTAATGTGAGTTGGATATATGGTTGATGTTATGTCTTCTTTCATACCCCCTCTGAAAACAATTCAGAGTGCTGATTTTTATCTATAAAGGCTGAAACAGTTTGGGACTAGACTGCTGAAGGACTACCTTCCTCCATATATTCCTGCCTGAGAACCGAGATCTTCCACGCTTCATCTGTTCATCAAGTGACAACATGCAAGAGGGTCTTTTCTGTGGTGGCCCCACCATCTCTGGTCTTTATTCCTCTTTCTGGAGGAAAGTTAAATATTTTCTTTTTAAACATAGTTTTTGAGCTCTCAGTTATTTTCGCTTGTTTTCTTTCGCTTGTTTACATTATTGTTATTGTTTTACCATACAGTCTTCTTAGGAAGAGCGAGATATTAATGATTAATTTAAGAAAATATATATTTTTGTTGTTGCTGTTGTTTATAGGATTCTGAATCTTTTAAGCACCTTGCAACCCCCTGCCTTTAAGAAGATTTGTCACAGGTATTTTTGACTGTTTAGTCAAGTCCCAAACAGCTGTGTTTAAATTTTGGGAGGCACTTATATTTCCTGTAAGAACTTATCATGTTTTTAAAGTTGTCTGACTTTGTGCTAAATTTCTCTTTTTAGCGCTTCAGTTCCCTGTGCAGTGTTATCTCTGACCCACATTATATTGTTCTCTAGACTTGCACTCTTTTCCTCTAAGCTTTCGGCAAGACAGTTCTTATCCCCCGCTTGCCTTGTTCTGAGCAGTTTTAAATTAGTTTCAAAAAATGTCTAATGCATTCTGACCTATTTCCTGTCTATCAGTGTGTTTAGCCAGACATTTGTATCATCCTTTATAGCCTCTACACTGCTTTTTAGCTAATTTGTGTGTGTGTCCCAAAATAGAGAGGGCAAAAAGGAGCTCCAGCTCTAGCTCAGAACCCAATCCCATGGGTATGGAGTAGCAAGGCATCAAAGAATGACTCCTATCTATGGTTTTATTTCAGCATCACACAAAAGAGACTATTTGTTCTTTCCACAGTGCACCACAACCACATTGCTGTAATTGTCCTTAGGTACCCAGGCTATAAATTAGACCTTCATGACCCTCCTTTTAAATGGAGGTCTTCAGTCCTGCTTTGAACTATGGCACTTTCTCTTTCTTCTCTTGGGGGGAAAAATGCATAGCAGCATTTTCTTTTTCTGTGCAAACATATTGAGACGCGTAATGGTTCCCGTCACCTGCCCTGTCAGTATGTTCAGAAATAACTTTTGATTTAGGTCCCAACTGCATTTGTGCTTTTGCTCAAATAAACAAGCCGTGATTAAAAAGACAACAGAATAATATCAAGTGAAGCCTGCTATAATGAAGTTCAGGCTTAGCAGATGAATAAGGTGATGATGCTCTGGAGATCTGCCCATCATTCCAGAATCTTAATATGATCTATCGTTGGGCACTGATAGTATTTCACTCATACACAAAATCAGTAGCATTCATGTCCCATCCTGCATCTTATTTTGGATGCATCACTTTGCATAGATCAGGAAATGGGAAACTGGCCCTCTAGATGACATTGGACATAATTTTATTTATTTATAAAAGTATTTCTACTCCACACCACCATATCATAAAATGTCAAGGCGGTGTACAAAATTAAAACATGGAACGCCATTAAAAACAACACACTGATGGGCTAATAAAAATAATAAAAACCAGCAACAAAGGCCTGTCATCATAAACAGTTCTTCAAGGGATGCCTAAAAGTCAAACACTAGGGTGTCTGCTGAATCTCTGTTGGAAGAGATTTCTGCAGCATGGGACCAGCAACACTATATGCCTGATGTCTGCCTTTAACTCCTATGAACCCCAGCTGGCATGGGCAGTGGTCAAGGTGATAGACGATGCAATCCAATAGTATCTGGAGGGCCACGGGTTCCTTATTCCTGGTACAGAGTCAACTCATAGGATTTTGTTTATGGACCATTATCAGTACTAGAGAAACAAGTGGCAGTAGCCACAATTCCAGTGGTGCTCCCCCCCCCCACAACATTTCCTGGATTTGTGACATAAACAATGCCAGCTGATATCAACGATTTGAGGGATCCTTGATAGTGGGTGGCTGATGGGAGCATTCTGCTGCATCTTACATCCATCTACTAGCTAGCCACAGAACAACCGACCTGGCACAAGACAGGCAAGCTGCATATGGAACTGGAATATATTTCCTATGTTGTCCAGTTATATCCTGTGTTCAGCTCCCATGCTACTGCCTCCATTACCCAGAAAGAGCAACACTGGAGTTGTGATAGCTACCACCATAGACATTTTGAAAAAAAACATTGAACAGATATATCTGTGATAGCTAAATGGACTTCTACATTAGATGCAGTAAACTTCTGAGTACCAGGTCTTGGGGCGAAAAAGGGAAGTTATTACCTTTATACTTTGCCCTAAGAATTTCTGGAGGCTTCTGACTCACAATAACGGAACAAGGATGCTGGACTTCAGTATCATCTTTTGCCAACCTGAAGCTTCCAGGTGTTTTCAACTACAATTCCCACCAGCCCTAGACAATATGGCCAATGGCCATAGATGATGGGAACTGTAGTCCAAAACACCTGGAAAGTACCAGATTGGGGCAAGTTGACTTGGAAGATGGACCCATGGTCAGATCTACCAGGGCTGCCCATGTATTCTTCATGGGTAACTTACCATCTAATTATTTAGATAAAGAATAATCCAAATGAATCCTTTGAGAAGCTGATTTCACACCATACTGCAGGCATTTTTTGTACGGAGTTTTAATTCAAGCTGGAAAAGATTGCTTACTATGCAGCCACTGCTTAAAACCACAATTCCACGATGAGACTCCTCCAACTGTATATATGATGAGCCAGATATTGATAGGCTGCAGTCACAAAGTGAGCTTATTTTTAATGCTACCACCAGGGCTGGCCCATGAGAAGCCAGCTGGATTGGCAGTTGAATAGAATCCACACTGCTTCAACAACACTGGCAATGAGACAACATCACTCCTCACCATACCCTGTACATTCTACTTTAAGGAATGTAGTCAGACTGCATGATACACAGAGCTCTACCATTGAAGATGGGGACTGTCTGTACTCCTCCTGAGCATTTTCTGCCTATGGTGCTCTGCCCCAAATACCACCCTTTCCAACACAAACTCATCTTTGTGGTTTTGGGAATTGGCTGTTTGTCTTCTTCTTCCTCCTCTGTTACATTTGCTTGATAAGGGAAGACTTAAATAAATGATGCTTCTTTGAAATGCATCTTCAGATGCCATTTAGAGAACATTAACAATACATTAAAAAATAAGAGTGGGGATCTCTGATTTTAGCTTCCAGCAAAGTCAGCCTTTAAAGTAAAATTCAGTGTTTGAATCTTCCCTCTGAGGGTGTACATCTGGGCAGTTCAATAAGTCCAGGAGGGAGAGCGAAGCAGAGTCTTATCAGGCATTTGCTTGGAGTGCTTTCATCTCCTTGGCACTTTAGTTCAATGAGACTGTGTATACAGAAGACAGATTGGTGTTTAAGCTCCCAGTGGACCACATAATATTGCTCTTTCTGCTGGCTTCAGTGAGGAAAGCCTGCCAGCTTCTCTGCAGAATGGCTCCCTGGGAAATGGCATGTGAAGAATGAACCAGGAAGAAATGTCTAGAGCACACTTTGGGAAATAGACCACTTTTATTCACTTAATCTATCAGCCTGGTGACTATCACCATATTCTTCAGTCAGAATGGAAAACTCTTTTGCTTTCTTCCTTTGCCAAGGCTCTGATGAGTGATATTTTAGTTGTGCTGCTGTAATGGCAGTTTTGCAATTGAGGCCAATGGAGTGAAGATTTTCCTGTGAAATGGGGTAGGGGCGGACTTGTGCCGTTTATCCCTTGTATCTCCCTGAACTCACTGCAAATAGATGTCTCTCAAATTCCACTGTGGAGAGAAATATCGCGTTTATGCTCCTGTCAACACTGCCATGATCGCATCTGCAAAGGGGGTTTATGTTTCTGCCAGTTTGCTTGTCTTCGTGCAGCACTTTAGATGTGCGATATCAAGAAACTGATATTTAGCAGAGATGTTGCCTAGTCCTATACACTTATACTTGGGAGTAAGTTGTGGTGAATTCAAGGGGACTTACTCCCAGAAAATGGTGCATAGAATTTCAACCCTCCTCATAATTAGATTGCTGGGGGTCTCAGGTAAGGTCTTCCTCTCTTCCTAGAGTCATAGATATATGGAGCTGAACGTCATCTAGTGAGTGCAGGATCCCCAATTCTGGCTTTAACTGCAGCATCTCTGACAGACAGCTATCCAGTTTACCCTCATCTTCTGATGCAGCTGCTTAGGTTGAGGAAGCCTAATTCCAGTCAGTGTACAAAGGACCTGACTTCAAAGCATGTGACTTCTCCCAAAGAAGGGGGTGCAGGAAATTGTAGTGAAGGAATGGGTTTCCCAAACCCAAAACTGACTGTGTAGGCAGCTTGAAACAGGCACCAAAATCCCTATTTTTCCTTAGCTAAAATCCATTTGCTTGAGCTCTGAGTCAATGTATAAACAAAAACCTGGCTGTATAAACAAGTGCTCAGAGTCATCTCCTTTATCAGTTTGTGACGGCAAGGATGACTTTGGCTGTTTCAGTGGAGTAGGGGTGACATGTCTAGGTCTTATCTTACGTCCTGACGCACAGACCTAGTCCGGGAACCGCGCCAGAGTGTGTTCTTGGAGTTGGTGACCTCTTGCTCCAAGATAAGAGTAGGAACAGGAATACCCTTTTATGGTCAGAAGTACAGGAAGGAATACCCTTTTATGGTTAAGAATACCGGAGCAGGAACATATGTGATGTCAACCTGCGTGTATAGGCTGACGTGGTTGGATTCCTGGGGAAGGAGGGAGAGGGTGCCTGGAGGATATATATACTGCATGAAATTGCTCTTTTCTTTGGACTTGCTGTGGATACACCACGCTGGTGCCTTTCTGCTGTTCCGTAGAGCAGAAATAAAGAACTCTTTCTCTGAACCAACCCTCGGTGTCATTTGACTTCCTTCCTCCTGTCCAGGAGCAACGCAGACCCAATTGGTGAACTCCAATAAGGCTACAGTAGCTGTGTGCGTGGCAAGCTACAGTTACCATGATTCTTTGGGAAAGCAATGTGTTTTAAATGCATGGTGTGGGTGTGACCTTACAGCCAGTCAGTGCGTGCCCACTAAGAGGTCACAGGGGAGTGGCCAATGAGAGTTCTGGTTTTCTTCCCCATCCTCCTCTCTTGCAAAAGTACTGTGGACACTTAAGCATTGCTGTTTTAAAAATATTTAACACCTAAGTAAACTGAAAATGCCTTATTTTGCTTGGCTGCTAGGAGAAAAATCATGTTCTTTTCCACTTGATCAAGTTCTCTCCCTGTCTGGCAGTGAATCCTGACCTATACCCTCCCCCCTCCCCGGTTCACTTCTCTGTGTTATTTTCGTGGAGTTACAGTGGTGCCCCGCAAGACGAATGCCTCGCAACACGAAAAACGTGCAAGACGAAAGGGTTTTTCGGTTTTTACGTCGCTTCGCTAGACAATTTTCCCTATGGGCTTGCTTCGCAAGACGAAACGTCTTGCGAGTTCTTGCGAGTTTGTTTCCTTTGTTCCTTTGTTTCCTTGTTTTCTTAAAGCCGCTAAGCCGTTAATAGCCGCTAAGCCGCTAATAGCCGCTAATAGCCGTGCTTCGCAAGACGAAAAAAACGCAAGACGAAGAGACTCGCGGAACGGATTAATTTCGTCTTGCGAGGCACCACTGTACTACTGCTTAATAGACATATTATTATTATTAGTTATTGAATTTATATACCACCCTATACCTGGAGGTCTCAGGGAGGTTCACAGAAAAGATTCAGAGCGGTTCACATAGAATTTAAAGTTTTTTTCCATTAGGGGACATCATTGTTGGGCACATGCTGTGGCCTCTTTCGCAGCCGGCGACACACTGCCAACTCTTGATGTCCCTTGACCCTGTTCATGCTTCTGCTCCTCTGTGCAGTGGCTGCCCCTTGACCTAATCCCTCCAAACAAGTGAGCTGTGACAGGAGCAAAGAGCAGGAGCAACAGCCTCTGTTCACCTTGCTCTCTCCCTCTTGTCCTGGCCCCAAACAGGAAGGGGAATGACCTGAGGCCCACTCAGAGAGATGAGTCACTGAGGACATTCTCCAATATTTGGATCCGACATTGCTGGGCTAGATCATGGAATGAATCTACCATAACCATTCCAATGTCCTTTTGTCACACAATATACTAAAAACACATATATTGAAAACCAGATGGACCAAAGTGCTGGTGTATATCTGGTGTGTACTATTTTAAAGGGGGGAAAAACCACAGCAAAACAGTTGTTACATGATAATCGGTAATGTTCAACATGTGAATGTCATTTCTTTTATTATTCCAGACATTTGCTAACAGCTCCCCCCCTCCCGCCACCGCAAAGATGAATATATTCTTTGTGTGTGTGTCACCATGACTGAATAGAGAGAATACTAGTCAGAGGCAAGATGAAACAAGAGAGAGAAACAAATTGCTGTAATTTTGCTCGAATTAGAGTACAATGTAATCAGAACCTTTCTATGAGTGGGGTTCTTAAAAAAAAAAAAACTTAGGACAACTTTGTAAAGCATAAAAGCTTAATTGTTTCTACGAAATATTGAAAGGTATGTTTCTAAAACTGCTGCTCTGGATTCCTAGGTAGATGTTAGCAAAGCACGTGTTGTGACAAACTATTACAGAAAAATTATATACTGAAAGTGATTGATATGTTATAGAATTTACCAGCAGACTGTAGGCAAATGTAGCTATTTCTTTCCAGACAGGCTGTCTAACCTGCAGTAATATTCAGTGATCATCCACTCCCCATCATCTTTCATGTGAAAGAAAAGCATAGTGCATTTAGTAATTTGGGGAAATGATTTGAGATGGGGCACATTGCTATTACTCTGTCTTATTCTTGAGTACATATGACTGATAAATGGATTTAGTGCTGCTGCATTCACTGAAGATTGGTGTGTGTGTGTGTGATGCTTAAATTTGTCAATGCTGTAAAGGCCAGTGTCGTGAGAAGGCATACAATATGGACAGAGTGGCAAAAGAGGGAGAGAAATATAATGGTATGCAACAAACAGAAAGGAAAAATGTGAAGTTCAAAGAAACAAGACAGAAGGAGAATAGAATTCAGTTATATAGAAAATGATTAAGCACATCATTCACTTTGCTTGCAAATGGTTCATTTTATCTTCAGCTGGGTACCTTTGAAAAACAGGCACATAGGGGGAAGAAGGCCATGGAAATGTTTGAGCTGACACATAACATAACAGTGAAAGCTTCTACCATGTGGATTCCATGTGCTTTAAATAGCTCTAAACCGTGACTTGAATGAGGAAGCCGCAAGTCCCAGTTAGGATGTGTGTTGAAGTAGCTGAGCAAGCCAAAATAACCGAGTGTCACGATGGCACGGAGCATTCTAAAAGCCGACTCTTTCTTGATGGGAACACCACCATATTTGGAGCAAGGACACTGCTTTGGATGCACTGCTGTATGCCTGCATCTTGAGGCAGCTACCTTTTTCTGACATAGCTTGCTAATGTCATTATTGAATGTTGTTGGGTTAAACCAGAAAGGATGCCCATGTGGCCACTGTAAGGAATAGTTAGCTCCAGGAACTGAAGGTTACCTCTCAGTGTTACTTGAAGGTTAGAGGTCTGCAGGGAAGGTGTAGGGCAGGCATGGCCAAACTTGGCCCTTCAGCTGTTTTGGGACTACAGCTCCCATCATCCCTAGCTAACAGGAACAGTGGTCAGGGATGATGGGAATTGTAGTCCCAAAACAGCTGGCGGGCCAGGTTTGGCCATGCCTGATGTAGGGCTTCTACCCAGGAACAACTAGTTTTCCAAAATAGCTTTAAAGTTGTTGGAAGTGTTAATGTCACCTTATCTGCAAATGAAAATTTTGTTTGGTTTCGTTAGCTATATCTTCCATATACTATAGGTATATATAAGCTGTTTAATACAATGGAGATGTTTAAATGCATTTTTTCCATTCTAGAAGATTTTGGTGTTTGATTAAAATGTAAAAAATCACTGTTAGGAAAGAATAGTATCCTAATTATAAGTATTTATCTACACACAATGTGGATTTTTTGCCCATTACAATGATTAAAATTAGCATTCTCTTGTGTCATGTCATACTAACACAAACTAGTTTTCATAGTTACATAGGGAATAATAAAAGCAGATCTTTTCTTCCTGTCTAGTGTCGTGAATTATGCAATTTATTAATCATCACTATAATTTATTTTGTGTGTATTTGTCTTCTATCTCTGCCAAATACTCTTATGCGTGATCTCATTAGATTTGATCTGTAAGTGATTAGAATTTGTTTGGGGTTTTTTTAAATGCCTGCTAAAATAGGACATCTTGCTCTGAATTCAAGCCTAGTTTTCTAAGAAAACACCATGGAATTCTTTGTAAGTCACTTGGGAACATTTTTACAGTTAAACACAACTTCTAATTATTCAGAATGAGACCCCTGATCCTGTTTGGTTTGCTTGATGTTACGAGGTATTTGTGTGTGTGTGTGTGTGTGTGTGTGCGCGCGTTGGGGGAGGTGATTCCTGAGCACACATTCACTTGAAAATCAATCCAGTACTTGAACAATTATTATAAGAACACTTTGTATTCACCAATGTACATTTAGAGTTTACAACCATTATTGCCCAAAGCCATGTAGTGACTGCTTAATTCTGACACAAATTTTTGGTAACTTGTGCATCTTAATTATCCATCCTGGGTAAATACTCTCACTAAAGACAATGCAGAAAAATATATATTCAAAAATTAAGTGTCCCTTGTGCCCTGGGTCTTTTATAACAATGAGATCTAGGAAAGGGTTCTTATCTAAAAACGATCACAATTCTTTAAATGAGTAAGGCAAAGGCTATACATATCTTTATTGTCCTGATGTACTCTTGGGTCACATTATGCTTGCGCCAACTTTGTATTCTAACTATATTTGAATATGTTATGTAATAATGACCATTGTTTTGCTGTTGGAATTATTAATCCCTAAAGGAAACAGCCCAGAACCCAGAATTAATTACCAGCTGTTTTCTCGCTTGTTACTGGTGAGCTTGGTTCAGCTGGAACTCTGCACACCATTGGCAGAGACTCGGACCACAGAAATGTGAAATGTGATAGAGATGGCTCTGTGTGATATCGTTTCCACATCTCTCCTGAGAGGGAAGGAGCATATAGTATTTTCCTTCCCCGCCCCCACTCTCTCCTCTTTGACCAGTGGTGGGAAACAGACATATACCCACCTGCTCCAGCTCAGGCACATGCCTGTTGCTGTTTCTACTGTAAATATATATTTACCTGCATAGTTTTTACTGTTGCTCTTGCTGAGCACCAGTGCATGATTATGAGCAAGTAAATCGTATTTTAAACTTCTCAGTCTCTCTATGATTCTGTGTTAAATGGGGTAAGAAAGGGGAGCCAGCTTACTTTGCAGCTGGACTTGTGAGTCGAGGAACCGAAACCCGCGTGGTGGTAAATAAAAGACAAGGACACAAGAATTTTAGGTTAATGGGCTGAAAAGGGCCACAACTTTTATTGGTTACAACATGTGAGTGGTATTGGCTGAGGCACTGCATAAAACAACCTATACATGACCCCACCCATGCAGCGGGGGTCTTTTGTAGGTTAACAAACAGTGGGAGGAGCTTGTTGATGCAAATGCAACTGGAAGCTTCCCCTGATTTCACCGGGGTCGTGCCATGGCCCTAGCCACCAACAGGGCATCGGACAGGATCCATGACTGCTGGATTCCTCTAACGGAATACCCTACAAGGGGTGGGGTAGGTGATGGCCAAACCCTGCCCTCCAACACACAACACATATTCCAATGCCTAACCGCCAATACCCAAAAGTTGTGACGAATTGCTATGAGGTAGGCGAAAAACCAAGAGGCTGGTGCCAATTAGCCAAATGGATAAAAACTCCTACCAGGCCCCCTGGGCAACCAGGGTGACCAACCAAAGTCCATAGCAAGGCTGAAAACATGAACCTAGCCTAAAGGGTGGGTGGGCGGGTGATCCGACGTCTTCCGGGGGCTGAATGAGGCGCGGAGGCTGCTGCGGCCGCTTGAATGTGGCTAAACCCCTTCCCCAGACTAGCCCTATTGGTTGGTCAGCCAAGGGAGCAGCGCGGCAGCCGGAAGATGACACAGGGGGCCGAACACGCCCCCCTGCTGCCGCGGGAACAGTTCCCGTTCATAAATCCTCCCCTCTGTGAGGAGGAGAGGCTTTGTTCAAGGAAGGCTTCACAGCCCAATTCCTATGCTTTCAGTTTGCTGCTAAGGATGTGATGTACAACTCTGCTCAGCTCCCTGTTTAAATGCAAGTGGTAAGCTAATGTTTTTTGTCTGTTCAACCCACACATGTGGGTTGTTGAAGGATAAATTGCAATTAATACAGCTTCTCCTACCTATTAAAACCCATCTCACAGGTTGAACAGTTTCATCTTGGTGCTAGATGTTCTAGGATTTCCAGTGGTTTCCAAATTGTAATTTTCCCATGGCCACATGACAGGAAGTGACTTCACAGGAAGAGGTGCGGAGCTAATAACCTCTTGTAGGCTTCCTCAGGATCTTTTATCCCAGTTGCTATGTGCATTGGATTCGAATTGATTTTATATATGGGATGTTGTTGTTGTTTCAATTTTATTTTTAATCTTTTGTATATCTTTTTACATGTGAGTTCATGTGCATATGTAAACAGGGACACTGGTTAGCTTGGTATCAGCTTCTGGGTAACTCTTGCAAGGTATAACTAAATCAAGATCTGAAGTTAGTTAAAGTCTCAGTCTCTGGAAACATGGTGTAAGCAAGCTCACAATGTCTGCAGCACTCTTGCCAACATTTGCCTCTAGGGCTTGTGCTTTCCTGAATCAAGAGGACTTCTAATAACCTGACCTAGTTTGTTTCCTTTTAAGCTTTGAATAAGTGAAAACGTTTTAGAACGCTGGATGCTACATTTGGAAGCCAAACAGTGGATTGCCTTTTTAAAAAGTTTCATTTCCCCATTTAGTTACAAGCCTGTTCTGCTTGTGATCTTACACTCAAATGAAATACAGCCCACTATTCCACAAATCAGGTGCTTCCAGTTTTTACAAGTAAAAGTTCTGTTAAATTCTGGCAGGTCAAAGGCTAAGCAGGCCTTTTGGGGTCATTTGTATATTTTTTTTATTCCCAGTTGTAAAATGTATGTCCCAAGCAATGAATGGATGTACTGTACAGAGCAGCCCAAATAATAAATGTGTTCAGTATTGCAACTTTAGCATTCTTGGTCCCGGTCTAGAGAAAGATAGTCACACATCAGCCTCATTAAGATAAATGGGATGTTAGTTGGAACAAACATGTCATTAATTTAATTAATTGCAACAAGCTTTGGTTGCGTACAGATGACTTGTTTACTGAGCATTCTTTTATTTGTTTGCCAGGAGATTGGATGATGTTGGCTATTTAATTACCTTTCATTCTGTTTATGGAGAGGTTAGACAATGTTTCATCAACAAACATTATCCCACGTTTTCTAGAGTATTTCCCCATCACATTTCTTATTGCAAAAAGTCTGTTTTTGTTGGGGGGTTTTTTTTGTGAGGAGAACAGTCGGTTTGTTGCACAAGACCTCCAAATCAGCTTTAATTGTGCAAACTGAATTTGCTGGTATGTGATTCAATCCTACCTAAAATAGTGACTCTCTGAAAGTGCCCTAATTTTGGATTTTGGACAATATATGGAAGAGTTATCTTTGTCTCTTTCATGATATTGGGACCAGCCACTTAGCAAGACATATTAATCTGCCTTGCTTTATTTGTTGTTGTTTAGTCGTTTAGTCGTGTCCGACTCTTCGTGACCCCATGGACCAGAGCACGCCAGGCACTCCTGTCTTCCACTGCCTCCCGCAGTTTGGTCAGACTCATGTTTGTTGCTTCGAGAACACTGTCCAACCATCTCGTCCTCTGTCGTCCCCTTCTCCTTGTGCCCTCCATCTTTCCCAACATTTTTCAGGTCTTTTCCAGGCAGTCTTCTCTTCTCATGAGGTGGCCAAAGTATTGGAGCCTCAGCTTCAGGATCTGACCTTCCAGTGAGCACTCAGGGCTAATTTCCTTAAGAATGGATGCGTTTGATCTTCTTGCAGTCCATGGGACTCTCAAGAGTCTCCTCCAGCACCATAATTCAAAAGCATCAATTCTTCGGCGATCAGCCTTCTTTATGGTTCAGCTCTCACTTCCATACATCACTACCAGGAAAACCATGGCTTTAACTATACGGACCTTTGTTGGCAAGGTGATGTCTCTGCTTTTTAAGATGCTGTCTAGGTTTGCCATCGCCTTTCTCCCAAGGAGCAGGCGTCTTTTAATTTCATGACTGCTGTCGCCATCTGCAGTGATCATGGAGCCCAAGAAAGTCAAATCTCTCACTGCCTCCATTTCTTCCCCTTCTATTTGCCAGGAGGTGATGGGCCCAGTGGCCATGATCTTCGTTTTTTTGATGTTGAGCTTCAGACCATATTTTGCGCTCTCCTCTTTCACCCTCATTAAAAGGTTCTTTAATTCCTCCTCACTTTCTGCCATCAAGGTTGTGTCATCTGCATATCTGAGGTTGTTGATATTTCTTCCGGCGATCTTAATTCCGGCTTGGGATTCATCCAGCCCAGCCTTTCACATGATGAATTCTGCATATAAGTTAAATAAGCAGGGAGACAATATACAGCCTTGCCGTACTCCTTTCCCAATTTTGAACCAGTCAGTTGTTCCATATCCAGTTCTAACTGTAGCCTTATTGGAACTATAAATATAGTTTCTGCTTATTGCTACAAGTTTGTTTTACTTCTGTTGAGATCTCTTACATGACATATTTTAATAGAAGAAAAGATTCAACAAAATATATCTCATCTCTCCCTCTCTTTATACAGTAGACTTTTCTTGCATGCTATAATGATCGAAGAGTCACAGAACAGAAAGCAGGACATTATACAACTGTAGGAAATGTCAAAAGCCAGCGCTTAATTGCTGTTCTCATGGCCACATTACCAGAGACTACAAATAGTGCTAATGTATAATGAATTGAGCTTCCCCCTTTACAGCCATTTTGTTCCTACAGCTATTAATGCCCTTGTTGAATCATTGAAAAATATTAATGGGATCACCACCTGCTCAAATTTATTTGTTCAATATGTTTTTCTTTTCTTGTGATCCAGTCCCAAAGCATCAAGATTCTTAAACAATGATGTGGGAAACAAGAATTAACACAAAACTACAAAACATACCATATTCATCCTACCTTATGCATATAAAACATGCATACAATGATGAAAGGGCAACACAAATATCTTAAAGTATGATTTGCAGCATGTACAGAATGAGAATGGAGTCACTGTTTAATTGCATACATATCAATTTGCTGCTGGCAAGTACTTAGCAAATTTCTGTGTAAATGTCAGACCTATGCTTATTCAGCAAGGATACAAGATCACAAGTGCCATCTGGAATGGGGAAGTGTAGCCTCTTTATTTTCTACTAGGATTCAGACTATAAGGAGTAATATAGATGCTGATTCAGAGGCAAATGAATAAATATGCACATTAATATATTTTGTAATTACGACACTCAGTAATAATAAAAAAATGTCATTCAGATCCTTGCCCAGATGTCTGCATCTTTTGCGCTGTTTGAGGATGTAAAGGCCTCTTTCTTCTTTCTCCTTCCAATTGTGAGGGATAAAAAGGGTAAATGAAAAATTCTGCAGCAAAAATAATATATTACAAATAAATATTGCAATAATCTGCAATACATGGCTTATAGGCCCAAGCTGTTCAGGGTACAAAATTTAATACATACCCTCCAAAATCTCTCAGACGAAAATAGGGACATTTCTCACTTCTCCCCCAAATGACCCTCCTCAACCCCCATTTTTTATTGTCATCCCCCCCCCCGATCATTTTCTATCTGGAGATGGACGAGTGCTGCTACCACCACTCTTCTCTTCTCTTTGGCGATCACTCGTAGCCGAGTAAGACTGAGTTGGGTTTTTGGAAGACGCCTGTGTGTAAATTTGTTTTATGTGTGTAGATCAGTGCACGCTGACCAACACACATTCTTCGCAGTGGGGCTCTGTTCCGATGGCATAAAGTAGTCACGACAAACCAGTAGATTCCTGTCTGCTGCAGCCTTCATCCGCCTTCACAGCCGTTGTAACATACTGCTTGTTATCATCCGCCTGTTTTGCCGTTGGATCATTCTTTGTCTGGCTCCTTCCCTTTAACTTTACCGCCTTGGGTGACCCTGCTGAGAGTACGAGATTCCCGACGGCTTCGCTCACAAGGCTCATAGGAACATGCAAGCCCACTCACCACGACAAGGGGATGATCCAGCGAGTGGGGTACCATCACACCAACAGTACACAACATACACGTCCTTCATCGACTTGAAAAAAGAACAACCCTTAATGCCAATTTTATTTTATTCTTTGGTAGATTTACAAAAAGAAAAGCACAAACCAATAAATAAATTTTAGAAAGGGGAAAGATTAAATGTGAGCACACAAAGATTTTTTTTAAAAAAATCAAGACTCCTTGCGTTTCGCTTCACTCTCCCTTTCTTCCTACCCAGGGCTGCCTTGCCCTCTGCCTGTCCCCACAGCCAGCTCAACACACAGGGCTGGAACTCAGTGGCTGCAGCCTCTCCTCCTCTTCACCTACTCATGGGCAGCCACTATGAGCTGCCCAAGGGAGGAAGCCAGCAGTGATAGCCATGGATAGGCAACAAGATGCTCCCTCACAGCTGCCGCCTCGAGACAAGCGCCGGCTCATCTTCCCTGAGCTCGGCCGCAGCAGCACCAATGGGGGAAAGAGGGACATTCTGGGATCAAATCAGAAGCTGGCATGGCTTTCATAATCCCGGGGCTGTCACTTGGAGGGTATATTACTATTTAGATAATTCTAAGCTGGGTCTGAACTCCAGAGCAACCAATACAGTGGACACTCGGGTTGCGAATGTGATCTGTGCAGGAAGCATGTTTGCAACCCACAGCGCTGTGTCTGCGCATACATGGGTCGCGATTTAGCGCTTCTACGCATGCGCAAGCGCCCAAACTCAGAAGTAACCCGTTCTGGTACTTCTGGGTTCGGCATGGTACGCAACCCAAAATCGCACAACCCGAAGCGTCTGTAACCCGAGGTATGACTGTACTAAGTAAAGACAAGCAGAAAACACTCCAAGAAAGAAAACTTCACTGAGCATATGTGCTCTTCACCCTGTAACTGAAAGGGCCCCCACAGGTAATATGTTAAATACTGAAGTAATTTCTAGGTATTTTAGCCTGGGGGTTGACACCCTTTTTCGGCCAATGAGTGCATTTGGCATTTTGAGGAGGTGCCGAAATTCAGTGCCAAATGTCTGCTGTGAGGGCCTGGCACGTAATGGTTGCCACGTCAAAAAGAGGAGAAAAAGAGACTGAGCCACAAAGTGGTGGGGGCAAGCCTGTCCACCTGGCCCCCTATCCATGTGGAAAAAGACACCTACACCAGACATTGCCCTGTTCCCTCAAGGAGATAAGCCCTTCACACTTCTCCTCTGTTCAGGACAGATGGGAAGGAGGGAGTCCCATCCAGGCATCCAATGAGTTATGGGCATGTCTAAGGGAGCATGTTCAATGTAGGATAGGCTGAGCTTGTGCAAACGAACTGAGCAGGAAGATTAAACACTTTCTCTAGTATTGTGGATTTTGGGGGTGATATTTCATGAGAGCTTTCGTGGGGATCAGAGGAGCTACTGGTGGGCATGCTGGTGCTTACAGGTGCCATATTGGCAACCCCTGAATTAGCAGTATTCCCGGTGCTACCAGTGAAGCAGCCATACTTTCTTCTAAAGTGGAGTCCCATGGGTTTACTGGCACTGCTGATGGGGATGTTGCCCATGCTTCTTGGGCCTGAGAACTCTGGTCCATCATTCATAGGAAGGAGCACAGGAAGCTGCCTTGTACCTGTTGGACCTGTTCCATATCTGCTATTGGGTCCCCGGAGCACAGATTCACACAAAGTGGCAAACGACCTTGCAGGATACAACAGGGTTTATTTGAAATGCATATGCATAGCAAAGGTGCAGCGCAGTAAGCTCACAATCTGCACACCCAGTTCTGAGCGTGCCAGCTTTTTATACATTTGCAGAATACAATGCCACCTGATTTCTTCTAAACCACCTGATTTCTGGGAAATCCAAAGTTATAGTAAGTTTCTATATCCTTACATGGGCATATCCTGATTATGCTCTGTTACATGAATCACCCCCTCATCCCTGCCCCCTCCACATCACAGCAACGGGCATTCCTGAATCCTCCTTATCTCTTTACAACTTTGAATCATAAACATTTGAGAGGCCCCTCAATGCCTGCCTTGTTCTCCTGGCGGACCTTGTTTGGGGGGGTGTTTCTTATGGCCCTACATACCAAGTCTGACCATTGCTTCATCTAGCTCAGTATTGTCTACACTGACTGCCAGTGGTTGCCCAGGATTTTTAGTTTCTCCCCACCCTACCTGGAGATTCCAGGGACTAAACCTGGGACCCTCTGCTTTAAAGGCAGGTGCTCTCCCACTGAGCTATGCCTGCTTTTGGACGTGCTCTGGAATTTATGCTCTCCTCCCCTTTTTGCATGTTCTAGCTTCCATTTGCAACTAACTGCACTTAGTTTAACATTCAGTTGTTATGTAGGATTGCAGCCCAATTGGGTTAGGCTGGAAATTAAGGGTTTATTCAGTATTAAAAATTACTCAAACCCACCTACGTTTCTATCATCATGTAGATTCTCATATCATGATTGAGCATTGACATATATGAGCCATTTGGATTATGCATATGTTTTAAGTTTTAAATTATAGGACCATGTTGGGCTGTTGCTTACTTAAAATATGTATTTTGACATATATACTGTGCCTTTTGTTCCCCTCCTGTGAAATCATTGCCCTTCTACAATAATCAAAGAACATTTGTTTGCATTAAAGATATCCCACTTTGTCACAACAATCTGCTGCCTATTAAAAGCTTGTAGTAAATGGGCTCTTTACTACTATAAAAGCTGTTATCCAATGGGGACAGAATACAAAAAAACCCACACTGGTTCCCCCACCCCATCTTCATTAAACAAAAATGCCTTTCATAGAAGCTAATTCTTTTCTATAAAGAAAAAGAATAAAATTCATCTTCTACTTCAAGAAAAACATGCACAAAGACCCTCCAATTACAGGCGAGAATAATATACAGGCTTTTTAGGAATCTACAACCATGAAATGTATTGCAATTATTTCCTTCCTCCTTTATATTTTTCATATCATTCATACAAAGCTCATGATTAAATTAATTTGCTCTGAATTTCAAACATAAATTTGCATGGATGGCAAGGGATTGTGTGTGCGTGAGGGGATGGGGGAAGCACTATTACTCCAACAGTGTTCTCAGAGTGCAGGGAGCCCCTGCTGTTTTACCTGCTTACTGTTAATACATGTCTATGCTGCCATTTCCATTTCCATTTCCATTTGAAACCCCCTGAATTGCCCTGCACTTCTACAAAATGCAGTTGCCGCTAAGTCATGCTACCTTCTGATGTTTAGTGACCTGAATGAAATTGTTTTAATGTAATTGACTGGCATGCTTTTGTATATGGAATAAAGCCCGCTCAGCAAAGACTGAATTGTGTGATTTTCTTCCTCTTGTAATAAAGATTTCTCTCCCCGCCCCTCACAGCCAAATGTGAGCAATGCTATTGGCTGATAAAGACAACAACCTTAAATTTTTCTCCCTCCCCCCCTTAAAAATATATTGAATTGTAACAATGATTTCATATATGTGCCCCATACTACATTTTTCCACTTGGCTGGTCAACAATTTGCAACAAGTAATTAGCGATAAAGCATCAGTTCCCCGTGGAAGCAGTTTAGCTGAGGTCATTCAAACGAATATAGTAAGCAATTGGGGAGCCATTTAAGAGAAACACATAATTAGTATTTTATCTGGCATGAAGTCAAAGCACAGTTTTTAAAAAAAATAAATTTCCAAATATATGCTTTGGGGCACAAGAGAAGGAATGCATTTTAAAACAATTGGCAACCAATTAGGTTAACTTAAATAGACAGTGGCAGCTCACGAGATGAGTTGCCATACTGCAGCTCTTTCAGCCAGGGAAACCTTGGCGTTGAGCTTTGTTTGGTTCCATTATAGTTCCCTGATCAGTTCTGAATGCGCTCCATTATAAAAAGCCAATGCAGATAAGTAATTGGATGTCATCATTCACACAGCCCTAGGAAGAATCAAGTCTATGTTTAAAGTCTGCTTAAAAATAAATTAAAATTGGGAGAGGCTACAGTCCTTTACAGGAAAATGCACACTTAAGTCCCACTGATATCAAATTGAATTTAAGCACACACAACTCTGGCCTTGTCACAAACCATGGTGGTTTGTTTTTCTGTTTTGTTCGTTAACCTTTCGCATCATCAATTTTTGATCATTCTTGGGCATTGCTTTGGAGGAGATCATATGGTTGCATTGCAGGGGGTGGGACTAGATTATCCTCAGGGTCCCTTCCAACTCTACAATTCTATGTTCTATCCTCTTCCATGACTCCTCTGACCACAGAATATGTGCTATATCTGCACATTTTTTTCACAGAAGAACACCATACTGCTCAGGGTAGAATATACGATGGGTGTTTGGGTCTTCTTGAAATCTCCGGGGAACAATGAGTTACTCCAGGAATCAAGGTTAAGACAAATTAATTTATTAGAACTTTTACAGTTAGAATCAAAACTTGAAACAAATTAGGGTCTTTATGTGGGATCATGAAAGGATCCCCCTAAATAATACACATTTTTGAAATTTCAACACATTTCAGAGCTGTGTATATATAATGTAGTCCTGTTTTCAGCACTGTACTCAGTGTCCTCATTGACATACAGTTAACATCACCTCCAGTATGTCCTTACTTTCTTATACTGTTTATAATATCCAGAGATAACCGTGTCCCACTGGTTGCCTCTAGTCCATCGCATTTCTGTTATGCCCAGTATATCAATGCTGTCTCCTAAGACCAAGCACTCCAGGGCCTCTTGTCTTTAATGTCTTCCCTGCCTCCATTAAAGTTTCTCTGCTTGCATCCATGCTAGTTAATGTAAAAGTCTTTATTGTGCATTAAATGACCTTGGTGATCAATTAAATGAGAATGAATTGGGGATTTAGGGTTTTAAAGAGCAGCAGCAGTCTCACTTGTTTATTTTGTTTTGTCTTATTAAATGCTTTTAAAATACCAGATAGCGGGAATGTAGAACTTTGCACTGAGTTCTAAAGTAGGCTCAGGCAAAGAAGCCAACCTCAATCAGTCATGGACAAGAAATTTTAAAAAAGCAGAAGGAATGGAAAAGGAATTGGAAAAGGCAAGAGGAATTGGCTGAGTCAGATAGATGACGGCAAGGTAATGTTGACAGTGCCTCTTTCAGGCATATGATGTGGGTGTCTCCTGTTGTGTCGTTTTTCTGGTCAGAAATTAGAATTCACATTAACTTCCATTTTGGTAAAATCCTTAATATTTGTCAATGTTCATGCACTTTTCAGTGAAATCACTGTGGTGTGGGGACCAAAATCCCATGGTCCTTACAGTTGCAAAGAGACTTGTACTTCATTGCTGGAAGGCTAAATACCCACCACACATTACTCAGTACTATAAAGATCTCACTGTCCCTTTCTACAGTTGAACTTATATCTTATATGGTTATTGTCAATCTGGTTTGGATATCTAGTTGGAGATATGGACTACTTACATTAATACATGTTTTTATGTTAGGGTTGGTGATTTTTATTTTTATTTTATTGCTGAAGTGAGCTGAAGATGTTTCTTTCCATTTTCTTTTTCTTATATTTGGAAATTAAAAGGTTGGAGGGAGGGAGAAGGAAATGGTTGCCCAGTACAGTGACAATTCTATTCCACATCTTGAATCAGGGAATAGGTGTACTGACCAGCTAAAAGGAGAATAGTGTCTTCCCTTGTCTTCTGAGTGGAAGATGAAGGGTCTGTTTTACCATTTAAATTGTGGTGCACAGAACTCGACATGGTACTCCAGGTGTGGTCTGATCAAGGCAGAATAGAACAGGACTATTACTTTCCTTGATCGGGACCTTATTTGATGCAGTCCAGAAAAGCAATTCTGTTTTCTGCAGCATTGGCTACCCTTCCTAGTTTGGTGTCATCTGCAAATTTGATGAGCATCCCCTCAGCACCTTCATCCAAGATATTTAACAAGGGGCCCAGCACAGAACCCAGTGGCACCCCACTTTTCATTTCCCCCCAGTATGACAAGGAACAGTTAGTGAGCACTTGTTGGGTTCAGTCAGTCAACCAGCTACAAATCCACCTAACAGTTACCTTGTCCAGTCTGCATTTTACCAGTTATTGGCAGAAGAAATAACTGCAAGTTCTTCTATGACAAAAAGGGAACATCCAAAGAATTTAGGCTGACACAGCACATGCCTCGTAAAGACTTCATTGAAGCCCTTAGAACAACCCAAACTTCCTGTTGGCACCTGTTTCAGGTTCATTTCCTCCCTTGTTTCTTTGCACTCAGCAGACCTTGTATGGGGGCTATCTACCATGGAATCAAGGTCTTCACAGACAGATTGCACCAGTGGCAGGGAACCTGGGTCGCTCCAGATGATTTTCAGTCTCCAGCTCTCATCAGCCCCAGTCAGTATGCCAACTGGTCAGGGATGATGGGAGTTGCAGTCCAGCAAAACCAGGAATACCATAGGTTCAACCTAGCCCTGCATTAGACAACAGTACATCACTCCCCAACACTAATGTTTGCCATTTGCCCTCCAAGGTTCCTCTGCTCTGTAAGCTCTGCTTCCTCCATGGGGCTCTTCTCATTCAGTTTCTCAGCTTGGATGTGGAGGGAAAGGCATCCCATCCAGACTCTCCACCAGCATAATGGACTGCAGAGGGAGCAAAGTACCAGGAGATGGTGGCAATTCTTGCCCACTAGGACTGCAAGCAATTGCACTGATAGGAAGACAAACTGCTTTCTTTACAGGGTTCCTCCCAAAGACTGTGTTTGCCTGTACAAGGTGTCAGAAGACAAGGAGGGAAGAATTATTTAGGTTGAATCTTGTAAGTTTTGTCTATAAACCACAATACCCACCCACCTATCCATTATTCTTTTCTAATGCTGAGTTCTCTTCTTGAGCAGGCAAGCACAGTGCTGTTTCTTAGATGGCTCAGAAGATGTGGGAAGGGCTGTCTATAAGCAAAATGATTTCCAACATGTCAGATCCTAAGGATTACCTCTGGGCAACAGTGCATTAAAATACTTTTCCATCCTCTTCCATTTTGCAGATCAAGCCATGCCTGCATACGGTGGAAAATAACTCACAAAAGGAAACCTTGGGCAGAAAGACCCTCATAAAACATGATTTGTAAGAGAAAACAGATCTGTGCTTTCTAAGTTAATGTTTCACTTTTTCTTTTTCTTTCAAAGTGCTGAGATATAAAAGTAGGTCGGCGAGTCTATTTATATAGCTCACTCCACAGTGTGGTTTAAATTAATGCTGGTGACAAATGTTTGATATGCCATGCTTTTGGTTTTTCCTTTTATAGTGTGCTAGCTAAATTTAGAATTGTTCAAAGAAGCTGTTATATGCAAACCTTAGGGCAAGACTTAGATCTTTTAGGCAGTTTCTTTTTTATTCCTGTGGCCTTCGACTTTATATTCATAAGCGACATACTTTATCACAGATAGGGGTACTCCCAATGCATTCCTGTTTCACCTGCAGGATACTGCTACATTCGAAAATTCTCTGTTTTCATTTTCTTTTCTTTCTTTCTTTCTTTTTTTTTTTTTAAAAAAAAGACGTGCTAGCCCCTATGGTTCCAGAAACAGCCTGGAAAAAGTGATATTAAATAATAAGCGAAATGGCACTCCAAAACTTAATCCAACATTATCATTTGCATTTATTTGAATTTGAAAATTTCTGATATATACCTTCATCCAAAACATGGGCTGCGTCCATTTAAAGCACGCTTCCCAACCCATGCCAGGAATCCTTGGAACTTTAGTTTGTCAAGGGTGCTGGGAATTGTACCTCTTTGAGGGATAACTGAAAGTTCCCAGAATTCTTGGATGCATTCAGAAAATGTGCTTTCAGTGTTTGGTGTGTATGCAGCTGCTAATTCCAGGGTGGTATACGTAAGAATCAAATCTCAATACAATATGAAAACAATTTTTTAAAAATAAAAATCACAACACTGTAAATTATGAGAAATAATAAACTGAAAGTTATTTAACCAGCTAAAAACTGTTCATGATTTTAGAACAGATTCCCCCCTCCCTATAATACATAATAGCACGTAAACACCAGGGGCAGCCATTTTTTCTGCACAATCACCTTGTGTGTGATGGAAGGTCATAAAACACCATCACTTTGCAGAGGGACTTGCTTTATGCTCAAGATGTGTAGCAACTAGGAAGCCCTTCATACTTAGGCACTCTGACTGTGATGGCTTAGATAAAAAAAAGGAAAGCAAAAATAATGGGGCAGGGAGGGTAAGAAGGCAGTGCACAACCCTTGGAACACTTCATAAGTCATTTTCAATTAGTAAGTTGTTTTTGTGTGGGAAGGGCTTCTGGAAGGATTCCCCCTAAAAATCCAGCAGGAAATGGGATGGATGTAGTCCTGTCCCCTCTGAAAACTGAGACAGACCAAACTTCAACAGGTCTGTCCATCTGTAATCAAGAGAAAAGAAATTCTTTTTGTCTGACATGCAATATAGTCAGAAGACAGAAAGCTCCTGTGTCCATTAGGATTGGTTAGAATAGGTTGCATTTTGTTGCTCTTGAGCCAAAGGATTCACAGAAGTCTTTGACCACTTAATTATTCAACATGGCAGCATACATATTATGGCGGAAAGTGGGAAATTATGTAATTTCAGCCACCAGGCTTTAACTGTTCTTTCTTACAAAGCTTGTGTGTTAAGGTCAGCAGAAGGGGGTCACTTGATATTTCTTCCACCCTTGGAAGCTCAGGGGTGTACAGTAGGTGGCCTGACAGAAGGGCATTCTCTGTGGCATCCCCTAAGTTGCGGAGTTCCCTCCCCACTGACGTGCATCTGGCATCTTCATTATGCAGTTTCTGTTGCATGCTGAAAACACCTCTTTTCCCAAGCCTTCGACACCTGAGAGATATTTTTGGGTCTGACCCTATTCTTGTGACTCGTGGGACTCCTAGCCTCTGCCATTTCCAGGTACATAATATCGTACCTGGAACCTACAACAGAGGAGAAACAGGAAGCTAAGATGTGCAGACTGTTCACAATGAATGAGAAATAAACATGGAGTCCGGACCAAGGTGTTCTTGTTGTTTAGTCGTTTAATCGTGTCCGACTCTTCGTGACCCCATGGACCAGAGCACGCCAGGCACTTCTGTCTTCCACTGCCTCTTGCAGTTTGGTCAAACTCATGCTGGTAGCTTCGAGAACACTGTCCAACCATCTCGTCCTCTGTCGTCCCCTTCTCCTTGTGCCCTCCATCTTTCCCAACATCAGGGTCTTTTCCAGGCAGTCTTCTCTTCTCATGAGGTGGCCAAAGTATTGGAGCCTCAGCTTCAGGATCTGTCCTTCCAGTGAGCACTCAGGGCTGATTTCCATGGGACTCTCAAGAGTCTCCTCCAGCACCATAATTCACCAAGGTAGTTGCACTTAATTATGACTCAGTTGAAGTCCCATTGATTTCATTGGGGACCAAGCACAACTCAACATAGGCTGCATTCATCCTATACATTTACAGCAACCCCCAAGGAATCCTTGGAACTGTAATTTTCCTCCAAAGGACAGCTCCTGGCACCCTTAAACTACAGTTCCCAGGGTTGTTGAGGGGTGGGGTATGCTTTTGATGAATGGTGCATATACAGCTTTAGTCTAGATTCCATCTAAATTGTTTATTTATTATTATTGTTTATTTATTACATTTATATACCACCCTTATCTTCCAAGGATCTCAAGGTGGTGTACATAGTTCTCCTCCCCCCATTTCACCCTCACAACAACCCTGTGAGGTAGGTTAGGCCAGGAGAAGGTTACCCAGTGTGCTTCATGACTGAGTGGAGATTTGAACCCTGCTCTCCCAGATCCTAGTCCAACACACTAACCATTACACCACACTGGCTCCTAGGTTTCATAGGCAACTCTCTCCAGTTCATGCAGGAGGGCCTTTAAACTCCACCAGGCCAGCACCATTTCTTCAACCCACCTGCCTTTTAAATATTTTACATTCTCAGTTGAACTCCTCCTGTTTTTCCCCTCTCCACGCCTGCTGCCTCTTCTTCTTCCTTTTTGGTGAGCTAAATTCTCTTGGCGTTCTCCCCGCAGGAGCAGTTTAAATGTACTTTCCCACTAATAAATGATTAAAACTCTTTTGTTGTGTCATGCGTTGGTTTCCCCTCACAACAGACAGAAAGGGAGGACAGTTGGAAATCAGGCACTTTGGATTACTCACAGTATGGCCAGATGATTCAAGCGAGAGCAAAATATTTCAGGCAGTGGTTCAGGTGCCAGTGACACATGCTGCTTTAATCTGCCTGGATGGAAAGAACTGAAATCTTTCTGAGCCTTTTTTTTTTTTTTTGGTGGGGGGAAAGGAAAGGACTTTTAAGAAGGTGACATGCTGATTTTCTTGCCTTTTCATGTCTTCCCTCTTTTCTGGACAGCAAGAGAGTCTGCTGAAATGAAAATGTGAGAGGCAAAGCTATCGGCTGATCTTGGATTGCAAATATTAGCACCCATTTTAATTTGATTTTTTTACTAATCTTCAGTATAGGAACATCTTATGCTCAGCACTTCAAGGTAATAGCCAGCTGCTTTCTGTCTCTCGGCCTGTTTCACTCTCCACGAGGGAAAAGCCTCAAAATCATAGATTAGATACCCCTGCCTGATCACCCTTTAGTTACTATCTCACATTCACGGTCAGGGTGGTTCAAAAGTGTCCCCACCTTCTTGAAAGAATGCAGCAAGAAAGCTGGGCTAGAACTGGGAAGACCCAGTTTCAAATCTCCAGCGACCTATGGAGCTCAGTGGGTGTCCTAACCTACCTTGCAGGGCTTGTTATGGGGATAAAATGTGGGGAAGAAGTACTTTGAGCTCCTTGGAAGAAAGGTGAGATATCAATGTAACCAACTGTGAGTTTGGAACTAGAGGAAAGTTGGCACTTTAGGAAGCTGTCTTATCCCGAGTCAGACCATTGATGCATCTTGATCGGTATCATCTGCATGGACTGACAGCCACTCTCCAGGATTTCAGAAAGGAGTCTCTCCCCCAGTTCTGCCTGGAGGTGCCCATGGAATAAACCTAGGACCTTCTTAAGAAGAAGCAGATGCTCTAACACTGAACTACAGCCTTTGGGGAGGGGGGATATCAACTCTGAATCAGAGAATCTTATGTATAGATTGCTTATCCCCAGCCAAATAGCCCACTTGAAAAGAGAGTCTTCCCCAAACTGGCGGCCGCCAGATATTTGAGACTATGATTCCCATCAGCCCCAGCCATCAAGGTCAATGGCCAGGGATGATAGGAATTTTAGTCCTGGAAGGCACCAGGCTGTGGAAATAAGACCGTAATAGGAGAACCTTTCAAGTGTAAAGAGGGTTGTGGTGGTCTTGGTTTCCCGTCTTCTTGCATCTTTTACCTAAACTAGGGCAGGCAACCTTTCCGCCCTTGAGGGCCACATGTGGAGGTGTGTGGGCCCTTAGGGGCCACATACAAGTGGGCAAGGCCAGAGTCACAACTGGTGTAAGAATTTGTTTGTTTGTGACTGTACTGTTCTGCATAACTGTTCAGACTGTTGAAGAAAATCAATAAGAAAGGATACCTAAGTAGAGTGACTCTGCAGAAGGACTCTCCACCCCCAAAATGCAAAATCCAAATGCAGTTTAAATTAGGTCAGATTTCACACTATTCCTGTCAGACGAACGTAGCCTTTCAGCTGCCAAACTATCTGCAAATCCAGTATGTTTTGTTTTTATTTTAAACCAATCAGTTACAGAATCCTAAATGGGTACTGGCCCACTTCTCCTCAAATAGCTTTACAAGGGCATAAAATCAGATCTTTACAGCTGTGAAATTTCAGCTAATATGCTAACATTGCAAAGGATCTAGTGTGCCTTGCACAGCTTCCCGTAGAATAAAAGTTCTGTTTCAGAACGTTTATGCACTGTGTAAGTTAGCAGTCCTTTGATCTTCCTTCCCTACCCCTTTTAGAGTATGTTTACCAATCTAATAAATACCTAGTTTGGGTCAGAAATGGAGGCATGAACGCATGTTAAGTGGCAAAGGAGAATTTTGGAGGATCCACATTTGCAAATATGACAAGTTAAAAGAATCACAGTGTTTAGAGTTCCATTGGATTCTGTTTGAGGCAACTTTTCTCAGCCTCCTGAATAGCTCTTGGGGAATGACAGCTGACAAAGACTGGTGGTACTATAAACACTGACTGCCTCTAGTAAAGTCTTTTGGAAATGTTAATTAATATATGAAAGTCTACAAGACACCATTCACTGTGAGATTCTGCTAAGCTCCCCATGCAATTTTTGCCAATGCATATGTATGCCTCATAAATCTTTATAGCTCTGGGATTCCCAGTGTGTCCTGTTATGATGAAAAAGGGATATCTGATGTGGAAAGTGTAAATAGTGTACAGAGAGCCTCAGTAAAAGTGTTTCATTTCTCACTGGTGAATTACAGTTTTATGGCACATAAATAAGCAACGGAAGGCAGGCAGGCAGGCTAAAACACGAGGAATAAACAGGTGTATATCATTCATGCAGCCATGTTTTCCCAAGTGAAATTGTTGTTATGAGAATATCTCTTTCTTTCTCAATTTGACTTTCTGTTATTGCTGTCAAAAGCAGTCTTCCTCAGCATGTTTCATTGAGATCAAAGCCTGGCTGACTGACACAGTCATTAAATGCAGAGTCAGGTTGCAGGGACCTGGATCTTGCAGTCCTGCGGTGTGACTGGTAGAAAGCAGACCGGAGAGGTGGGGTAGAGAGGGGGGGGAAAGTGAGGATTTAGGATGCTAACTTTGGAGCCTGATAGTCTTGCCGGTGACTTCTGTTGACCTCTCCCATCTTCAAGGATGCAGTTTTCCTTACTGATCAAAATAAGGCAGAAAAAAATCACTTATTTGTAAAAAAATAATAATAAAATAATAAAAGAGCAGACAGGGAACTTTACCCCAGGAGGGAATCTGGGACTGCCTGATAAGAAGCCAAGGACTACAGATATTTCAGTTTTCAAGTCTCTTTAGAAATGCCAACTCTTTTAGCTGTGATCTGACTTAACTGAGAAAGGTGAGCAAGGCTGCACTTTGAAGCCATCGTAGGATGCAGTTTCTCTTGGGGCTTGCTTTCCTGTGGGGTGGATTAACCAGCTGAAGCTGTCCTGGCGATTTAGGAAATGCTTTATGGAGGGAAACAAAATTCTGCCCATAGGCATTTCCCTCCAACGATAAACAGAGATGCTAGTGTTGCCAATGATCTTCGGTAAGTGTGTGTCACTTGTATAGACAGGAAAGCAGAAAAGGAAGGGAAAGGAAGTTGACTACTAGAATTTCATGCAGACCAGAGAAGGAAGTTTAATAATTAAACTTCCCTCACACCAGATTAGATTCCTTTGTTTTTCAGTGACCGTAGCCAGTGTGCCTTTCACTCCATTCTGAATTCTGACCTAATAAGGAGAATTAGGAATTGTGGCATGCATAGTTTGCTGAGGTTTTCTAATCCTTCCACTCACTTGCATTGCATTGCCTTCTCCCACCCTCTGTGCCTGTGTCCACTGATAAAGCACAGTAAAAAAACCCAGTATTGATGCAATACATATGATTCCATTAGTGGTTTTTTTGTGAGGTGGTTTACTGATGCCTACATGCATTTGCACACAGGTAAAATGCCACATAAGGGACGCGGGTGGTGCTGTGGGTAAAACCTCAGTGCCTAGGACTTGCCGATCGTATGGTCGGCGGTTCGAATCCCCGCGGCGGGGTGAGCTCCCGTCGTTCGGTCCCAGCTCCTGCCCACCTAGCAGTTCGAAAGCACCCCTAAGTGCAAGTAGATAAATAGGTACCGCTTTATAGCGGGTAGGTAACGGCGTTTCTGTGTGCTGCGCTGGTGCTGGCTTGCCAGAGCAGCTTCGTCACGCTTGCCACATGACCCGGAAGTGTCTTCGAACAGCGCTGGCTCCTGGCCTCTTAAACGAGATGAACACGCAACCCCAGAGTCGGACACGACTGGCCCGTACGGGCAGGGGTACCTTTACCTTTAAAATGCCACATAAAAACAATCTTTACATAGCTGCTTTCACCACCATGCTGAGATGCTTTTTTGGGGAGGGGGAAGGTTTGGCTGTGTAAACACCATGCAGTTAAAGCACATTCTCTCCTCCCCAAGAATTATGGGAATTGTAGTTTACTCATCACAGAGCTCCACTTCTCAGCACCCGTAACAAACTGCAGCCCCCAGGATTCTTTGGGGGAAAATATGCTAAAAGCTGAGACACCACCTTGCCGACAAAGGTCCGTATAGTTAAAGCTATGGTTTTCCCAGAAGTGATGTATGGAAGTGAGAGCTGGACCATAAAGAAGGCTGATCGCTGAAGAATTGATGCTTTTGAATTATGGTGCTGGAGGAGACTCTTGAGAGTCCCATGGACTGCAAGAAGATCAAGCATATCCATTCTTAAGGAAATGAGCCTTGAGTGCTCACTGGAAGGACAGATCGTGAAGCTGAGGCTCCAATACTTTGGCCACCTCATGAGAAGAGAAGCCTCCCTGGAAAAGCCCCTGATGTTGGGAAAGATGGAGGGCACAAGGAGAAGGGGACGACAGAGGATGAGATGGTTGGATAGTGTTCTTGAAGCTACCAGCATGAGTTTGACCAAACTGCGGGAGGCAGTGGAAGACAGGAGTGCCTGGCGTGCTCTGATCCATGGGGTCTCGACGAGTCGGACACGACTAAACATCAACAACAACATGCTTTAAATGCATGGTATGTACACATTCCCCTCCTCCCCAAATAATCCTACTAACTGAAGTTTCTTACAGGTGCTGAGAATTATAGTGCTACGAGGGCTAAGCTGCTCTTCCCATATGTTGTGTACACAGCTGTTGATGAAATGCTGCACAAAAATTGTATTGCTACATACAATTGCATCAAGATTGCTATTTTTGGTAGTGTTTTATCAACGTGAACATTACTGCTGGAGAAAGAGGAACCAGGCACAAATGAAATGAAAAACAACATAACATAACATAACGCTGCAGTGCACATGTTGCCCTCTCAACAAAACTCAGAAAGAATGGAATAATGGGGAATTTGTAATGCTTTTGGTTCCACCGCATTACTCACTTGAAAACATTGGCACCAGCACAACTGCAATGAAAGTAGCTCCATAATAAAATTGATCTAAAAATGCATATATAATCATTCTTCACCTGCTTCCATAAGGACAATAAGAATTGACATCAGGCAAACCTCCTGAGGCAAAGCATTCTACAGCTGGATGCTGTAACAGAAAAGGCCACTTCTCCAGGCACTTCTCATTTATTTTGTTCATTTGAAGTATTTATAACTTGATCTTCATTGAATATTTTCAGTCCCAGGGCCGGAAACAAAGAAATTATATATAATATTGGAATGGAATGAAATGAAATGGAAAAGATAACAATACACAAGGATTACAAAATCTATAAAAACAAACCAAGTTAACAGCTCCAGCTCCAGCTCCAGCTCAAAGCTAAATTACAATGAGGACAGCAATTAGAATTTCCAATTTAACCAAATACCTGTGGGCTTGCTGATCAAAAGGTCGGTGGTTTGAATCCCTGCGACGGGGTGAGCTCCCGTTGCTCTGTCCCAGCTCCTGCCAACCTAGCAGTCAAAAGCATGCCAGTGCAAGTAGTTAAATAGGTACCGCCGTGGCAGGAAGGTAAACAGCATTTCCATGCGCTCTGGTTTCCATCACGGTGTTCCGTTGCACCAGAAGCAGTTTAGTCATGCTGGCCACATGACCCAGAAAACTGTCTGTGGACAAACGCTGGCTCCCTCAGCTTGAAAGCAAGATGAGCGCCGCAGTCCCATAGTCGCCTTTGACTGGACTGAACCATCCAGGAGTCCTTTATCTTTTACCTTACCCCCTGTGTGGCATGAATCATTGATCCCACAAATTCCACAGCAAGAACTCCCCATCCCCTTTTCACAGAAGTTGGGAGAGTCGGGGAAAGAGCCCATGAGAACTCAGGGCTAGATGATGCATTATGCTGATTATGTAGTTTGTCCCCAAGTATAGGATTTTCCTTTCACAAATGGCCAGTGTGGGGGACGCAGACCAGATTAGAACCTTGGCATTGGAGTAGGCATACTTTTATCCTTTCTCTCTCTCTCTCTCTCTCTCTCTCTCTCTCTCTCTCTCTCTCTCACACACACACACACACACACACACACACACTCCAGTGTGGGCATGTGCCCCACTTCAGTGGGAGCTTTATCCCTCCATGGAAATAATTGGCATGGGGAACTTGATCCAAATACTGACTGTGGTGGTGGGATTGTTAAAGTTCCCTACTTCCATGCCAGGCTCAAGATCTGGCCACTCTTGCTTGGTATTTGTGAAAGAAAACCCCTGCACTTTAGGAAACCACGTGATGAATGTGGTTCACGCTAGAATCATACTAGTGTCTCTGCATGTGTGTGTGTTTAAGGGAAATGCCTATGGTGTGTAATATAACTGGATGTGTATGAATGGGGAGAAACAAGCAAAAGCACTCCCACTTTTCAGTTCTTTATATCCTTAAATCCCAAACGCACTGAGAGTTAACCACAGTTGAGCAATGGTTGAATTTTTTAGTGGATAACGTTCAGAAAAACTAAATTACAAAGTCGGCGCTAATGACAAATCCATATTGGGTGGAAACTTATTGGAAGCTTATTTAGATGTAGAATGTTGCTGCTTAATTCTGTTCCTTTTGTTAAATAGTGAAGTTAACACCACTGTTGCTTTCCTGCCAGCTGGAATAAGGATTTTTATTTTTATTTTTCATGGACCAGCTGGCTTCTACCTTTTCTCTTGACACGTAACAGACCAGTGTTCCATTCTTGAGCTGTGAACCTAAATCTGATTCTTAATATTATTCTTGACCATTCTGTCATCGCTTCAAGTGTATCAAATTATTACTGCCAAATACTCTGAGGTACTCAGATTCGATTTTGAGCAGAGGGAGAGTTTTTATGGGCGTATGTATCCTGAGATATATAATTATGAAATTTTGCAATATTACTAGTGCTCTATAGTAGTGCTTAAGAACACACACCTTATAATTTGATTAATTTTCTCATTTAAAGCGTGGATTCTTCCAGTAGAAGCTTAGGACCTGAAAATAATTGAGATTTTAATCTTGTAAATATTTAATTGACATCTGGAGTTCCCCGCAGCAATACTTTCCTAGCATTCAATGTTTCTGGAAATTCCTCTAACAGGACAATCCTCTACATGTCTTCTTGGAAGTCAGTCTCACTGAATTCAGTAGTGCTTGATTCCTGGTAAGTGAGCATAGGACAGCGGTCCTAGTCAGGCAAAGCAATCAGAATGTGACATTCTAGTGACATCGGCTGTTGACCCAAAGTGGCAATATCCTAGCAGCTGCTGTTGCCACTGGGCATGGATTTAGCAGACATGGGCCGTGCGAGGGCGGAGGGGTGAAACAATCGCTTCATAAGACTGCAGTGCAGCTGGAAATAGAACCCAGGTTCTGTGAGTCCTTGGCCAGCGTCCTCAACTACACTAGCCTCCTTTGCTGCCAGAAATGTGTTCTTTTGTACTTACAAGCCTTCACAATCTGTAAAGCTATAGTCCACTTGATACTGGCTTACAAAAATGCCGATGCTGACAAAACTCAGAAAATCATCCTTTGGTTCAAATCTGACACATTTACATTGAAAGTACTTGGTCGAAATCAGCACGGGTCTTTTTCACAATTCATTTACTTTTTGTATGGGACGCTATCGTTCTAGATAGCATGCAGTTGGCGTTTGTGTAGGGTGTTGTGTCAGCATCACGTGGGTAGGTTTTTTATTTGTTCATTTATTTAATTTTTATTGGCATTGCGAGAGATTAGAGGTTCTCAATCTATGGGTCCCCAGATGTTGTTGGACTACAACTCCCATCATCCCTGAGCTCTGGCCTTGCTAGCTAGGGATGATGGGAGTTGTAGTTCAACAACATCTGGGGACCCACAGGTTGAGAAAGGCTAGATTAGAAGGTCCAGGGCCTGGTTGGTTGCATTCAGCTGGTTGCAGTGTGGTTTGCTTGTGTGCATGAGGGAGTAGGATTGTTGGGTCAGATTAGCCCTTATGTATCATATGCTGTTGGGGGAGATGGGTCATTGTCTTGTTGTGCCATGTATGTGATAAAGGGGAATCACAGGGGGGTGAAGGCGTCCTCCTTTGCTTGTCCCCGTGCTAATATAAGTTTGGTGGTTAACTTCTCTACTAGGACAGTTTTCGACACATTTTGGTTCCAGTAGTCTATGTTCATTCCCGATAGATCCTTCCAGTGTCTAGTTACGATATTTCTAGCCACTGAGAGTAAGTGACTTATGAGTTCTTTGTCATGTGCAGTGTTGTTCAGGTATGCATGCTGTTTACGTGGGTTGCATGCTAATTCCTACACAGAAATACTTCTCCATGGGAATTTTCCACCTCTGTAAGCCAGGATACATTGGGATTGAAGGCTTTTGCCCTTGTCGATGTTAGGCAGCATTCATTTTATTCCTTCTTATTTGTTTATTTTAAAACAGTTGCTAAAAATAAGATCTCTGCGGCTGCAATCCTATGCACACTTACCCAGAACTAACGCCACAGCCCTTCAGCAGCCTCAGGTGGAATTTCCGACTCTGCTGAAAGATGGGGAAAGAGCCAAATTAGATGTGACATATGTCATGTACTTTGCCCTTGCATGGCTGCTTTAGACAAAATAAATAAATAGCTGATGCGGTGGAGCTCGATCAAGATGCTGATGTGGGAAGCAAGTCTCGATCCATCTTCACCACATCTGCTGTTTGCCCCCAACCATGATCCCAGTTAGAATTGCTCTCCCCAATCCCAGTCCAATCTGTTGTTCATAATGGGAGGAAGTATGGGAAAAGCCATTCGCTACTGTGGCACCATTATCTGGCAAGTGCCATGTCCCAGTGTTTCTCAGGGTACTCAGTAGACCTCTTTTTTGGGGTTTCTTTTGCACTCCAAGATATTTATTCACTTGCATTACTCAGGCCTAAAACCTCAGGGGACATTGTTGGCTGCTGTGCTTTCTAGTCTGAAAAGGGAACTTGAGGGTTCAACTGTTTAGGGAAGTTTTTAATATTTAATGCTGTATTGTTTTTAACACTTGATTGGGAGCCGCCCAGAGTGGCTGGGGAGACTCAGCCAGATGGGCGGGGTATAAATAATATATTATTATTATTATTATTATTATTATTATTATTATTATTAGCACTAAGGGACCCATCTCCACTGTCAGCACAGTGCTCATTGCTGGTTGTCAGGTCCTGGACATAGAGCAAGTCCCTGCATTTGGGGACACCCAGATTCTTGGATTCCAGGAATAACCTACACTGTTCAGTTAAAACGTTAAAAATGTATTACAGTGGTACCTCGGGTTACATACGCTTTAGGTTACATACGCTTCAGGTTACAGACTCTGTTAACCCAGAAATAGTGCTTCAGGTTAAGCACTTTGCTTCAGGATGAGAACAGAAATTGTGCGGTGGCAGCACGGTGGCAGCAGGAGGCCCCATTAGCTAAAGTGGTACCTCAGGTTAAGAACAGTTTCAGGTTAAGTACTGACCTCTGGAACGAATTAAGTACTTAACCTGAGGTACCACTGTATAAAAATGTGGCACCAGTGGGTGCTGTAGAGCGTCTATCTGTCAGTGGAAATTTGCATTTAGAGCTATATTACATGGGGTTCTTTTAAGCGTTTTTACAGATCAGTGTAGTTCCAGCCTCAGTCAGCCAAAGCAAGGCATTAGAGCAGGGGGGTTGTCGGAAATGTGGGGCTTTTTATTTCCTAGGTGGAGGTGAGGTCAACAAATGCCACTAGCAGCATTTGTATTTAGGAGCTCCAAGGTTAGCCAGTCAAATTGCAGAAAGACAAAAGAGATATATAATTAACTTATGGAACTCACTGCCACAGAATGTGGTGTTGGCCACAGAATTAGATGTCTTTCAAGGGGATTTAAGCAGCTCATGAAGAATAGACAGGAATGGTGGAAGCCACCATTGGTCCATCTATCTCAGTACTGTCTACCTTGGTTGGTGGTGGTTCTTCACGGTTTCAGACTGGAAACATGTCCTGCACCAACTGGAGGTGCCAAATATTGAACCCGGGATCTTCTGCATGCAAACCAGATGTTCTCCCACTGAGCTGTGGTGTTCAGATCAGATGCATTAACCGTTTTTAGTCATGGTGACAAACTGAAACCTCCATGTAAGAAGCAAGGGGTTTGGAGCTTCCTGAAAGCATACAGTTGGAAACAGAATGTTGAGCTAGACTAGATGGGGGAACTTTATCCTGTTCCAGAAGAGCACTTATGTTCCCATGGAGGTAGATGGTGCTGGATTACCCAGTGGGCTAACAAAGCACATGCTGAGGACTCCATTCCACACTCTTCCTCTGTTTTTCTGTTCTCTTTTTATCACATATCTTCACCTAAACCAGGGGACATCCTTCTAATGCAGATTAAATTAATGCAAGGAAATCAGATTATGTCATGTGCATGACATTATTATTATTATTATTATTATTATTATTATTATTATTATTAGTGGTATATACCTCCCTATACCTAGAGGTCTCAGGGCAGTTCACAGAAAAGATAAACAAAAACCACAATATATATAATCAAAATAAAAACAAGAACCCAATAACAACTCCCCCTCCCAAAAGAGTCACATTTTAAAAGGGCATAGGATGTCAACCAGATCAACCAAAGTCCTGGTTAAAAAGGAATGTTTTTGCCTGGCGCCTAAAGGTGTATTATGAATGTGCCAGGCAAACTTCCCTGGGGAAAGCATTCCACAGACGGGGAGCCACTGCAAAGAAGGCCTGCTCTCATGTTGTCACCCTCTGGACCTCTTGAGGAGGAGGCAGACAAAGAAGGGCCTCAGAAGGTGATCTCAGGGTCTGGGTAGGTTCATATGGAAAGAGACGGTCCTTGAGGTATTGTGGTCCTGAGCCATTTCAGCATACATGTAAGTTTTGTGTCATTAAAAAACACCTATTTTATATTTTTTCATTCTCTTTATTCTGAATTACATATGGGTGATGCCTTAATTCTTTCATTGTCTAGGGCTTCTAAAGGCCTTAATCCAGCCCTTGCAGTAGGCAAATACACACACAGTGGGCTTATCCACACTTACTTTTTGCCCCACACCTTCCAGGCACATGCCCACTCTTTAAAACTCTGTGTCTGAGCGGGGGCATAGTATGGGGGCCAAGGGGGCTGTGGCCCCAGGTGCACAATTTTGAGGGGCATTAACCAGGCACCCCCACACAGACACCAGCATCCGTATGGATCCCTATTGTGCCTAGGCACGTGCTAGCGAGCCCTGGCTCCCTTGCTACCGCCAGTGGTCTCTGGGCCCCAGAGCCTGGCCTGACCTTAACTTCGCGTCCCCAGGCCTGTTGCTGAATGGTTGCCTGGCCAGCACTGGCACGCTCAGTGCACTCCCCTGATGGTTAGCGGGCATGCACGGAGGGAGTTGGGCAAGGGGCGACACCATTGCAGCCCAGCCTATCACTCTTTTCTGTAGGCATCAAGGGGATTTCCCCCCCCCAAGGGCCACATCGACCAGCCGGGCTTCCCTCTGTGGAGGCGAGCAGGTGGTGCAGCCCAGCCCCACTTGGTTTCAATGGGGAGGGGGGTTGCTGCAGTGGCATCAAGAGCTGGGCTGGCACAGCAGGCTCCATTCACCACCCTGTGCTGCTGTGCCCAAGCACTATTTCCCCCCACTCCAGAACTTTCCTCGTGAATGCTCGCTCTTTAAAGCTAAAGCACAACAAACTGCAATGGAAGTTTTCTGCGGATTACTGATTGCTCCCATCCGGTGGAAAAGAGTGGGTTTTCCTGGGGAAAGCTCCAGAGCAAAATAATAATAAAATAAACAAATAAACGATAAAAATTAAAGCTTTAAAGCATAAGGCAGTGCCTCGAAAGAGCGGAGGAAAAATAAGCATGGATAAGCCGAGTATCTAATGAACTGTAAGCAAACTAGAGTCATATAGTCACTGTATAAATCTTACTCCTTTCCTTTCCTGTACAGATCAATACTGTAATTTGCTTCCCTATGACCTACTGTAAAAAGTTCACTCCAGGTGAAATCAAGAAGCTGGATAACTCAGCATGTTCCACAGTAGAGCAATATATCAGATCTTCTTCCCACACTCCAGCTGCAGCTCCGACATCCTCCTGTCAGCTTCCGATGCTGATCTTGCCCTACAGAAACACAAACGGTCCAAGGTCATACGAGCCACATGAGCTCCTGCCTTGAAGCTGATGGAAGAGGATATAATTTGTAAAAAGTGCTTAGTCACAATAAAGGGTTCTCCCATGTATTTAATTTGATGCTTGTGTGCATCAAGACAAATCATATACATTTGTTTTGGCTCGCATTGCACGTTCATTCATTATGACACTAAGCTAAATCATAATTTGGGACTGACTGATTTTGAAAGGTGGATACAGAGAGATTATAGAGGCTAATTGTGACAAGATAGTGTCAAACACAGCTCTGTTCCAAGGATGCAGGTAGGGATTTAAGAACTGGGGTGGTGGGAGGGATTTTTCATAAAATGTTCATATGCTGACATACATGTGTAGATGGAAATTTAGGCTGACTTTCAAAAGGAAAGGAACCAAACTGTGGCTTTTGCTGTCAGGTTTTACTCTGAGCTATAGGATGCCAACAAAATTTCCTGGGCCCACGACAGTGCCTTATTATTAATTAGTATATTGTTTAATGCGAAAATAGGCTTTGAAGCGGTTTGCAACTACACAAGCAATAAAATATAAGCATCCAGAAGTAAAATGTGCAATGGAAATGCACAATGAAACAATACTGTGAAGGTAGTTAAATATAAAATTCCATAGTTAAAATGTGCAATGAAACTGTCATTAAAACGACACTGTATTAAATGTACAATAAAGCAATCCTATTAAACTAATACATGTATGTGGGTTGGACCCAATCGGGTTTGGGCCCCAAGTCCACAATTTGGATGGTGGGTAACATGCCCTCCAACATTTAGAGACATCCTAAGGAAAAGTGGGACATTCTGGGATCAAATCAGAAACCGGGTAGGCTTCTATAAATCCAGGACTGTCCCTGGAAAACAGGGACACTTGGAGGGTTTAGGGTAAGCTCCCAGGCAAATGGCAGGAATGCGCCACCCTCACAGTCTGCATCAGGACTCCCAAGCAGGGTGCTGATCTGGATTGGGTCTCCCATGTTGGCTAGTTCTGCAAAAAGAATAATTGTAAGGTAAAGTAAAGGTAAAGGACCCTTGGACGGTTAAGTCCAGTCAAAGGCGACTATAGGGTTGTGGCGTTCATCTCGCTTTCAGGCCTTGGGAGCTGGCGTTTGTCTGCAGACAGCTTTCTGGGTCATGTGGCCAGCATGACTAAACCACTTCTGGCGCAATGGAATACCGTAATGGAAACCAGAGCGCACCGAAACGCCATTTACCTTCCTGCCGCAGTGGTACCTATTTATCTATTTGCACTGGTGTGCTTTCAAACTGCTAGGTTGGCAAAAGCTGGGACAGAGCACGTATATATTGTTTGGCCCTAAGGTTTTTTTTAGGTCACATACATTATTATTATTTATTTATTTATTTATTTATTTATTTATTAAATTACCATTACGTCTGTCTGTCTATCTATCTATCTATCATCTATCTATCTATCTATCTATCTATCTATCTATCTATCTATCTATCTATCATCTATCTATCTATCTATCTATCATCTATCTATCTATCATCTATCTATCTGTCTCTTATCTCAGACACTTTCAAGACCTTCACAGCCTCTCTGAGAAAAGAAAGGCTAGAGCTGGAGTTATCAGTATGTGGATAGCACTGTACTCTACCATACTTTAGACTGCTCACTAATTAATTGCATGCTAATATCATTCAAAAGCAAATGTGAATAATTGAGTATATATTATAATTCAGGTCCTGTTTGATTATGATATGCAAATAGTGGGGAGTAAGTAGCATATGTAAATTTTCTGCTCTGAATTGGTCTTTCTAAGAGTACAATTAATAGTTTTCCTGATGGTGTGAAGGTATTTTGAAATATATATTTATCTTCATCCATCTCTCTCTGTATATATTCATTTGGTTCAAGACTGTATCGCAATGACGAAAAAGTAAATTATTAGTTCTGTAGTGTGATGATGTACATTCAGCAGAAGATGCTTTTATTTAGGAATCGGTCATAAAGATGTAATTATTCTCGTCATGGTACAATAGGACTCCTGATAAATATACAAAGAATTTGAAAGTGTATGTATTCATTCGATTTTTACTGTTGCAAAATCAATAATGGTTGGAGACAAGGAACACACTCCATTAACGTTCTTTGCTTTTATTATTAAAGAGTCGTTTTTCAAGTTTTTGCTAAATGAATTTAGTATTTGCCAAGCCTTGAGCTTGGCAAATACTTGGCATTTTATAGGATTCAGGCAGTAACAGTGTCCTTGATCTCCTTCTTTATCTCTTCCTTTAAAGATGCCTGTCTTATATTGTCAAGAGCTACTTGAAACCTTGAATAGTGCTTTAGGTGTCAATCCTACACACCTAGACTAGGGAGCACATGAACACAATCAAACCTACTTCTAAGTAAACATCTATAGGATTGTACTGTTAAAAGCCCAACAGGGTTTTATTCATGTAGCCGCTCCATTCCAGAGCCCCATGGGTGCAATTGTGTTTGCAAAATCATGCATTTCTGGTTTGCAGCTGCTTGCTGCAGTGTAAGCTGCATGCAGATGGAAATTTGCACATCAGCCAGGAGACACACTAAAGTCAGTGGCACTACTGATGAGTAAATTTGCATGGTTGTACCTTTATGGTAAAAGAGTCATCAAATGTGGAATATTTCATCAAATCTCTGTTTCAAAAGATATTTGCTGTACAAGCTAGACTGATCACCTGAAAAGTACCACACACACACAGCATCCCTTTAAACTGCAAGGGTTTCTCGAGGTAACAAAAGAAGCAGCTGTGGAACCAGTCCAGAAATGATGAAAAAGTCACCTAGGCCTTTTTGTTGCATCGCCAAAACATAGGAAACAGATTCTTGTTCTTGCTTTTGGGGGTTTTGGGACCCCTACGGCAAGCCTGGCTTTATTCAGTGTCCAGTTGCATTGCTACAGAGCCGCACAGTCACGTGACCCTTTTCAGCTTGGAAGCCAGGGGCTTGCTTTTCACCTTCGGCAATGCAAGTCCACTCAGGCATTTTCTTCCAGAAAAGCCCTGTCTTGTCTGCACTGAAGACTTGCTCTAGAAGATATGCCCTGTCATCCAGCAGCCTCTTTAGTTGCACAGGGTACGTCTTTGTCTGCAGATGCAGCCTCCCCTCTAATTCAGACATTCTTCAGGCTGACGCGGATCTTAAAGCTATTAAGCCAACCGGAGCTGGCTTTAAATTCTTTGGCAGGCTGGTCCCCAACGGTAGTGGAAGGTCTGAAATGGTCAGAGGGGCCCAGAGCCTTTTGGAACAAGATACTGCCAACCACAGGACCATGCTTCCGGTCCTTGTCTTCTAGCCGCTAGTTCAGTGCCATTTCCATCTTCACAAAGCCTTGTCCTATACCTGACTGGTCACTTTTGCAGTCAGTGGTGTGCTTGCTGCCACAGCCCCACAGATCTCCTTCCCATGCACCCTGATGGCACAGATACTGGACTCATTCTGGCCAAATTTGTGTGCTACTGCACACACAGACACGCTATCCTTCAAGCAGTCCAACATAGCCAACGTCTCTTCCAGTGTGGGAGTCATCTTGCACTTCTTTGGTTTCTCAATAGCTGCCGTCGCCTTGGATTTAGGGGTCATTTTGCAGACTGACACTCTGCCATCTGTCTTCTCTGCACTCTGCATCCCATCATCATCTCTACAAATACTTCCACAAGTCTCCCTCCTCCAGTCACCCTCTCCAACTGCCTCTTCCACACCCAAACACTCTCATGAAGGCTTCTGGTTATTATTCCCTACTCTCCTGCCTCTTTTCATACCAACACACCCTTTTGTGCCATTTTCTTATTCCCCCCCGTGTGCACCATTTCCCACAACATTAAAATTATTTTTTGGTGATGTGCATAAAGCTGCTGTTAGTGCAAGTGTTAAATAAGCCTAAGATGAGAGTTAACTTCACCACAGATAATGAACCTAGGATAAAAGCAAACAATGCACATGCCTTTGTACCAATTCAAAGTACTGGCACATTTACACTAGTTCTCCTTTGGTATGTCCTTCCTCACAGAAGCGAACCAGTCAAGAAAGAACAGCTTTTCATCCTAATGAGCTGGAAACACACTATTTTTGCAGCAGTAGCATCTATGTCCCCTCATCTTTGAGGGGACATAGATGCTCAGCAACTGATGGCTGCTGCAAAGTTCATAAAAGAGGTGGGGGATTGGGTTTCCCAAAACTGCTTGTTAGTCTCAGCTCACATGAACATTTTGCTGTAGATAGAACCCAGATATTTTATGCTCAGAGGATGGACTGTCCCCAACCTTCAGACAATTAGTTGAATTAAGTAGCTGATTTTGGAGAACTCAGCAGGCTGAGAAGCAATACTGAGGATTCTAAAAAGCACCTCCTTGGCTCTCACTCAGTTGTTTTCTCAAAGTGGAAGCTCAGCAGCACAAATGGAAGCTCATTCCCATCCCAACCCCCCAATGTTTGCCAGACACCCAGTGGATAATCAATAAACTTGTGATGCTCTAAAAATCTATTAGGTATGATGGAACAGAACTGAACCACTGTCTCATATTGCAATTGTGGTCAGCATTAGAAAAAATATTTCAATTTGATAGATAGCAAAATGAACATCTATGGCTCCTATCCTTATCCACAGTCAGCTGTCCTTTAAAAGCTGATTAACGTGACCAGTTAACACAGAAAGATTTCATTTTCCGTGTGATAAATTGCTTCTGCCTACAGGCTGCATATGCATGTGATATATGTTTAAATGTGAAGCCTTTCTCCCTGATCTGCTATCATGGGTGATTTATAGAAACACAGAATTGTAGAGTTGTAAGGGACCCCAACTATAATAATATAATAAAAACAATTTATTATTTATACCCTGCCCATCTGGCTGAGTTTCCCCATGCATGGCAGATGGCCAACCACTGCTTAAAAACTTCCAAGGAAGGAGAGTCCACAACCTTCTGAGGGAGGAGTCATTCTGGGAAATGACCATAGGTCAGTAGTAGAGCATCTTGGCTCTCATGGAGAAGGTCTCATGTTCAATGCCTGGAATCACCAGGTAAGGCTGGTAAAAAGCTGCTCCCTTAAACCCTGTAGAACTGCTTCCAGCCAAAGTAGACGGTACTGAGCCAAATGGACCAATAGACTGACTCAGGATAAGGCAGCTTCTATTATAAACATTATAAACATTATAAGTTTATAATGTCTGCTGTGACAAACAAAACATCCAAAAGGGTTATGAATCTGTGAAGACAGGCTTGACCTGTCCAGCACCAGCACCACTCAGGCAGCATTTAATGGATTTAACTATGCAGTCAGCAGTGCTTTTTTTCAGGGGGTACTCAAGTACCAACACCTCTTTGTTGTTGTTAAAAAGTGTGGCACTAATTTCATGGTGAGTACTGGCACCTATTTTTCTAGGGGGTAAAAGCACTGGCTGTCAATTACTTGCCCCACTTACTCACAGGGTGCTTTTAAGTCCCACTGGTCTGATTTGGTATAAGACACCTTTCTATGTTCCTATGAACTGGCTCAATTCCTAGGCTCAGGAAGCATTTTCCTTACCCATCATATATTCACTTGACCCAATGAGTTGGCCCTTGGTTTATTACAAAGCTTTGCTTAATCATAACAATTACTGGTATATGCAAAGAGATGGAAAGATACAGCTCCACCCACTATACAGGAATGGCTGATATTACTGACATTTATTAAGGACTGGAAATTTTCACGGACTTTTTACATGAAAGATAAAATAAGCTTGCAATATCTGGATTTGAAGATTGAAAAAATATTGGCTTATGGAAAACAGAATAGTTGGATGTTGATGAGTGAATACTATTGGAAGACTTTTTATCTTTTTCCGTTTTCTTTTTATCTCTCTCTCTTTTCTCCTCCCGTCTTTCTCTTCTTTCCCCCAACTTTCTTCTTCTTCTTGCTTCTATTCCTTTTTAGATTAGATTTTAAAAGTATTTCTTTTATTCTGGTGTATCATAAAAAGATACTTTGTGTTCGGTATGAACTTTTGTATATCTTGTGATAAGTATCAATAAGAATAGATATTTCTATATAAAACACCAAAAAATAACCCAAAGCATTCTTTAAGGACATCTCTAGTGCTGGAAGGCTTAATTATACTGGATAAAATACAGCATATTCTACAAGAATACCCAAATTTCTTGACACATTGAACCAAAGTCATTGTTTACAGCCTGTTTTAATGCGAGTTACTTCTGTAAATAATGTATATTTCCTGAATAATTGTGGGACTATGCCGCAGGTAAATTCCAAAGGACAGAGCTTTTCATTTTCTTCTGTTGCAGTCTGAATCAGTGACATAATTAAAGGAAACACTATGTACTGATAACACTGAACATCCAAGGACAACTTGTCACTTCAGGTTGTGCATAAACATAGCATGGTAGCATAAGATGACAATGGCGAATGGGATTCTGAATGCTTAGGTACACAAAGTGGGCTTTAGAGCACAGGAAAGGGATTTTAAAGTTAAAGGACAAGAGGAAAGAACAAAACTGCAGAAATGTAGGCTGAAATATATGCAAATATAGAAATATAGAACTGAGCTAATAAGATGGGTGGGGTATAAGTAATAAAATGATAATAAAACATTGTTTTCTGTATAGCTTTCCAAACTATGGAAACTAGTGGAATGTTAGTGGTTTTTAAGCCAATTTGATTTAAAATATTAATGTTGATGCCCCAGTTCCATCTCTTGTTGAATGTAGCTAGCCTGACACAATAGTTGGTGGTTCCAGATGGGGATGTGCATCCCTGTCTACATCAAAGAATGTGTCCTGGCAGTTTCATAAGGCATGGGTTTCCTTTTATAGCAGGGGTCTCTCTCTCTCTCTCTCTCTCTCTCTCTCTCTCTCTCTCTCGCAGCCCAAGGGCTCGTCCACACTCCCGCATGTCCCATGCCTAGAAAGCATGGGTGTGAGTGCTTTTGCACTTGTCCCACCTATTCTAGGCATGGGTCTGAGTAGTTTTGTCCCGTTGCTTTCCCCCAGAAAGCCCACTCTTTTGTGCTAAATCAGAACAAACAGCAATCCGTGGAAAACCCAATTGCCATTCAGCACTAAAGATTGGGTTTCCTCAGGGGAAAGCAGTGGGGCAGTGGATGTCACTCTAACCTTTGTTCGGTAGGCTGCTGTCTAGTCAAGGGCAGCCTGAGGCACTTCGGCACTTGAGGCAAAACACCCCTGTGATGGGGGCGCAAACTCTGTAGGGATGTCTCCTCTGCTGAGTAGGTAGGTGGGATCCTTTGCAACAGGTACCCAAACGAGTTCAGTAAAGGTACCTGTCATGTCAATAGGCAGGGAGTTCTAAAGTGTGAGTGCTGCCACATAATAATAATAATAATAATAATAATAATAATAATAATAATATTCATTCATTCATTCATTCATTCCCCCACCCATCTGGCTGGGTCTCCCCAGCCACTCTGGATGGCTTCCAACAGAATTAATTCAAACATTAAAAACTTCCCTAAACAGCTGCCTTCAGATGTCTTCTAAAGTCAGATAGTTGTTTATTTCCTTGACATCTGACGGGAGGGCGTTCCACAGGGCGGGCACCACTACCAAGAAGGCCCTCTGCCTGGTTCCCTGTAACTTCACTTCTCTCAGGGAGGGAACCGCCAGAAGGCCCTCAGAGCTGGACCTCAGTGTCCAGGCTGAACGATGGGGGTGGAAATGCTCCTTCAGATATACTGGGCCAAAGCCATATCAATTGTTGTTGTTGTTGCTGTTGTTGTTACTTGACCCTCACCACAAGGGTCTAGGTTACAGCAACATAAAATATGGCATGAAAAAACAGTGAAAACAAATTACAATCACAATAATAGGATGAGTCCTAAAATTTCTGTCTTAAGTGTCAAATGTAAGAGTAAAGAGGTGCATCTTCACCATACATTGAAAGATGTACAAGGAAGGTACCAGACACACCACTGCTGGGATGGAATTCCGCAATTTATAAGAGAGTGACCTCTCCTGGGTCACCCCCCCAAACCTCCGAGGGTCGTGGAACTATCAAGAGGGGCCCCTCTGCTGATCTTAGCACCCCAGATGGTCCATAGGGAAGGAGGCGGTCTTTCATATATTTGGGGCCTAAGTTGTTATAAGGCTTTAAGCCAGGGGTCAGCAAACTTTTTCAGCAGGGGGCTGGTCCACTGTCCCTCAGACCTTGTGGTGGGGCGGACTATATTTTTTTTGGGGGGGATGAACGAATTCCTATGCCCCACAAATAACCCAGAGATGCATTTTAAATAAAAGGACACATTCTACTCATGTAAAAACACGCTAATTTAGAAGGCTATTGGGCCGGATCCGGCCCCCGGGCCTTAGTTTGCCTACCCATACTTTAAACATGGGTCACCTTGAATTGGGGCTGGCAACAAACTGGCAGCTACTTTGCATATACAACCATAAGTATAGAGATTATGTCAGCAACTGTTTCTAGAGGGGCAGCTGCTTTAGCCACTCGCAGGAGATAAAAATGCATATTGTGGCACCTTAAACTAATACATTTACAATGCAACCCTGTGCAGATCTACTCAGAGATAAGCCCCAACAATTTCATGGGCAAGTATGCATAGAATTGCAGCCTCAGTAGCAGAAGTGTTTCCCTCTAACTATGTTCCACACAAATATTACCTTGAAGTGCTTTGTGCAATTAACCTTCTTTTACAGAAAAATGAATTGTAAATGGCCTGCGCTGGTCCTAGCGTGCCAGTCTCTTCATGTAGAAGGCCAAGCAGGAAAGCATACCAATGTTCTGCTCTCTCATTTGTTTTGTCCCAACAGTATTTCACGTAGAGTTCAGTGCTTCAGCGCTGGCTTTATTTTAAAAGGGCATAAATGCATTGTTTGAATACAGCAGCAGGCTCAAGAATACATTTGGTGACTCATCTTTCCAAGAACCTTCAGAGCTTTTTCTCCTGCAGTTAATGCCTCCTTCGATTCTAGCTAGTGACTAGCTAGGCAAACAAAACATTAAAAGTGTTGCTAGATGCAAACCAGTAAATGGGGTTGTCATGGGAGGCTCTCAGACACTCTGCATGCAGAGGGAATGGGGTTCCTATTAAACACGCCACCCACTTCTTCTTTATCTGCCTCTGCAACACCCACATTATGTTCTTCTTTCAGTGACAGCTTCAGTGGAGGTAAAAAGGAGTGAACACTTTTGCCACAGTTTTGGGGGAGGAAGGCTAGACACCTTTACTGGGTGTAGGTGTTTGCTGCAAAGCAGTGGAGGAGAGGAGAGGCTGCCAGCTCAAAACTGCAGGCAGGTGGTTGTGGAGGGACTAGTAGCATCCATGGCAAGTTGAGCCATGATTTCAGTAGGTTGTTGTGGGCTTTGCTAGACACTTGGGAGCAACAATGTGCCTGCCTGGTGCTCTCCCTTCCCTTTGCTGGCACCTTGCAATGTACTGGAGACAGGTCCTCCTCAGTTGCCACTGAGGGGTGCAAATTGCCTCAGGAGCTGCTTATGTCATCTCACATGCCTGTTAAGGAACTTCTTCAGAAGGCCTGTTGATTGAGCGGCCATCTTGATTTGCTTGCACAAAATTTACATGGAGTTTAGGCTATGTACGGTTTTTGTTGAACATTGGTTCTGTTTTGCTTACAGGGAAGTTATACGGCACCCCAAATTCTTAATTTGCCGTTTACCTTGATGTTCTTTGTTGGGCTGCAGAACCTTGGTTTCAGATTTATTTAGTTGTTTAATGTGTTTACACCACCCTTCATCTGAAGATCACATGGGAGAGATCATCAGGGGGTTTGGGCTGGGTGTTCATCTGTATGCGGATGATACCAAGCTCTACCTCTCTTTCAAATCAGAACCAGTGAAGGCAGTGAAGGTCCTGTGTGAGTGTCTGGAGGTGGTTGGAGGATGGATGGTGGCTAACAGATTGAGGTTGAATCCTAACAATACAGAAGTACTGTTTTTGGGGGACAGGAGGAGGGCAGGTGTGGAGGACGCTCTGGTCCGGAATGGGGTAACTGTGCCCCTGAAAGACCAGGTGCGTTGCCTGGGAGTCATTTTGGACTTATAGCTGTCCATGGAAGCACAGGTCAGTTCTGTGTCCAGGGCAGCTGTTTACCAGCTCCATCTGGTATGCAGGCTGAGACCCTACCTGCCTGCAGACTGTCTTGCCAGAGTGGTGCATGAGCTAGTTATCTCTCGCTTGGACTACTGCAATGCCCTCTATGTGAGGCTACCTTTGAAGGTGACCCAGAAACTACAACTAATCCAGAATGCGGCAGCTAGACTGGTGACTGGGAGCGGCCGCCAAGACCACATAACATTGGTCTTGAAAGACCAACATTGGCTGCTAGTACGTTTCCGAGCACAATTCCAAGTATTGGTGCTGACCTTTAAAGCCCTAAATGGCTTCGGTCCAGTATACCTGAAGGAGCATCTCCAACCCCATCGTTCTGCCCGGACACTGAAGTCCAGAGCCAAGGGCCTTCTGGCGGTTCCCTCGCTGTGAGAAGCCAAGTTACAGGGAACCAGGCAGAGGGCCTTCTTGGTAATGGCACCTGCCCTATGGAATGCCCTCCCACCAGATGTCAAAAAGAACAACAACTACCAGACTTTTAGAAGACATCTGAAGGCAGCCCTGATGGACTACTGTATTTTAATATTTTGTTGGAAGCCACCCAGAGTGGCTGGGGAAACCCAGCCAAATGGGCAGGTTATAAATAATAAATTATCATTGTTGTTGTTGTTGTTATTAGATCACAGGATGGTTCACAACTTAAAATTACAAAACAAGAAGGATGATGAAGAACACAAAACATAGCAAACAAAAACAAACCAATACCCCCCCAAAAAAACATTTAAAAGACCTATAGATCATTTAATCAGCCAAAGGACTGTCTCTCCTGATGACCTCTCTTGACGTCACCATCATACAATGAAAGCAGTTTCTGTGCCAAAACTGGGCGTAAACCCTGATTGAAATGGATCTTAAAAAACCCAGTTTCCTCTGAATGCATTATGCCACTGAATAGATACAAATTGTCTGTTGGCAAACAGCAGGGCAGTACTACTGCATTCATGCCCTGAAGTTGCACTTCTTAGAGAAGACTGACTGGTCCAGTGTAGGAAACCTGATGATGCCTTGGATGGACCTTTGGTCTGATTCAGCAGAGAGCTTCTTATACCGTATTTTTCGCACCATAGGACGCACCGGACAATAGGACGCACCTTGTTTTAGAGGGGGGAGAACAAGGGAAAAAAATTCTTCCGCTCTCTGCCCAGCGCCCCTTCAGTGAAGCGGCAGGAGGCGCTGCGCAGAGAGTGGGAGAATTTCCCCCCTCTTGTTTTCCCGCTCTAAAACAAGGTGCGTTTAAGGTGCGTTCAGGCGGCTACCTTGGAAGCCTGGAAGCCTCTCCAGGCTTCAGGTTCCTTTCGACCTGCTCTTTGGGGCTGGCGGGGGGAAGCCCACCACCAGCCCCAAAGAGCAGGTCAGGGAGCAGCTGAAAGGCGCAGCAGAGAGGCTGCTGCCATAGTCACGCGTCACTTCTCCAGCTAGGAGAGGGTCCCGGGGCTATGGCTTCTTTAGCCCCGGGCACGCTCTCCCGACTGGAGAGGTGACGCGCGCCTATGGAGGCTCCTGCCATAGGCGCGCGTCACCTCTCCAGCCGGGAGAGGGTCGCGGGGGGCTTCTTTAGCCCCGCCACGCTCTGCCGGTTGGAGAGGTGACGCGCGCCTATGGAGGCTCCTGCCATAGGCGCGCGTCACCTCTCCAGCCGTGAGAGGGTCCCGGGGGGCTGCTTTAGCCCCGCCGCGCTCTCCCGGTTGGAGAGGTGACACGCGCCTATGGAGGCTCCTGCCATAGGCGCGCGTCACCTCTCCAGCCGGGAGAGGGTCACGGGGGGCTAAAGAAGCCCCCAGTGACCCTCTCCCAGGTGAAGAGGTAACGCGCGCCTATGGAGGCTCCTGCCATAGGCGCGCGTCACCTCTCCAGCCGGGAGAGGGTCACGGGGGGCTAAAGAAGCCCCCAGTGACCCTCTCCCAGGTGAAGAGGTAACGCGCGCCTATGGAGGCTCCTGCCATAGGCGCGCGTCACCTCTCCAGCCGGGAGAGGGTCACGGGGGGCTAAAGAAGCCCCCAGTGACCCTCTCCCAGGTGAAGAGGTAACGCGCGCCTATGGAGGCTCCTGCCATAGGCGCGCGTCACCTCTCCAGCTTGGAGAGGGTCGCGGGGGGCTGCTTTAGCCCCGCCGCGCTCTCCTGGTTGGAGAGGTGACGCGCGCCTATGGAGGCTCCTGCCATAGGCGCGCGTTACCTATCCAGCCGGGAGAGGGTCGCGGGAGGCTGCTGTAGCCCCGCGCGCGCTCCCCCGGCTGGAGAGGTGACGCGCGCCTATGGAGGCTCCTGCCATAGGCGCGCGTCACCTCTCCAGCCGGGAGAGCGCGGTGGGGCTATGGCGTCTTCGCTCCATAGGACGCACACACATTTCCCCTTCATTTTTGAAGGGGAAAAAGTGCGTCCTATAGAGCGAAAAATACGGTAATTGCTGGATTGATTAGGAAGCCTTCTCCCAACGTGCTTTGCAAGCCTTCTTCTATCTTTACTTGAAGTAAAGCTTTCATCAGTCCACAGCCTCCGCAAGAAGGTGAGTGTTGCTCTCAAATTACTCTTCCCAGAAGACAGAATGATACTGGTCTATACCTAGCAGTACTTTTCATATTGTTTCAAATTAAATAGTAATCCGCTAATTGTAGGGTGGCCTACTTTACAGAGCACACAGCCCTCTGTTTAAACGGCTACCTGAGGCTTTTTGTTATTATTGAAGATGGCTCTCAATTTAAGCTAGGGCACAGATGTTGGTACCATTGTTAAAGTGCGTATTTTTATTTTGCTGAGGTAAACATTCCTACCTGCATCCAATTCTGCAATGGTATGTTTGATGTGGCTCAGCATTTGCCATAGTTGGTTTTCTCATTCTTTGGATTGCTCTCTTGAGAGCTTGAGCTGGTTTGGTGTTTCCTGTCTCTTTTCTAGCTTCCTTCCACCTCGCCTTGCATTGGCATTTTTAGCTTCCAAGCAGACTGGTGTCTGACATCCTTCCAGCGGGACAAGGAAAAGGTGGACATTGGTGTTGAGACTGAGGGTGTTCCATCATAAGAATGTTGTGGCATTTCACCAGGACAAGAATGCCACTCCTGGCTATTGACCATGCTGGTTGGCTGAGGCTGGTGGGAGCTGGAGAACAACATTTGAAGGCCCACAGGTTTTCCATCCCTGCTCTAGGTATGTGTGTGTGATGGTGGTTGTCACAAGGCTTGCAACTGTAACTGGTAACAAGGTAGAGAGGCAGTAGCTTTGTAGCAGGGCACATACTTTTCATGCAGAAACTTCTAGGGACAATCATGGGCATCTCCAGTTGGGCTGGGAAAGAACTCTTTTAAACTCTGGAGCATAATGTTATAGGTTTGGGAGGTCGGTCTGGGTGATATCCATGGATACCTTCCAAACCTGTGAATCTGTATCTGTGAGGTTAGAATCTATAAGAGTGTACCCGCCGACATAGCCAAACAAGTTCCTTTGTTAAAGTAATGGCTTTAGCTGGTCAGATACTGCTATTTACATGTTGCCATAGAGACAAATGGGCAGGGCTTTTCCAACCCCACCTTTCTGGATGTCATGTCGTCCTAGGGTGGAGAACACTAGTCCAAGTCAGGGCTTTGTGTGTTTGCATGAGTTTTGGCTGATGCAGGAAGCTGGGGGCACAGAGGCTCTCTGCTGGACCCAAGTTATGGTTTGGGGATCTCCCAGGAAGTTTGGTTGGAATGTTAATGCTGTGAGCACCTCTAACCCAAGCTCAGTTTGTATATATGTATAAATGAAACCATATATCATAAAGACACCACATTCTCCATTGACTTTCTTACCAAGGAAAACAAACCCTGTGTAAGCTGTGGAACTCACCACAGTCTCTCACCAGAGTTTCTTCCCAGTTGGAGATTGGGGTGCGTGCAACAACACTATAGGCAATTCTGAGTTAGATGGCACAGTTGTCTAACTTGGTATCAGGGTTGCATCCTATGCTTCTGACTAGGAACATAGTTTAATTGGTACCTTTCACTGTGAGCTGCGCAGGTTAGTGATGCATAGCTGCAAATGCTTGTGTTTATATTAATATCTGCCCATATTTGCATTTATATTAATATTTAGATATTTGTAATTTCATATCTCTCTCCTATACCCCAAGCTCCCAGCAATGCTTGTGTACCTGGTATCTGAACATTGCTTTTTTAAAAGTGGGAATCCAAGAAATCGTGGAATGAAATTCCCAAAGACCTGAAGCTGCATGCATAGATGTAGTATTGAGTGGTGTGCACAGTGGAAAAATAAATAAAGGAATATTGGATTTGGAGGAATAAAGTGACCAGGCTGCAAATGATTACCTACCCAAGGGTAACGTGTGTATAGTCTCTCAGTTTTGCTGCTGCCTCCTGGATGCAGCCCGGGTGATGTTTTTGCAGTAGCAAATACTTTGTGGTAATACATCTGCCACACCCAAACACCAAGTAAACAAGACAATGGAAGGAGAAGACTTGTGCTTCAGGGCCATTCTTCTGGAATTAGAAGAAGTACAGGATAGACAATAGCAAATATGAAATTAAGAATCCTAATCTGTTTAAGAGGAGCCCTCCTGGATCAGGGCAAAGGCCCACCTGCTCCAACATCCTGTTCTCATAGTCACCAACCAACAGTTTATGGAGAGCCTGCAAGCTTATGGGGAGCCTGGTGTAGTGGTTAAGAGCGGTAGACTCATAATCTGGTGAACCAGGTTTGATTCCCCGCTCCTCCACATGCAGCTGCTGGGTGACCTTGGGCTAGTCACACTTCTTTGAAGTCTCTCAGCCCCACTCACCTCACAGAGTGTTTGTTGTGGGGGAGGAAGGGAAAGGAGAATGTTAGCCGCTTTGAGACTCCCTAGGGTAGTGATAAAGCGGGATATCAAATCCAAACTCTTCTCTTCTTCTTCAAGCAGGACATGAGCACAACAGCATCTACTTCACTCATGGTTCCCAACAACTGGGGAACACGGGCTTGCCTCTCTGTGTTGCACTTTCTTAGGACCAAAGAACCATAAAATCTCCCACCTCATACCATGCACACGATATACTAGCATTTGGGGGCCTTACATCTCACTGCTCCGCGGCCTGGTGACTTACTCCCAGGTATGTTTGCATTGGATTATAGCAGCTGTTTGTCAAAAGCTGCTTTTAACAGTATTAAGAGGATGTGGGAGTCAAGAGAGTAGTTGACGGAGCTGCTAAGTGTCTTCCACATTAAATAATTAGTGAAGGATGAAAGGGTGCTTATGCAGCTATTGAGTTTTCAGAGAGTCATCAAGTAGCAGGGACTAACAGTGACAGAATATCGCAGTTTGTACTTGCAACTGTCACTTTAACATGCTTGCTTGTTTTTCCATCTGAGGGGATTTGGGGTTTGTGACAATGCCTCCTCCTCCAGACCTTTCCTTCCTTAAAAATCACATACTTTTGTAAACTAAGAAAATCTTTATTAAAATACATTTTTGAAAAAGTCCTCCCATGGAAAGTTTGGTGAATTGCTCTCCTGTTTAGTGAATTCTGGCAAGTCTTTGAAGCATCAGTTTTATTTCTGTATCCTATGTAGGATGGGGAACTAGTGTATTGCATTCATCTATCTGAAGAATTAATAATGCTGTAAGATTTATTCAAGTTTATTTACTTAATCCTTTCCCTCTCCTTTATTGTTTCTCTCTTGGGATTTCATTTAAGAACATAAAAAAGCCTGCTGGATGAGGCCAACGGCCCATCTGGACCAGGATCATGTTCTCACAGTGGCCACCCAGATGCCTGTGGGAAAACTGAAGTCAGGATTTGAGCACAAGAGCACTCCCCCTTTGGTGGTTTCCAGAATTACTGCCCGCAACTTTGAAGGCAGAGAATAGCCATTGCAGCTGGTAGTCTTTGATAGTCCTTCCTTCCACAAATTTGTCTAATCCTCTTTTAAAGTCATGTAGGATGGTAGTCATCACTGCCTCCTGTGAGGGTGAGTGTCATGGGCCAAGAGTCCACTTCGCTTGCTGAAAATAATAATAATAATATAATAATAATAATAATAATAATAATAATAATAATAATAATAATAATTTATTTATACCCTGCCCATCTGGCTGGGTTTCCCCAGCCACTCTGGGCGGCTTCCAACAAAACACTAAAATACAGTAATCTATTAAACATTATAAGCTTCCCTAAACAGGGCTGCCTTTAGATGTCTTCTAAAAGTTTGGTAGTTATTTTTCTCTTTGACATCTAGTGGAAGGGTGTTCCACAGGGCGGGTGCCACTACCGAGAAGGCCCTCGGAGCTGGACCTCATCAGCCTAAAGGGGGACAGTGTGGCGTAACTCCACCTGCAGCCACCGGTGGAGGAAGAGGGGTGCAGGGGGAGCGTACCACCCCCAGCAGTGTGATCCTGGTGGGGTGCCATCGCGCACATCCCCAGGACGCATGTCACGCCCCTGCAGGCGGTGTGCCAAGCCCCTGCGGGTGACATGCCATGCCCCCGGGATGTGCGCCAGCCACGCCCCTGCCTGCTCTCCGCCCCCCCCCCGGTGCCGGAGCATGAAGCTCCGCCACTGCCTGCAGCTAATCAGCCTTCACAGAGGAGAAGGCACTGATGAGAGCTGAATAGCACTGGTGAGAACGAGCTGGCTCTGGTCTTCTTAAACAGAGTTCTCAGCAGCAGTCAGATACTGGAAACAACGTCTGTTGTTCCCGGCCCTACCTTGTTGCTTCCTTCTTTCCATCTGCACCCTTGGGTCCCATCTGGACTCTTGGATCTGTGACCATCTGGACTCCCTGACCTCTGGGCTGTCTGACTTTGTATGTGGATTCTGCTCTCAGGCAAGAGTTCCTCAGAGACCCCTATCCCTGCTTGCTCAGCAATGGGACTATGGCAGTGAGTTCCATAGTTTAACTCTGTAGTGCTTATATGTGTCCTGAATTTTCCAACATCCAGCTTCATTAGATTTCCACAAGTTATATTGTTATGAGAGTACTTGCAGAGTGAGAGAAGTGACTGCTGGCAAGGACAGCATCACCTTGGGAAAGGTAACTTTCTGACATGATTTTTAAAGGGCTATTTTTGTTTAACCTGACACAGCCTTAAATTTCTGTAATCTCAAAAAAAACACCACTCCCACAGATCTTGTTACCAAATGCTGTTGTTGACCCTGCCAGTTTCTATCTGGCTATCTTTTCAACGCATGCTGTTATCCTTGCTTCCACCAGCAAAGTCTCAGTTATCTCTTATTCAGCAGGAATGACTAAATTTCAGCAGGGCTCTAATTCCTGGACGCTTGCAAAATATAAAATCGCAGGTCAGGGATGCAATCACTATGAAGCAAACAATAAAATGAAATAAAAATTGGATTGTTCAGCACAGCTTCTTTAGCTTTCCTTCTCCAATTCTCTCCACCCTCTCACTTCAGCTGATTGGTATTTTTGCTGAAGGCCTACTTTAAAAATGCCAGCTCAGCAGGAATGTGAAAGTATCCCAGTAACTAGGAAAGGATTAAAAATAAAGAGCCATTAGGAAAGATATGGAAAATTAATTGGAAACCAGCAGCCGAGGCTAGAATTAAACATATGCAAGGGGCCATCTTTCATTCTATACCATTTTCAGTACAGAAAGTGTTTTATAAATCTTAAACCACTCATTCTTATGATAATCCTGTGAGGAAAATGATTACTGTTTCCATTTTTTACAGCAGATTCCTTAAGGCCATTTACGAGAGTTCAAAATTGAAGGTACATCCATGGAGAGAGAACAAGGGTTGTTGACTCTTTTGCTCTCTATTCTCTTCTATCTTAGCATCATATTTTGAGTGAGGAAGTGATCTCATTCCCAGCCTGAATCTTTGCATCCCTGAGGATGTAACTTTGGGCTGAGCTGAGCATGTTTAAATCCCACTGATTTCAAAAGGACTACCCTTTGGACACATTCGTCCGGAAGACTGTAATGAGTGAATAAATCTTCCACAGATAACAGCCACAGTTTCCTGGGTGTGAGCCTCATCACTGCACGCAAACCCCCAGAATCAAGCTATGCTTTGGGGTTTCAATGAGCGAGAACTTCCTTCTCAAGATCTGAAACACATTGCTTGCACAAAACCATGTGCAATGTTATATTTCTCCTATGTGGATTCTTGCTAGATTCTCTGGAACCCCAGTTCAGATTAAATTGGGAGTCAGGTGGTTCTTTCTGATTTTCTATGTCCCCTGCTTCCACCTAAAGCTATATCTCAAGTAGGGGCACATGGCGCTACATGTCAGCTTTCTCCAGAGGAGACTTGCTTGGATTGTAAATGAAGATGAGCTCCGTAGTTTGGGCTTCTTAATAAATGTTACTCCGTACCTCACAAGTGCCTACCTAACATATTTCAGTAGGTTATTTCTCTGTGGAAGCAAGGAGCAGAAGAATGGAACGATACAGACACGAGAGAAGAAGTAGAGTAAACGTGAAAGTTTACACAGCTCATGGTCGAGCTCTTTTCTTTTCTTTTCTTTTCACACAAGGATTGGCTCCTGAATTTCACTAAATGCCAGCTCCAGAACTATAATCTGTGACTGGGAAATACATATCTGAACATAAACTAAAAATGACTATTAGGAACCACACGTTTTCCTAAGAAGCTCTTCCCTTTGAGTCCCACTCCCAAAATAATAATAATAATTCTACAACAAATCCTCTGGTTTTCTTGCAGTGTCTTACTCTAAGCTGCTTCATTGAATGCTGTATGACTTTCCCCCTGTAAACTTGTTGGCTTTTGTTTTGTTTTGTTTTGTTTTGTTCTTCAGGCTCAACATTTCAAAGCCCGTTTAGACTTCCCTGGAGTTTCATGCCCTATTATTATTGTCTTTTAAGAGTTCCATCTTGGTTGTAAATTGCATTTTATATCTTCCTCTAACAGTGTGCAGAACTATTTCCCCCTCACCTCCCCAACCACAAGCCTGATTTTCTTCTGGTTAATTTAATACCTCGGCAACTAGAAATAGCCTTATCAATTTCCTACACATTTTGCTTTGTTTTATTGTGGCTCATTATCTGTCTTATTGTTTTACCTAAGATTAGTACAGCACATTCTCAGTGTATTTCCACAGCATGACTTGTTTCTGTCAGTGTTCTGAGATAACTCTCTACCCCACTCCTCTGATTTCCACATGTTTAGCTGGCGGTTGCTTCCCTGCTGCTTTTAATAGCATACTGTAGTATTGTGTTGGCCACTTTTTCATAGCAGATTGTCTGTTTAATTGCCATTTCCTCCAGAATTGTTATTTCCTCTTCAAGCATCAGCACGCTGTACACACATGTTGCAGGGCATGCTGGCATCAGTCATGCATTCTGTGGGGCATGCAGACTTGTTGTCAATACGCCCCATGGCTTGTGTGCATGACACGAGCATGCCCTGCGGTGTGTGTGCACGGCTGCCACAGAATTTTGAGGGCTCCCAGCCCCCTTTTTGAAAATTTGAGGGCCCTTGCCCACCAGATTGCACACCTGGACAGTGCTCTGTGGCACCCAATAGCATAGCCACCAGAGGGACAAAAGGCACTCTACCAATGCTACCCTCTGGACTCAGTAGGATTGGTAACACTGTTTGCCCAATTCCTGTTCCCCAGAGCTGGTCCAGGAGAATACCATGGTTGATGGTATCAAAAGCCAATGAGAGATCAAGAAGCAGGAGGAAGCTTGCATTTCCCCTCTGCTACTCTCTGCAAAGATCAGGGCAACCAAGGGCAACTTGTACACTGCTCTAGAATTGTTAGAATGAAGGGTGGTTTTTGAAAATACTAAAAATGAATATTAATGTGATGTTAAAGCTTTAAAAGGTCATTTGGGGGAGGTGGGGTCCTGGAGGGCAAGCATGTGAATTATTTATTTTCCAAGTTCATTGGTTTGTCCTTTTTTCATTTCCCTGTTAGGGGCATGTGCAACTTGGCTTATATTTCTAGGCTACAGGAGGCAAACACTGTTACTGTTTGATTGATTACTGTTTGTAAAAAAAAAACCAAAACCAAAACCAAACCACAAGTCCCAATTCACAAGGCAGAAATGAAAAGAGATTTTTTTTCAAATCCCTGGTAGTTGCACCCCCATGTGTGCTACATAAACCGTGTGATTCTACCTTTACCTATAAGTACATGACATGCTCACATTTGATGACTTTGAACTGCCTTCCTGGAAAGCTTTTCTTCTTCTTTTTACCCCTTTCCTCGACCTGCCTACGCTTCAGCTTCTTCATATATAAAATAGTGACAAACAAGGTATGGGTTGCATGGGTATCTCTTTGCTGTTTTGTGACTGTGTAGGGCTGTGAGAACAAGGAGATATCCAGCTTGTTGTATTTTTGGCATTAAGGCACACAATACAGTTAACAGGCCCTGCTGTTTGCAGAGCTATGACGGCTGTCAACATGAGTCCCAAAGGAAATTAAAAAATGGAGGGCGTAAAGTGGGCCTGCTAGGCAAACTAATGCACGAGGGTGTGTGTTTTGAGTGGAGTGGAGAGAACGTCTACTAAATTGAGTTGTGTTTAATCAGAGACCCAACAGAGTACGAATCAAGCAACTCCTGTACTTCACAATGTGTTCTGTGTGCTTTTACTTCAGTAGTAAAATAAATAGATCGGTCGCCATTAGTATGCTCATTTCTCTCCTGAGGTTTTTGCTCTTGCCTGTTTTTAAAAGGCTGGAAAACCGTGTGAAGAACTTCAGTAGACATGACAAGCTTTCATCTGCCCTCTTGAAATACAAGGTGACTGAAACTTGTCAAGCTGGGCTAAAAATGTGGATACTTGTGACTTTTTGAAATGTGTTTCTGGAAGAATGTACCTTATACTACAGTGCAGGAGATATAATAGATCTGTTTACAGGCATGAACATGATCTGCGGAGGCTGGTTCATGTGTGGGAATGGAGCAGTGCCCCATAAACCCCAACCTCAGTCTGCCCTCAGGCAACCCCCAGTTGCCTGCAGGTTTCAGTCGGGGCACCTCTGCCTGCCATTGATTTTAGGCTCCAGTTTCTGAGAGTCTCCTTGCCTTCGTCCTACCTATCTAATGAGCACCAACCATCTCTGAACATGATACTGTATAGATCAGTCTGACGGAGATAAGGGATATATGGGAAGTGCATTTTGATTAAAGACATCCCCAAAAGACACATGTTTATTAGGAGAACCCTCAAGATTTGGTTCCAACTCCCAAGTTGGTGCTTTGTAAAACACCTTGGGAGTCTGTCCATTTCAACCCAGGGTCATAGCCTGAGCCAGCCAGAGGGGTCTGCTAATTCAAATAAAAGCAAGCAAGCAAGCAGCACGGCACTCATAAATGACAGCAACATTAAATAAAAAGGAAGAAATGAAAAAGAACTGTAGTATTTGAGAGAGACCAGAAAGGTAAAGGGAGGGACTGGGTTGGACCTAAGCAAAAGAAAAGCTTTTGCACCAGTTGTGCCACTAGAACTCTTTTATAACATTCCTGTTCCTCAGAGACACAACTTGCAAAAGAGCAAAAAGCATGGCAGAGCCAGCTGTCAGACCAGCCACAACTTGTAAAAGCTGCTTCTGACCACTGAGGCCGTCAGGGCTTCCAGTGACAAAGCTGGATTCAGAAGCAAACCTGCTCTTTCAGGGGGAGGTGTAACCCTGTCTAGGGAAAGCAATTGAGAAATTTATCAGAGATGGGAACCACTCCTCCTTAGCGCCTCCATCTTGCCAAGATTCAAATTCAGGTTATTTCCCCTCAGCCGTCCACCCCACCAATGGCACTGTGCAGTCCAAGGCCCACACAGCCTCTCTTGCTTCAGATGTTATGGCAGAGCTGAGTGTCATCACTGAACTAATGTTGCCTTGCCCCCAAACTCCTAAAGACTTCTCCCAGAATGCCACAAATACCAAATAGCATTGGGAAGAAATCGGTGTCCTGTGGCACCCCATAGTGTAACTGCCAGGGGGCTGGAAAGCATTCTCCCAACTCTCTGAACTACTGTAGCACAGTGCCCCCAATTTCTATTCCATGGAGCCAGTCCAGGAGGCTACCATGGTCAATGTATCAAAAGCCACAGAGAGATCTAGCAGTATGAGCAAGGTCCATCTCTCTGCAAAGGCCACCTGTCAGGGTGACCAAGGCTGACACATTCCCATGGCTAGGTCTGAACCCAGATTGGAATAGATCTAAATAACCTGTATCATCCAAGAAGGCTTGCAGCTGCCTTACCACAACCCACCCCACCACCTTCTCCACAAAGGGAATAGCTGCAACTGGTCAGTTGTTATTCTAGTCCAAAGGGTCCAGGGATACTTTCTTGATGAGTGGTCACACCACTTTCAGGGTAGCAAGGATTCTCCCCTCATGCAATGAAGCACTAACCACGCTGTGTACCTGACCAGTCTAATGCCCTCAACTAGATTTAATAAGCCAAGAGGGACAGGGATCAAGAGGGCAGGTGGCCAAGAGTATAGCTGCCAGCACCCTGCCACATCAGCTGACTGCATAAAGCTAAAACTCTGGATTTCATCTGGAACTGCTACAGCTGCAAAATTAAGGTCATTCCAGAGTCAAGCAACATTATCCTCAAAGTGTGTAGCCACTTGGTCACAGCAGTTTCTCAAATGCTCCAGAGGTCCCTCCACCACAGAGAGAGTCTAAAGGATGCAAGGTATGACTTCAGAGGAGGAAATCCAACCTCATAGGGCCTCTTCTGTCTGCTGAACCTTTCACATCTGTTGACTCGCACTTGGTGGAGATTGGTAGGGATGGATCGGGAGTGGGCTGGGGACAAATTGGGAGAAGGCATGGCTTGAAAGAATTCATAGCCTTCTCAGTCCCCTGATTCGCCCTTAAAAGAGGGATAAGCCTGTGCCACCCTTGGAGCTGATGTATATTGACTTCCTCCCATGGGAAGCAGTGAATGGGGAAATGTTTCAGCTCACAAGGAGAAAGGATGGAGTGCAAGAAGAACCCTCATTGCTCACTTCTGTCCTGCCAACAAGATCATGGTTGGACTTTGCATATTGCAGTTTGTCCACCACATCTGCTTCTTCTCTTGACACTGTACTGTGGCTTCTCCTGGCTAGTGCTCAATAAAAAGAAGTACATGTGTATTATCATTGTTATTATTAACAATGCTTTAATGAATGGAGCTTTAATAAATGGAGGAAAACAAAGACCACAACCCCTGTCACTTCAACCCTGTTGCCTTTGCAGAAGTCATTTTCATTGCCCAGCTCATGCTAGCTGCTATTGGAAAATCAGCATTGGACTAGAGGGATCTGATCCAGGGGGGACTGTCCTTAGGTTCCTACACAATTTCATGCATATCTGCTTGTACCTTCCAATAGCCAAGTGGTTTAATGCAGTGCTTTCCTTTTGCAGCAGGATTTTTTGTTGTTGTTACCTAGTAAATAAATGCACCTCTGCTCAATAAATTTTTAACATCACTAAAAAGAAGTTTTGAAGGCCCGAAGTAGCACCAAGCTCTGGGCTAATCTCGTTAACTTTGCACTTTTTGTACATTTCATAAGAATTGCCAAGTTTAATCAGAGCTGTAACACTCCAGGAACCTATTTGGTTTGAAATAATTTAATTTCCAAAGTTCTTTGACCTGAAAGCTTGGTAAACAAGCAAGCAAAAAGCAGGCCTGACATTTCTCAGCATTTAAAAATAACTTCGGGTTCCAATTCCACATGTGCTTACCTGGGAGAAATGTCGCACTGAAGTCAGTTGCAGACGGGCATAGATTGCCCTGCTATACAGTTGGAATAGGCTTTTCCCCCACAAGGCTTTGATTTCCATGTATTGAGAAAGAAAGGCAAAATGCACCCCTGTTCATGACAAGACCCCCCTTGTTTACCTATCCCCCCTTTTAATGTGAATAGACTATTTTCCCTGTTGATGGAATGTGTTGGACCTGCAGGAAGACAAACACGAGAAGGTACATGATATATTGATGTCATCATCACCATGATGTCCAGCAGTAACTTGACTCCAGCTCAGGGGAAACAGCATGTTGAGCTGGCACAACCCACAGAGATGGTAGATACAAACACTGGTGCTGAGCTTCAGTTTGGTGACCAGGGACTCCTGAATCACGTTCTGCTACGTTCTCCAGAGGTAGCACTGTAACTAAACAAGAGGAAGCTAACAGCCTTTGCCACCCTCCAGGCTGTTCATAAGAAAGAAGGCAGGCAGCAGGGGCTACCTGAGGGCAAACTGAGCTTGGTGGGACAGTGCCCCATTTGCTCTAATGGACTAACCTTCCCTGCCATAAACGGCCAGACAAGGCATTCTTGGAGGTTGTGAGCCCTCGCTTCTTGCTATGCATGCAGATCAGGAAAACATAACTCCAGAACTTGACTTACATTTCCACGCTTTCTTTTCTTGTCCCCTCTACTTAAATTCTTTTGGACAGTATGTCACCTGGCATCTAACTTTGCCCAGGAATGAATACACTATATTATTAATCTCACGTTATTTTCCGGTTATGTAAGAGCACATTAGAATTGTCGTTTTAAATCAGTCCGCAAGCCAATGTGATGATCTTAATGTGCTGCCTAGATGTGTATCTGCACTGAATTAAACAGTAATTTGGCAGTCTCTTCTGCTAAATGCAGCAAGATAGCTAGTTAGCGTGATATGCCCAGGCAAATGTATTGTGTTGCAGTGACAGAGATAATTCCCCACAGGGATTATACTGGCATTTGACTTGATTCTTTCTGAAAAATTAACTCAGCGTGCCCTTTAAGTTGAGGGAGCAAATATGTATTGCAGATTTTTCTATGAATGCTAACAAATGGGAGCTCTGGATATGAACTCTAGTCACAAACTGTGGCTGAATTTAAACTACTTCTTCTTTTAGAATGCCCTGATTTGGGGGGACAGCACCTTGATTGGAAGTTACAGCAGATTGGCTACACAACATGTGTTAGTTTTGAGATAGAAACTGTTGCGCCTTTTCCCTTTTTATTGCTTAAATTTAATTCCTGAGTAAATTTTTTACATTCTGCTCCAGGCCAGTCAGGCAGTGCTTTGAAAACCTGTTCTAGAGGAAGTGATACATTATTAATGCCTTAATGTAGTTGGAAATATTTAGTTTCGTCTGTCTCCCCACTCCCCTGCTTTACTAAGAAGTCATCTCAGGTCATAAAACAGATTGAGATTGGTGGGGAAGAAAAGGTAGCTTTCTCCAAACAAATGTTTAGCGGAGAATGCATATAGTTTCTGCAAGGTAGGTATGTCCGGTCAGTCTTTGTACTGCAGACAGCTCCTGTTCCTGAAGAAGATAAATAATACTCAGGGTCCTGGAAGGGGAGAAAGTGCCGCTGCACATTTTCTGTGTTCAACCGACAAAACAACATGTCCAAAAGGGTATTAACATTTCTTCGCCTCCTTCAGGTGCTACATCTGTATCATCTAAAATAGCTCCAAATATTAAGAGATGAAATAGCAGGAACTTGTAAAAGTGTGGCAGTGAGAAAACAGGATTAAAAATAACTGAAACCTCTTCTTGTTCACACAGTTTTCGCGTTGTCATTTTAGCTGCTGTGACTGTTGTGTTTCAGTTTATAGTTCAGGATTGCTTTAGTTGGTTTCATGCAAATGTTGTTTGTGGCTCGCCCTGGGAGCTAGTGTGATGAAGAGCAGGCTATAAATATGCTCAACAAACAAACAAACAAACAAACAAACAAATAAATAAATAAAGCCATGATTATTTGCACACTAAAAACAATAATAGTAGGTCGGAACTAATTTAGTAGGATACATGGACCTTACAGGTAGGTATCAGGAACACCAACTGGAAGTGCTGTGGATAACAGAGTTCTGATAGCCCTAAAGTGCAAGAATGGTTGCTTCCAGGTTGCAGTTTAGACTGAAAGGCATGTTTCAAGCCAACCCCAGCACAAAAGTGATCTGTTGATTAATCATCTTAGTAAACCTTTGGAAGCCTTTACAGAGGGAATGAGCAATTCCCCTTATCACAATTGATGTGATTTGTTCTAAATGCAATTAGAACAAATCTTTCGAAACTCTGCTTTTAGACCCGCATATGATTTATCTATCTCATGCCAGATTCTATAGCTTCACATAAATGAGGTTTTTAAATTATCGTTGGTGGTATATTGTTGGTGGTGTCAAGTCCTTTTGCAGAACATGTATATGACCAAGCAAGCACAAAAGCAGACATTAGCTAATGTGTAGGGTTTGGCCCTACCGTTGGGCAGAATGTCGTAGCTGCACATCTTGGGTTTCATGAAAGGGCAGCAAAATGACTTGGGCTGCTTCTGCTAGTGTGAATACAATTCCACGATGAAGCAATCCATGTGCCACTGGTGGTGATATACAGAATCCATCCCAATATGGAATAGTGAATGCCCACACAAGCAGTCCAACTATAAGACCTGAAGTAGAGGCCTCCTAGATAAGACCAAAGGCCTATCTCGTCCAGCATTACATTGCATACATTACATACTGTTTCTTATCCTGGAAGTATTATCCAGTAGTAGCCCAAAGGGTGTTTGGACGCATTGGTGTGCAGTCCAGCAACTGCTGGCTACGTCGCCCACTACCCACATGTTTTGTGTAAGGTCTATGCGCGTTCCAGCGCATTTTTCTGTAATCGGTTTTACAGCTGTAGACTGCTTAGAAGCCACACAAGCAAAAAGGAGTATATAAATTGCCGTATTTTTCGCTCTATAGGACGCACCGGACCATAGGACGCACCGGACCATAGGAGGGGGAGAACAGGGGAAAAAAATTCTCCCCCTCTCTGCTCAGCACCCCTTCAGCGAAGCGGCAGGAGAAACGGAGCCCCTTCCATTTCTCCTCCCACTTCGCTGAAGGGGCGCTGCGCAGCTCTCTCTCTCTCTGCTGAAGCCGGGAGAGTCTTGCTCTCCCGGCTTCAGCAAAAGGAACCCGAAGCCTTTGGAGCGCAGCGCAAGGTCCCGCTGCACTCCAAAGGCTTCAGGGATAGCCACCTGAAGTCCGCACCGACCCCTCTCGCTCTCCAGGCTTCAGCGAAAGCAACGCGAAGCCTCCGGAGCGTGGAGGGAGCGCTCCCTCTGCACTTTGGAGGCTTCGCATTGCTATCGCTGAAGCCAAGGAGCCGCAGTCGCTCCATAGGACGCACACACATTTCCCCTTAATTTTTGGAGGGGGAAAAGTGCGTCCTATAGAGCAAAAAATACAGTAAATAGAAAATAAATAGATCGCCTCAATGCAAGGGGAGATCTCAGCCCATCAGGTCTCCCATGTGTAGGCATTTTCTGTGCCTACACTGCTTCGCAGGCATGTGGGGCCTGAAAGTACTCCTGTCCACAAATGGAAACAGCAATCCACATACAAATGAATATTCTAGTGTGGATTCAGCCTAAGGTAGTGGATAATTAATGGGACTTCTGTCATGATGACTAACTAGTTCTATTGATTTCAGTGGGCACTAAGGTAACCTAATTTAGACTGGAATGGAGTCAACCCACTGGAATTGGCTGCATGGTGACTGTTTCAAAATCATGCACATCGCTTCTCTCCCTGTGGTTATCTAGTCATGTGCATTTGCAGAAGTTGCCTGCAATTATTTAAAATCAAAATTTGTGATGGCATTCGAAAAGCTTAAACTTATGCCTATGGGCTACATTTATCCAGTTGACTGACTCACAGGATTTTCAAGTATTCCCGGACTGAATGGCTGTATAGATTGACCCCAAACCTCCCATTCTCCTACTCAGAACTCTATACAAATTCATATTTTATTGATCGTCTTTGTTCTGCTTTTTCCTTCTTCACCGCTATCCATCAAGATACCTCCAATCTGTGGATGCGAACAAAGACCAAATTACATTAATGCGGTTTTCAGGTGAAAAAGCTTTTGGACCTTCTGATTATGAGAAGCCAATTCCTGTTGCAGCTATAATATATCTCCAGAATTGCATGCGTTCTGCAGTTCTGTGCAAGCTAGACAAAGCAGGGAATCTTTTTTAAGAATCCCAGTGTTTGTGTGTTGTTTTAAAAGGTAGGTTTCTGCCTCTCATGGCTGAGAATATATGCACAGATGTGTAAAGCCACTTCCTATAAAAAAACTCTAAATATGACTGCCACCGGTCAAGGGTGGGACTCCAGTGTCTTAAACAACTCCTAGTTTCTTCCAAGGACTGGTGGTAGCGCACTACATTACACACACACACACACACACACACACAAACCCCTTTTGTAAATCTGCTTAGCGTGTATAATTTATTCCAGTTACAGAATTCAATATTTTCTGGTAAGTTTTTTTTCTTAGCACAGAATTAAGGTTACCTTGGCACAGCTTAAAAATGAAATTATAGCCCAGTGTTTGCATAGCCATATATTGTGTTCCCTCTAGGAGAATAGATTCCGCAGCTTGCAGTGGCTATATTATTTTCATCAACTCTCCAGCTATTCTCTGTACTATTAAATCTCTCTCTTTCTCATTTCTGTAGTTCTTTATTACCCCTCCCCTTACTGCTGTTTTCTTAATTTAATTTTCAGATCTATAATAGCTCTGTAAATCATTAGCAGATATAGTTTCCACAAATGTGATATGCCTAATAAAGCTGTACGATATATGTATTTTTTCCCAGGCTCGAGCAATTCATGTAGATGTGATACTAAAGCCAACAAGTGCTTTCCCATCTTTCAGATTCTGGTTTGCTGATACAAATCTAATCAACAAAGACCGGCTGACATGTTTGTGGGGTTGGAGTCCAGCCAATACAAGGATGG